>NC_041400.2:150633011-150993011 GCF_900747795.2 Erpetoichthys calabaricus
CGGCGTGTGGTTCGTTTATACCTCGTGTCTTCTCATTAAACTTTTGTCTCGCGAATATGTTATTGCAATCCGCAGCGGGAGCGTTTCTATAAACTTAATTTAAACTTACGTTTTACACCGTGCTTTGTTTCCCTTATAAACATGCTTGTATGCTTCACTCGCTGGCTTCTTATTGTTTCGCTCCCTTCTCAATTGTTTAATGAATTTTTTGTTCTTCGCTGTTTGCGGCTCTTCCTTCATTTCTCCCTACTGAGTTCTTTTATCTCGCGAATATGTTATTGCAATCCGCAACGGGAGCGTTTCAATAAACTTAATTTAAACTTACGTTTTACACGTGCTTTGTTTCCCTTATGAAGATGCTTGTATGCTTCACTCGCTCCCTTCTCAATTGTTTAATTAATTTTTTGTTCTTCGCTGTTTGCGGCTCTTCCTTCATTTCTCCTTACTCAGTTCACAGTCTTTTCACGTGATTACGTGGGAGGCGTGATGACGTGACACTCAACTCCGCCTCCCACGGCCATCAAGCTGCCGTCCATTACAGTATATTGTCAAAAATGAGGTTCCAGCTATGACCATTACGCGTTGAATTTCGAAATGAAACCTGCCTAACTTTTGTAAGTAAGCTGTAAGGAATCAGCCTGCCAAATTTTAGCCTTCCACCTACACGGGAAGTTGGACAATTAGTGATGAGTGAGTCAGTCAGTCAGTGAGTCAGTGAGGGCTTTGCCTTTTATTAATTAGTATAGATATCATCATCATATGTAAATATGTGCTTTATAAAGTGGCTCAGGTTGTGCAATATTATAACTGTATCACAAGTTTACAGTGACATAATTGTACTAATAAGTACAAACAGTTCTACAAGGAGCACTTGATGGACTGATTGAGTGCGTTTATACTGTAATTCTTGGGATGAAACTGTTTCTGAACCGCAAGGTCCGTATAGGAAAGCCTCTGAAGCGTTTGTTGTATGAGAGCAGTTCAAATAGCGCATGGCTGAGGCAGCATGTGCTTGATACTGTATACCGATAATTCTCTTTCCGATCAGCTGCTGTAGAGCTGTGATTCCACACTGAGATACAGTGGGATAAATACTTTGAGTGGTGCATTGAGAGGAACAACGCTAAAGCAGCTATGGTATTTGGAATAGTTTGGCCATTCCGTGGACCATTATATTGTTGCAGGTTAATTACAATCAGATGTCTTAAAATAATAAACAATATGAGGTTAATTTCAGTGTATTTGATAAAGCCGCGTCAGGGATGTGGATCTAAAAAAGAAAGGGAAACCACACTGGAACAAAAGCACTGCTTTGACACTGGGTGCTGCCAGTTTGCAAAACCAAGTGGAAAATTTGTGTACGCCTAGCATTTAGCTGGTGTGAAAATGTGCGTGGCTTTACGACAAGTTTAGGTTTTATACATCGCGATCTGAGTGTGGAAACGGGAGTATGCAACATTTTTGTGCATACATACCATTTAAACATGAGGCCCCAGGTGTTTATGGTAGAGAGACTAAACGGAAACCACTTTTTACTAAAAGGCATGTGACATGAGGCAGAAACTGAACTCTTTGGAAAGAACTTCAAGCACTATATCTGGTGAAGAGCAGGCACTGCTCATCATCTGCATAATATAGTACCATCCCTACAGTGAAACATTGTGTTGGTAGCATCACTCTGTGAGGGAGCTTCTAATTGGCAGGGACAGGGAGGCCAGTCAGAGTTGAAGAATGAATGCAGCCAAATACAAAGATATCCTTGAAGAAAACCTGCTACAGTTTGCACGCTTCCTCCGACTGGGCCGACAGTCCACATTACTGCACCAAAACAGACAGAAGTACATAGACAAGACAACTCTGGATTGGCTTCAGCACAAGTCTCTGACTCATCTTAAAAGGTCCAGCCAAACCCCAGACTTATACCCAAAGCTGTAATTGCTGCCAAAGGGGCTTCAACAAAGTACTGAATTAAATGTCTGAATAATTACATGAATGAGAGGTTTTAGTTTTTTGATTTTTATAAAATTTGCAAACTTTCTGAAAATATATTTTCCACTTTGTCATTTTTGGTTACTGTGAATAGATTGATGGGCACAAATGGCAAGTATACTGTATGCATTGAAAATTAAATCTACGACACAATAAAGTGTGCAGAAAGTAAATCCACTGTATTTAGGAAAAGAAAATAAAGTAATAGCTTTGCAAGCGTAATCTTATTTACAGATGATTTCTTAGCAGTCAATCCTGGGTGAGGCATCACTCTTAGCACCTTTGTTTCTAGTCAGGTGATGTTGAGATGCCCATTGATCAAATTGTGTGGTAACACCTCACTATATGTACAAGTTGTAATGGTAGGGTATCTTGGTTGCTATTTTATTGATGTTTAGGAAGTATTTTTCCCCAATTTGTACATAACAAAACACCAATTATCTACACATAAATCAAAGATAGCAAAATTTCCATTATACTAACTTTGTTCTAAAATGACATGATCACATGCCATTCATGCATGAACAAGGAGAACAGAGCACATTAATGCTATATCACTTTATTATTTGTAGGTATATTACTAAAGTTTGTTTTTGCAGTCTAAAGTATGAAAAAAACAAAGAAAAATTATTAACATGCAAAAAAAAGAACATTATATATAATAGAAATAATAAGGAGAATATTAAGTAAAAAGTGAGAACTCAAAACTGACCACATGAAAAACAAAGATCAGCTTATAGTTCTGTGAAGGAAAGCTAGCATAAAAAGTGTTAATTCTTTTTCAGAATTTTTATTTAGGATTACATGGCATTAGAAATATGTCCGTGCATTCAATACAAATTTCAAATGGGCCATCAAATGTGGAGGAACCTCTGCATTAGAAAGTAGAAGTGGAGTAACTTCAGATGAAATCTGATATAAAGTAGCAGTGATAGTACCCCAAAGACAACAGTGATGCTAAAGTAGTTGCTGAAGATTTTGTTTTGCTCAACTGGACAGGTCCATGACAAGGGTCTGTGTGTGTAAGAGTCAGGCAGTTGATGCTAGGTGAGAAACAAAACATGAAAGAAATAAGGGACAAAATTAATTTCAGTTAAGATGTTTTCTAAAATGTGTTACCTTCTATACCAGGTTGGACCCTACCTCTTGAATAGTGTTGTTTGGGTAGTGTGTCTTCCTCTGTGATTCTATAACTGGAATAAATGAAAAATAATAAAGGAATCCTGTCTAGGAGCCATTTCTGATGTGTCTTCCTAAAAGTGTAGGATCTGAGGCCCAAAAGCCATGGCCAGACAAAAAGCATACATGGAATATACACAGATGGAAATATGGTTTGGTCATTATACAATGAAATTGTTAAAAAATGATTTCTGTCTTCCTGAAGCGAAGGTTATACATGAAAACATTGTCTAGACTAAAATAGGTAGAAAATCAAAAAGATTACAATTTGAATAAATATTTTAAAATATAAAATACTGTTGTCATTTAATATATATTACACTGATATAGGAATGTATTCAATTGAAACATTTTATTATTTAAACACATTTCCACTTCAGCTGTTATTGTTGCTCTGAATATTATTAATAACATATTTTATACGTAACAATAATAATAAAAAGCATACATTTCAGAATGTTTTCGTCCATTCTTTTTTTTGACTCAATGCATAGCTGCCCCTTTTATGCAAGAAAGCAGACATGTTTTCATTTAGCTACTTCCTAATAAAATAAATATATATATATATATATATATATATATATATATATATATATATATATATATATATATATATATATATATATATATATCATTAAATTTGGGGTTTAATGAGGTTTCATTTGAATTAAAATATAATTAAACCAGCTGAAATTCAGGTAGCAAGTATGAACTTCCAATGTTCCTTTTTATTAGCACAATACAAAAGACATCACCTCTTAAGTTATTTTTGCACAATTAATCTCCACTATTTAAAGCTAGGTGGAGCTCTCTCTCTCTCTCTTGCTTGCACACTCTTTCATTCATTTTTCAGTCTCAGTCTCACTCTCACCCTCTGTAATGAAAATGATGAAAACACACCCTATTCTTTACTTTTGCTGCAACATTTATATTAGATAAAAGCAAATTTTGTTAAATGCCATATTATAAATGTTTATTTTTGGGCTGGATGTTTTGTTGGTTATGTGCTTAATAAATCATAATTTAAATATTATTAGAAAAAGACACCAAACTATGTTGCATTCATAATTAAAATTAACATGTTTATTATAAATACAGAAGCAATCCATTATCCAACCCACTATATCCTAACTACAGGGTCACGGGGGTCTGCTGGAGCCAAACCCAGCCAACACAGGGCAGGAAACAAACCCTGGGCAGGGTGCACACGCACACACACACTCACACACACCAAGGACAATTTAGAATCGCCAATGCACCTAATCTGCATGTCTTTGGACTGAGGGAGGAAACCGGAGTACCCAGAGGAAACCTACGCAGACACGGGGAGAACATACAAACTCCACACAGGGAAGACCCAGGAAGTGCAGCCGGGTCTCCTAACTGAGAGGCAGCAGCGCTACCCACTGCGCCACTGTGCCACCCGAAGCAAATTATAGTAATGAAAAGTCAAAAATTGACATTTAAAAAGCATGAAAATTCATTGAAGAAATCAAAAATCAATCCAGGCCAGGGCCCCAGAGGGTCACGTAGCTGGGCCAAGTCTCCAGAAATATCATAGTGAACCCTCACACCCATGCTGGTTGGGGGTGTTGTTACTTGTTGGATTTTGGGGACTTTGTTAGGCTATGCCTTCTCTAGCATTTCAGAAACCCTCTAAATGAACTAAATCATCTTTAATATCTAGCTTTAGAAAAGTTAAAACAGCACAAATTATGTCTAGTTTCTTAATCCTCGTGTCATGCATTTGATCCTCAATATTATAAAAATAACATGCTAATTTTCAGACAGAATTATTTTATGGGGTCTGGACTACATAAACATGTATCTAGAAGTGTCTACATTGTTTCTGGCACTTAAGGACAGTGAGTTTATATCCTCTAGAAAAAATAAGTCTAGATTTCTGAAGAAAAACTTGCTAAATGAAAATTTAATAAAAGAAAATAATACAATACACAATTAAGTTTGAGCATAAAATGAGAAGGATCTATCAGAAATCAAATACTATTAAAAACTTAAATTGTATTGTCCTAGGTATCGTTTACAGATTACAAAAGAAACAGGAAACAAGACAAAAAGCAAGAAGCAAGCCTCATTTCTAGGTTTTGATCACTATGCAAGTAATGAATTAGTTTAACAAAGTACTCATGTGATATCCCATGTAGTGGGAAGTGATCCCAGCCTACACTCTGGACATCTGAGAGTTTATGAACCGAACAGGATCAGTGGAGAGATGAGACACAGACAAAAATTGAAGGGTGAATGGTGCAAGTTTATTTACAAGAACTAGCCAACCCGAGGCGCAGCATACGCCACATAATTATGTATTGATGAGTGAACACTTCCTGAAAGACACAGTTGTCCAAATGGGGTGGGTTTGAGGATACGACTGTAGGTGAATGAAAAGATGGAACTCTGGTGAGGGCAACATACAGAGATTCACATCCGCAACAAACAAACTGTTTTACACGCCGCATACAGCGATTCACATCCAAGACAAACATGCCTCTTCTTAGATGGTCCTGCCGCGTCCACCCTCGTTCCCGAAGCATACACACCACCTGGTCATGTGCCCACTTGCAAGAGCAACTCACGGAGACCCGCCCACCAATTCTAAGACCATGGGATACCCCTCGCAAACTGTTTTACACGCTGCATACAGCGATTCACATCCGCGCCAAACAAACTGTTTTACACGCTGCATACAGCGATTCACATCCGCGCCAAACAAACTGTTTTACACGCTGCATACAGTGATTCACATCCACGACAAACATGCCTCTTCTTAGATGGTCCTGCTGCGTCCACCCTCGTTCTCAAAGCATACACACTGCCTGGTCATGTGCCCGCTCGCAAGAGCCACTGACAGAGACCCGTCCACCAACTATAAGACCATGGGATACCACTCGCAAACTATTTTACACACTGCATACAGCAATTCACATCCGCGACAAACAAACTGTTTTACACGCTGCATACAGCAATTCACATCCGCGACAAATAAACTGTTTTACACGCTGCATACAGCGATTCACATCCACGACAAACATGCCACTTCTTAGATGGTCCTGCCGCGTCTACCCTCGTTCCCAAAGCATACACACCGCCTGGTCATGTGCCCGCTCGCAAGAGCAACTCACGGAGACCCACCCACCAGCTCTAAGACCATGGCGTGTAAAACAGTTTGCGATGGTGGACGCAGTCGTGCGTCGTAACCGAAAAGAATAATGAAAAGTCAACATGGCTCAGAGGTGCATGTGGAGTGTAGCAGAGACGAACGCAAATGACGCCCTGTTTTGTGAGTTGCTGCATCCGAGTTGGTGGCCGTGGCTCTGCGAGTTGTCGTCGTATCCAATGGTCTTAGAGTTGGTAAGCGTGGCTCCATCTTGCGTGCTTCATGGGTGTCTTGCTTGCGCTGGCGGCTGCTTAGTGAATTATATATATAGATGCTGTACAACCAAAAATGCAGTAGTGTCAGGTGGGCTTTGAGACACAGTCCTTCAGCACTGATACTTCTTCAGAAATAAATAAAAACAAAAAAAAAAAAAAGGAAAAATATGGTTTATTTAGAAAAAACAGTGCACTTCTACAAAAACTACACACATACACACACACACACTCCAATAATGAAGGTTGTCTTCTTTTATCTCTGGCTCAAGAAGCTCCTCCAACAGAAAAAAAAAATGCACAAGAACAAAAACAATTGTGTGTATATACAAAAACAATTGCACCAAACCCAAAATCAAAATTATCCCAGCACCAAATAAGTATATATACCTCCACCAAAAAGATCACTACAAGATATATAACTCATTATACAAAAGAATATTTACAAAGCCGCCAAAATCAAAACTGCTACTCCAATAGCTCAGCAGTGCTTGCTCCTACCTCGCCTTTAGGTCCACTGATGACCCCTGTTGGCCAGTAACTCCTTAAATATAACTGGCAAGATTGTCCAGCCAATCTGCCACCCCGTCTGCCTCACACACCTATCCAAGTAGATGCTAGCGCATACACACCATGTGCCGTGACACGCCCCGAGTAACTATGTATTTAAAATTGAACCCCTGTCGGCAGCGCATGTAAGCTCCCCCCTGGACAGCAAACAATTATGCTGAGCTCAAGCACAACAGCTGCCGACTCACCAGTAAGTAAAATTGTTTATTTACAATTTAGGATCCTCATCTCTGACTCAACCCTGTTTACACAAACAGATGCCGGCTTTTTCTTTTAGGTGTGCCACTCCTTAAACCATCTGCACTGGACAGGGTGCGAGGACACCGGCGTGTAATGACCACAACTCATTATTGCGAATTTCCTGAGTGTTAATATTCTAAGGTTTTGGAAGATGAAAAATGCATTCTGTACATATGTTGTACTTTTGTTTTCAATTTATTCATATTGTTATTTTTACTGTTATTTTATTAATGTTTTTGGGTCAGCATTTAGTGTCTTTTTTTAATGGTTGCCCCCATTTGTGTATTTTCAAATGGCCACTTCCATGTTGTTGTTAGCAATGAACTCTCATTGCTACCACCTGACAGTGAGAAGTCTCAGCGTGTGACATCGTCAACCTACTTATGTTTAAGATGGAGTCTTTTTATACAAGCTTTTGGATTTGAGACTAAAACTCACATGTAGCTAGAGGAAAAATCTTTTAGTGATTAGGACTATGTGTGTCATTTTCAATTTTTATTTCTGCTGTTTGTTTTGTGCTTTCATGTTTTAGATAAATTTGACTTTCTAACTTTTAACCACATCCCCTTTCTTGACTATGATTATTTCTTCTTATCCTTCTTCTCCTCCTGGTTCTGCTTTAAATCTTTGCCTTTGTGGCATGCCATATTCAGCTCTGGCTATTCATGAGAAAACCTAAATTAAATAAATGTTTAATGACTATTATTAAAAAATAACACACAATAATAGAACAATATAACAATTGTTTTCATAACATATACATAACTTAAACAGTATTTGGACAGTGATACAATTTTCATAATTTTGGCTCTGTGCACCAACACAATGGATCTGAAACAAAGCAATTAAGATATGATTGAAGTATAAACTTTCAACTTTAATTCAAGGGATTTAATAAAAAATATTACACAAGCTGTTTAGAAAAGGCAAATATGTTTATACATGGTTCCCCCTATTTTCAGGAACTCAGACGTATATGAACAAACTAATATAATCATAAATATAATGATTCACTTTCTGGAACCCATGGCCATCTGCAAGTGCTGGGTTTCCACCCTGCTGATGCTTTGCCAGGCCTTTAGTGCAGCTGTCTTCAGTTGATGCTTGTTTGTTGGACCTTCTGTCATCAGCTTTGTCTTCTGCAAGTGACATGCATGTCCAGTTGGGTTGAGGTCAGTTGATTGACTTGGCCTTTGAAGAATACTCCGCTTCTTTGCCGTGAAAAGCACTTAGTTTGCTTTTGCAGTATGTTTTGGCTTACTGTTTATCTGTTTGAAACATCATCCTATTAGTTTTGCGGCATTTCGCTGAATCTGAGCAGATAGTATAGCCCAATACACTTCAGAATTCATCCTGTAACTTCTCCCAGCTGTCATATCTTCCATAAACAATACCAACTAACTTCCATTCACAGCCATGCATGATCATGCCATAAAACTGCATCCACCATGTGGTATTCATCAGATTATGAGCCATTTCTTCTCTTTTCCATACTATATTGATCATAGTTTCTCTTGTCCAAAGAAACTTGTTCCAGAACTGGATAGGCTTTCAAAAAATGTTTTCTGGCAAAGTGTAATCTGTCCTTCCTATGCTTGAGATTTACCAGTGGTTTGCACCTTGTGGTAAAACCCTTTTTCTACTTTCATGAAGTCTTCTTTTGATTGAAGACTTTGGAAACGATAGGCCTACTACCCACAGAGTGTTCTTGGTTTGGCTAAATGTTGTGAAAGGGTTCTTCTTCTTCACCAAGGACAGAATTCTACAATCATCCAGAACAGTTGTCTTCTGTGGTTTTCCAGACCTTTTGGTGTTGCTGAGTTCACCAGTGCGTTCCTTCTTTTTAAGGATATAACATATAGTTGATTTCACCACCTCTCATGTTTCTGCTATATCTCTAAAGTGTTTGTTTTGTTTTCTCACCCTAATGATGGACTGTTTTTACATGTATGGACAGAATTTTGGACCTCATATTGAGAATTTGCAGTGATAGCTTCCACATGCAAATTTCACACTTGGAATCACCTGGCAAGTCAGTCAAATGTTCATATACTTTTGAGCCCATGAGAATGGGAGGCTATGCAGAAAAATGGCTGTCATTCCTAAATGGGTCATACGATATTTTTGGTAAACTCCTTAAGTTAAATTTACGCTTCAATCACACAATGATTGTTTTATTTCAAGTCCATTGTGTTGGCGTACTGAGCCAAAATTATGAAAATTGTGTTACTCTCCAAATAGTTAAGGACCTGATTGAAGTTATAAAATGCATTACCATCCATATAAGAGCAACTGATCTAATGAATAGTTATGGCGCATAGAACTTTATGTAAAATATGATTGTTAGCAGCTTTTTTCTAAGAAAATGATGGCAAACATGAAAACTTAAGATCTGTGTGTGGACCAGTTGTCCTTACTTATTTGTTCAGTAAGTAGCTGATGCGCAAATCTCACTCATTTGCCTCCTGAAACAATGCCTGCCTTCGCACAATGCAATGTTTTTGTAAATCAATTTGTTAATTGTATTTTCAAACAATCTGCAATGACTGTTAGGTCATTTTTGGGTAAGAGTGGAGATGAACAATTGGGAATGCTGATATCTGGACGTGCGTGATTTTCTCTTGACCCAGAAGTATTTTTTTAAGAAGTAATAGTGTAAATTTGCAAGAATTTCAATAACTACTATATAATATAACACAAAGGTATGTGTGTTCAGTCTCTCAGTGCAATCTGATTGGTTAGTTTGGCTTTGGTAACGAAATGAAGGAGGAAGAGTGAGTGTGAGATGCATGTGGAGGAGTAAAGGCATACTCTGAGAGAGTCGCCTATAAAGATGGAAAGTATAAAAATAAACAGGAGGCAAGAAAGACACCTTGAAAATAATTATTGAGTCTGAGAAGCAGGCTTGAGAAACATGCCTGAGAAAGGGAACGCCGTTGAAGGGAGGATCAGACACACGTAGATATAGAGAATAGACAAGAAATAGCAAATATTTTGAAATTATTCTATTACCTGTTTTTGACAGGTACCATGGCTAGTTAACAAAATTTTTGTGTAATCACTTTTCTGCAGATTTATATATTTTAAAATATTTTGGACCTCTCCTACCTTTGGCACCTTAAATGTATTGTGAAAAGAAAGCCACTTGGAATCACTTCTTTAAAAATTATTTTCACCTATGCTTCAGTCCATGTCTTTTTTTTTTGAACATGTGGTGGAGTCTGCACCTGGTGAATGTACACCATGTATTTCCTCAGTTTTCTGTAACTTCATTTGCTGAAACAGATATAAGAATGTGTGCTTACAGAGGTCTCAGAGTGTACATATGTTTACCCCCAAAATATATATTTTTATAGGTAAGTGCCTCATAAAAGAACTGCACTGTAGACATCTATCAAGAGAGCCTTTGAATATCAGCAGGGGGCTCAACATGTGCTATTCAGCTGTACTGAGCCTCCTAAAACAAGGCTACATTTTGCAGGAAAAGGCTGTACACATTACAGTAATGGAATGAAAGATTTATGTTTTGCACACAATATATGATTCTCCAAGGCACCTTTCAGAAAGGGTGATTATGAGGCTGACATAAGGGAATATTTTATATTAAACACTTCAGGTTATATATTAGTGGTCATAATCACCCCAGTGTTTTTCATGTTGAACAATTTAACAAACCTTAGGAAACACTGGTAACCCTTTCATGAACCCTCGGTTCTAGTTAAATATTGTTATTATACACTAATTTCCAGAACATATGCTTGTACTTCTACGTCACTATTGTGAGTTTGGTCATCTTTTCTAAGCATGCTTCCCTTTAAGCACAGTAACTTCTGACATACAGTATAATAGGTAGATTGTGGTAATAGGAGGGGCAGTCTGGGTTGATTTGTGTGAGCACCTTAAGTCACTAGACAAAATAAACTCCTGTTGTAAGCCCAGGATAAGAGACAGGTGATGAACAGAAAGACTACCAAGTAGCATCTGCTTTTTTGCCCATCACCTGCAAACAGATCCATCCAATTGTAGGTCTTCCTGCAAACAGAGTAGCAAACACACACAAGATACAGAGAATGTGCATCACTTGCATTGCACACACGTCTTTGCACTGACAATATTAAGACTGTTTAATAAGCTGACATTCATGTCTTTGTGCTTCAGAAGGAAGCCATAGTTCCTAGAAGATACCCCATGTGATCACCAAACAGAAAGTGATCCAACTGGGGACTGAACTGAGGTTCAAGTGCTGAGTGCTAGAGCTTCTACACCATGACATTGCCCATTCTCAGTGAAATAAATTAGGGTAAATAAATAGTATGTAGCACACTATTCCTATAAAATGGGTGTTGTGAAGAAGTCTGTTAATTTATTTTTTATTTTCCTGGTTTTTATTTGATACAACAATGTCCTTAACTGTTTAAACTATCATTCACAACTAAAATTTCAGTTTGCTGTTGGATTATTCAGTGGTATTCAGATCTTTCTTGCCATTCTGTTTGTTTCTTTAATGCAAAACTCAGTATATCCTTTATGAGAGTCTATCCCAGCCGCATCCAATGTAGGGAGGAATTACGACCAAGGAGCTCTTTTAAAAGCACCCACAGTCTAATTATGATGAATCCACATTTGATACCATTAGTATTATTTTGTTGCAATTCTCAAGAATTTGCACATGTATGTCTTATTTATTTATTTTTTCTTTAGGCTGGTGTTTTAGTTTGCTGCCACTTTCTAAGTCTCTTTGCGTAGACACAGCCACATCGTTTATTGTAGTTAAGACCACTACCAGTAACATCTTGTATTGTCATTGCTTTTCACCTCTTTATTATTACAGAATGCATGCTTTAGTTATCTAAGGATGGATCGAATCTCCTCAAACAGATAAACAGTGATGCTTTCTAGAACATTTTCTTGCTCTGATACTTTTCAAGATTTTCTTTGCCCTGTCATGCTCCCAAAAAACCAACTGTTACATCATTCATGCCTTTGGTTCTTCATCTGAGGGAATCTGTCTCCACACAAGATCCAACAGAAAGCTGTTTAACCTCACTCATCTGAGAGTCAAAACTAAAGTACTTAAGACTCTTATCATTATGATTTTGCAACTGTGACTTTCACAAAGCAGCACCTCCAGGTCTTGATGAACAACTCCTCCCTGCTTGCAGAGAGTTTAGGTTGATCATCAGCCTGAAGAAGACCAACACCGTGGGCCAAAATGTTTATGTAGCACCAGCCATCACCATTGAAAATTATGAGCTGGATGTTGACCACCAGTTTACAGTTTACTTATCTGGGCTCCACCATCACTGACCACTTCTACATAGATGTGGAAATCAGCTTGTGCATCAGCAAGGCTAGTACAACCCTGGCACGTGTTACCACATACATTTGGAAGAACCTCAAGTTCACTATGAAGACAGCAGTGTATAGCGCTTGTGTCAGTAGTACACTCCTGTATAGTCTGCCAAACAGTAGAAGTGTCTTAACACCTTTCATGTGTGGTGCTTCCATTGCATTTAGGTCTTAGTTTGTCTACCTCTTGGTGTGCCCATGATTTTATGGAAGTTGCATTTTCATTAAATTGTTAATAGAAAAGACACAGGCATGAATTTTTCATATTGAATAATAATTACCATAAATACTTCCTTTTAGTTAACTGTGTCATTGCTAATTTTATATAACTGCAGAATTCATCTTGCCACAGTATAGCTAGGATACTATTCGTTGAGTCTTCTGGATTTATCTGGATTTTATTAAGCAGATTTCAAGCTCAAAATGTGATAGGAAGCCACTCAAGTCTGAACTGCTGTATGCTAATTCGTTGCATCATCCATTCCACCTCAGTTAATATACATAGGCATTGAGTATATTTAGATACAAGAGTAAAAATGTTAATTAATAATAGTGCAACATTTTTTACCCAATCAAATCAATTAAAAAGATCATTAATCTTTGTTAAATACCATCTGACGTGCAGAATAATTGATGTGCCCATTTTACACATTTTAAGGAGTAACATTCCTGAATCTTTTAGTCTGTCTAACACCACCTGAAGGTGTGTCAGATGAGAAACTGAATCATTGCTAACATTATATCATCAAGATACTTACTGGAATATTCAGCAGGAGATGTTATACATGAGCCATCTTGTATTGAATTTTAGAGGAGTACTGTGAAGTTAAATGATGAATGAATTTGTGAGAAATGTGATAAGGTTGCCCTCAATGGACGAAAGTCCGGTCATTCCAAGCAGTACTATTCCAGCCTGGTATACCTCTTTTCTTTTAAGTTCCTAAAGCACCCTCCATGTATATCAGCTCTGAGTATCTCTTTGTGGAGTTCATCACGTATTCTATTCAGCATCATGCCTATGGTAAGTTTCTCCACAATTTGTTCAGCAGAGCCATCCTGCCACCAACACTCAATTTAACATGTGAGATCTTGGCTCTGACTTGTTATAGCAGGGGTAGGCAACGTCGGTCCTGGAGTGCCACAGTATGTGCAGGTTTTTGTTCCAACCCAGTTCCTTAACGAGAACTCAATTATTGCTGATGAAGCACATATTGCTTAAGTGACATTTTAATGCTTCATTTTAGTGGTCTCGCTTATTAAGGTTCTCCAACCTTAATTGCTTATTTCAATCTTAAACTGCTGCATTCAGTGTTTTAATTGCTCCTTATTAGCAATAAGATGTAAAAGACAAAGCAGCCAGCAGTTCTCCAGCTAGCTTTTTTCCAATTACATCTGTGTGTGTTCATCATGCACGGTTTGATTTAATAAAACACTTAATAGAAAAATGTGACAGACTGAAAATGATCTGTTTTAGGCTTCAAATCATTTGGATGATATCCTTGGAAAGGAAAAAAATCTACGATATGAGAGCCTTACATTGCACAGACTAACAAGCCATAAAATTAAATAAGGTCTGAGATTGGCAATGATTGGTTTCTAATTAAGCAATTGGGTTGAATGAAAACCTGTAGCCACTGCGGCTCACCAGGACCGACATTGCCTACCCCTGTTTTACATCTTATTGCTAATAAGGAGCAATTAAAACACTGAATGCAGCAGTTTAAGATTGAAATAAGCAATTAAGGTTGGAGAACCTTAACAAGCGAGACCACTAAAATGAAGCATTAAAATGTCACTTAAGCAATATGTGCTTCATCAGCAATAATTGAGTTCTCGTTAAGGAACTGGGTTGGAACAAAAACCTGCACATACTGTGGCACTCCAGGACCGACGTTGCCTACCCCTGTGTTATAGGACACCAAAGCTCTACCTGCCAGTCTTGAGGTCTGTGTCTTTTGGCTGGGGAACTTCAACAAGTCAGGATCTGCTGCTTCAAAAATCATAATAATCAATTCTGTTATTATTATTATTATTCTTGTTATTATTATTATTATTATATGATTTTATGTTAGTATAAATAGCAAACTTGGGAGCCCAATCTGACTAATCCCAGTCATCATCCTGGGGGTTCTCTCAAAGATATGTCAAAAACTGCCTGGCTCATCTATATATATATATATATATATATATATATATATATATATATATATATATATATATATATATATATATTGTGGTGGGTGGCCGGCTAAATATTCCGGCCCTCACCCCCAGGCCGCCAGGTGGAGCTCTCCCAACAGCGTGGACGTTCCCCGAATTCCAGCAGGGCCTCATGGACTTTGTAGTTTATATGCACAGCCCTGCTGGATACCATGGGGACCACTAGGAGTCGCTGTGGGGAGGCTGCCGGACTCTTACTTGCCATGTAACCCGGAGGTGCATCATGATCACATGACAAGAGAAAACGATGTGCTTCCGGGTTGAAGAAGGGAGCTTTTTATCCGACCCGGAAGTGTTCATGATCACATGGACAGAAGGGAGAAACACTTCCGGGTCATGGACTATATAAAGGACTCTGGGAAACCAGTACACTGAGCTGAGCTGGGAGGAAGGGTGGTGAAGTGTCTGGGAGTGTGGAGGATTGAGTATTGTAGTGTTTATTGATTTATGAGTATTGTGGAGTGGAGGGTGCTTTGTGCACGTTATTGTCTAAATAAAAGTAATATTTGGACTTTTACCTGGTGTCTGGAGTCGAGTCAGAGGGTTCAAGAGGACGACAAGGGCCTCAATCTGCCTCAATATATATATATATATATAGGGCGGCACGGTGGCGCAGTGGGTAGCGCTGCTGCCTCGCAGTTGGGAGATCTGGGGACCTGGGTTCGCTTCCCGGGTCCTCACTGCGTGGAGTTTGCATGTTCTCCCCGTGTCTGTGTGGGTTTCCTATGGCTGCTCCGGTTTCCTCCCACAGTCCAAAGACATGCAGGTTAGGTGGATTGGCGATTTTTAAATTGGCCCTAGTGTGTGCTTGGTGTGTGGGTGTGTTTGTGTGTGTCCTGCGGTGGGTTGGCACCCTGCCCGAGATTGGTTCCTGCCTTGTGCCCTGTGTTGGCTGGGATTGGCTCCAGCAGACCCCCATGACCCTGTGTTCGGATTCAGCGGGTTGGAAAATGGATGGATGGATATATATATATATATATATATATATATATATATATATATATATATATAAAACGTGTAAATCTTTTTGTTTGTCACACAAAAACTCACACATTTAAAGCTTGATCTTGGTCTCAATTGACAGCTTATGCCATGACATTGATAACGTGACACATGATTTTGGCGACTCATGGAGGCCATGAAATTTGTCTTTGTGTCCTTCTTATGCCTAGCGCTGGTGTGTAACATACCTGAAAACAAGAGCACAAGCCATGAACTGAAGGTGCGGGCCGTGATGGACACAAAAGTCCAGTTCAATATGACATACACATAAACGTGTACCACTCACAACAAAGGCCTTGAAGTTGTAGCCCACTGCAACTACAAGTTAAGGGTTTAAAAACAGTATGCACAGACCCATGTACCACTGACAAGAAAAGCTAGTCAATTATGGCTGAATGATCATACCACAGGTCTGACACTTAAACAACCTCAGCATCACAAGACCGTTACAATAATCTCGGCGGAGTGACCCAGGTCTGCTTTGTTGTGTCAGAAGTACATGCACCACCTCCTACGATATACTCTCACGCCACATACCTGACAGGACAAAAAACACACTAACTGGTGCTGACAGCAACCTGTGTTGAACAGGCTGGCGATCCTCTACACAACTCACATGTCTGTGACATTTCTAAACACTAACAAAGTCCTTACTACTTTCCACTCACAGCACTCTCCACATTATGATTTGTGTTTCCGTATCTCCTTACGGCTACTTTCACAGACACTCCCTGACAAACACAGTGCACCACTATGTGTTTTTGAGTTATTATGGGTTAGGGTTACCCACCTTGCATCTACAAAAGACACTTTTCCCTTCTTTACATTCATCTGGACCATTGTCAAGGAAATGTTTGGGTCTAAAAATGGCTGATGCAGTATTGAAAATCACTAACTATTATGATGTTATATTTGACATCATTGGTGCAGTGACATTCATCCCACTGTCGTGCACTTGGTCAAGCATGCACTTCATTTCACTGTATACACCACGCTTGACAATAACTCTAAAATGCACAGCCTTGCATTTTTGAAAAAGCAATACTTTTTTCTACCTGTATATCACCATTCACTTTGCAATATGAATCAACCACACCACTTTTAACCACTTTTTGCAGTATGAAAAATACAAATAAAAGAAAACCAAAATAAACCAAAAATTAAAAAAACACCACAAATTAAGCTATGGACCTTAGCCATGATGAATGAGAATGAACTCTGATTTTTTTCTGTAGCACATGGAGATACTCTTTTTTAAAATGTGATAGAAAGAGACCAATGAAAGGCAGCTCATATCAGTAAGTAACAGTAATTGCCAACATTTACTTTTTTTTTGGTGTTAGACATTTCTTTGAACCTAACGTATAATAAGTAGGTGCTAATTTTAGGGTTTGATGCCTTGTTACTTTAAATTAATCAACTTTACATTGCCTTCATAACATTACCAAATACTGCTATTGATGATGTCCTGTACTACAGAGTTTGCCAGCAAGCTGTGCATGGCAGTAATATAACAAGAACAGTGGCATGGATAAAGGGTGAGGTTATCAGATTATTTTTTTTTTGTTTTGAATAAGAGGGGGCTTTTCAGAGAGTATTTATATGCATAGACAAAAGGTCAAATGCTAGATGATTATTCCAATGAATGAATCCACCATGAGATATGTGTGTAGAGACAGATAGTGCCAGAAACTGCTGGACAATGTCATGTCTAAGAACATTTAGGCTTGCGAATCAGCTTTTTCCACCTATATTTGTTATTTTTTGTAAGTGATCACATACTGTATACTGTGCCTTCTGAGAACCTCATAAACCCCAGTATTTTACTGTATTTGGATAGTATTATGTTGGTATTTTCCTATCCAGTTTAACATAGTTCAAAGGAAATAAGCTTTTTGTGTTGGCCTTGGATTTATTTTGTCAAAACATCCATCATTAAACCAGGCTACACATCCCAACCCTATGTGGTATCAGGCTTGTGAGCTATAAATGTTGTACGCTTTAATTGCATCCACATTACTAAAAATTGTGAAATGATCGACTATTGTGTTTTGAAAATATCCATTATTATTCTGTCAACAGTAAATTTCATTTTAATTTACTACTTATGGAAAATGCCTATAGTAGTATTCAAATTTGTATTGTCTTTTTCCTTATACAAATATATACATTTTTATTACATCTCAGAACAGATTTGTCACACATGCAACATATAGTAACGATGTCAGATATTGACAGATTAGTAAACGATATGCCATCTATGAACTTAAACATATGCTGTCTGTTCCCCAATTTCCATTCTTGAGTTTAGTTTTACAGTAAGGGTTTCATTTTATCCTTTTTCTTGTTTAAGTGTGAGAATTTTTACACCAGCAGCTGAACCCATGAACAGCGTGACAAGAAACACATTGCTGATGAGGATCACAATGTGTGGATGAAGGTTGGGATTCCTCCCCAAGGTCTGGCACATACTTTGTATAGGACACCTCCTGAGCACAGCAGGACTCTGACAGGAAAATAATCTAACAGCCATTGTGACGTGTTATTCAGAACGTGGGGAGAAGCTAATTGTAACCAGACGTCCCAGCCGCTCCACCGGGTGATGAGTTGTTTTTTGACCTGTTTCACCATTATTCTGTATTGCTTGGTTTGAAGTACAAAAGAATGTAGTGTCCAGAAGCTTGAATTTTTACAGCATGCATTCCATTCTGTAGTTTCATAAACTCCTTGTTGTGAATTGCAAAATGCATTAACATTCATTATCTGCACTATGTTTCAAACTGAAGGGAAGTGGAGCAGTATATCGTTTTGTTGCTTCATAGCCGTTAGACTCTGATTTGATTCTCAGCTGAGGTGTTTTCTAAGTTGCATTTGCATGAGCTCCTCATCTTCCTAAGGGTTTTCTCTATGACCATTGTTTTCCCCTCAATGTCTAAAAACACTCAGTCAGGTTAGATAATATATTTAAATTAGTCAAGAAATTAATGATCGTGGCTGTGTGCCCAAGAACTATTATCTCATCAAGTTGTGGCTTCTTATCTTATACCGGTATTGAGCACTTCTGTGGATATATTTTTATGAACCTGCTTAATTGAACTATTTGGTTGTGGCAGTCTAGTAAACCATTTAGGAAAAACAGAAAAAGAAAACAAAATCCTAACGTTAAAGTCTTCTTTTAAGCACCTTTTTGCTTCTTTAATGTGTAGGAAAGTTGTTAAACAAAGAGTTTCATATTTGCCTGGTACGTTTTTATAGGTGGAACTTGATGACATCATACATCACCTGACTTGAGTGTTTTAGGACTGGCAGTCGATAAAGTAGCAGTAAAAAATATGGCTGCGGCCAATAATAATGAGCACAAGATTGTGAGTGGAAAACAAAATAGAGCCGTGGTGACATTAGATATAATGATAAAAAATATCCAAACTAAAAATAATGAAGGAAGGAAAATGTGAGTTCAGAAAGGCAGCTGAGTTTCTCAGATGTACACAATACGGTACACAATCTGTTGTCTATCTGTATAGCTGATAGGTTCGTCATCCAACAAGGACGACCAAAATAAGGTAGGAAGACAGGGTATATTAAGTAAGAGAATACTAGTTGTATTATTTTATTTTTATCTATTCATCAAATATGCTAGTCCTTACGTTCCTCTGTCTGTGTACTTCTGGTTGCCTTAGCTCATTCGAAATTTCAGCTATCTTGTGGATGCAAGACGATTATGTCTGGGCCTGGATGCCAGACATTTTGTCATTTTACATAGATTTGTACCTTGTTAGTACACTTAATATTATTATAATTCTAGTTATATGTAAACCTGTGCCTTTTTTATGTCTGCTGCTGTAATTTATTTGTTAGTCTTTGTAATTCTATTTTTTTCTATCACTATTTGTAAAGCACTTTGACCTACATGTGTTGTCTGAAAATATGGTATAGAAGTAAATGTTGTTTTAGTTTGCCAGCCCACTACATGGCAGCTGGCCTATTTTCTTAAACCTCAATGTGGTCAAGGGGATATATGTTTCTGCTTTGACCACATAGGTTTAAAGTTAAGTAGAATCTGGAGTTACTTCCCAACTAGATTAGCGTGGTTTTTGGAGGTACTTCTGGTTAGTGGCTTATAGAGTATGACAAATGTAAGGAGGAGAATAGTACATGGGACAGAAGACTTGGCACGCATCGGTGAAGACGCTATTTGTACTGACTGAAAGAGACAGTGTTTTTGTGAAGAGGATCAAGAGAATAAGACATGGTCAAAATATGCGCAAAGTCTTCAGCTGAAAGTCAGATAACACTGTTACCAAACACAAAAATAATAATCGAAAATAAAAAATGCACTTGAAATCCTTAAGGGAATATTCATAAACTCTGATAGAAATTCATCATCAGTGATGACCTTTTAACCAGTTCCACTGTTGAAGTAAGATGCTGGGGCACACATCATAGCAATGGACACACAAAATGGCATCATCCAGATACTGTAGAAAACAAAATGGTGACACAAATGGAATCAAAGTATTTTCAAAACCTTCAAATTGTGTCACAATATTTACTTGGAGATGTAAATATCTCCAAACTCAAAAACCCCTTTATAATTAAAAAATTGATTTGTTAAACTTAGATGACAGCTAATAACAGAATATAAAACAAGATCACATCATAACACTTTTTAAGTCACACCAACAAGGCACAAAATTCTAGACAGTTACCCAGTGTATCTTTGTCTTTATGACCTTCCTTTATTGTTATTGTTAGTCTGTCTATAAAAACGTTTGTTTAAAGAACTTGGGTCTCACCTAGTTTTCATTTGGAGTTGCGTTAGGTAGCTGAAAAGTGGCCCCCTTCCGAGCACTAAATAAAAAAAATTACATATATGTACTGTATATATTAAACATATATACTGTATTGTGAGTTGTGTGATTAATTTCTGTGTCTGTGTCCTGTGTGGTCATCTATTGTCTTGTTGAAGGAAAACTTCAGCTATATTTTTGGTAGGCCAAACTCTCCTTAAATGCTTCCTTTGGGTTTGAATGTATAGACAGTTTGACCGTGTGGTCTACCAAAATCAACCCTTCTGCATCCCAAAAAACAGTGGCATGACTCTCTATTGAGGGGTGTAACCCTAAACGTTTCTTCTAGGAGAAGATAAATGATGAAATTTCATTGACTGTATTTTAATCTCCAGTCCAAAGTTATTAATCCATGTTTCATCCCTTTGATGATCAATGAGAAAATCTTTCACCCTCAGCTTTGCATCAAAAGATCAGTTCTTTTATAAACAACATTATTCTATTTTGGTATGTTGAGTGCCTGCAAGCAGTATTTATATATAGAACTATTATTTTTAAGAGAATTTTTTGATTGTCTGTTAGGTTTCATGGAACTCACTGTGCATATTATTTTAAATATCCTGTTCATCAATAATGCTATTCACACTTCTCTTGGACATTAAGTGCTCAGTTGCCAGCTTTCTGAATGTAATCTGTCCTATCCCCCTAATGAGTTCATCAGCACATTGAAACAGCACAGGACTAACTGCTGGTGTTGGCTGACCTAGGGATGTCAATGTCCTCCACTTGGCCTTTGTCAGAATCTGCAATATGTGAATCCCAGTAACTAATTGTACTTAATAACCAGAATGCGCTGTTTAAAACACATATCACCACATAACACCAACTTCACATGTGCTAAGAAATGCTAGGAATTGATCTGTTGTGTTGTGGTTGCAATTGTCAAATTATCCATAGAATTAGTTACATGGACTTTCTCTTAACTTTAACTGAGGCATAGAAAGTGTTGAAAAGCTTTTAGGGCAATTCTTATGTATGTATTGTTAAACACAAAAGTGTGGTGAATTTCTTACAGGCACCTTTACACAGGTGCATTGGGGAAATAAAGGGGGATGGAATGGTTTTTCATAATTTCCATTTCCCTCTCAATACTGGAAGAACCTAATTATGGTTGTGATGAATCAAATACATGAAATCACAGGATGCTGTTAGCCAACCACCCGACTTCAATGAGACAAGAGAGTAGAAAGTTAGCTCTCCCCAAAAAAGGCTTAAGGAGATAAGGAGAGCTAGAAATTGTCTCTTTAAATTAAAAGCCTCATCTGGGATCTGTAATAATAATAATAATAATAATACATTTTAAATAGCAGATATAAATAAATTGTTGCACAGTTTGCTGTTAACCACTAAAGATACAAACTCTTCCTATAAGGCTGCCTGCTCCTGGAGACAATGGAAGAAGTGAATTCCTTTTAAAGTCACGACCAGTTGAAGGTCTAATTTGAAATTGTTTTTCAGAGATAAATACCAAAATAAGTCAAAATTAGAAATAAAAAATTTCAACATCACTGAAGACTGCAATGTGGCTGCCTCTCCATCTGTCTTTCTCTGGATTAACAATCCCTATAAAAATATTGGAGGTTTTCAGATTTTATTGTTATTGGTATGCAATATTGAATCAAAGTGGATTTAGTTTGGTAAGCCAAGATGCCATGTGCATTTCATGGGTCTCTTGGTCGCCTCCCTCGCTTGTCGCCTTCTTGCACAATCACTCTGTTTTTGTGGCTGGCCTGCTCGATACATATTGATAGCTGTGCCATACTCTATTTATTCCTTAATTGCTGATTTAACTGGACTCCAAGAGATTTTCAATTACTTAGATAGGTTTCTGTCTCCATCCCATGGCTTGTGCTTTTCAATCACCTTTTCACAAGTTGCATGGGGTGTTCTTATGTCTTCTTTGTGTAGGTTAAGGCCATTATGCTAATTTCCCGTAAGTTGGCCCTTCCACATACAGGTGCATTTATACTACAATCAATTGAAACCCATTGATCAATGATATCAATTGACATAATTCTGCAACATCTCCCTCTCTCTCTCTCTCTCTCTCTCTCTCTCTCTCTCTCTCTCTATATATATATATATATATATATATATATATATATATATACACAGTAATCCCTCCTCCATTGCGGGGGTTGCGTTCCAGAGCCACCCGCGAAATAAGAAAATCCGCGAAGTAGAAACCATATGTTTATATGGTTATTTTTATATTGTCATGCTTGGGTCACAGATTTGCGCAGAAACACAGGAGGTTGTAGAGAGACAGGAACATTATTCAAACACTGCAAACAAACATTTGTCTCTTTTTCAAAAGTTTAAACTGTGCTCCATGAGAAGACAGAGATGACAGTTCTGTCTCACAATTAAAAGAATGCAAACATATCTTCCTCTTCAAAGGAGTGCGTGTCAGGAGCACAGGCTGTCAGAAACAGAGAGCAAAGCAAACAAATCAATAGGGCTGTTTGCTTTTAAGTATGCGAAGCACCGCCTGTACAAAGCTGTTGAAGGCGGCAGCTCACACCCCCTCTGTCAGGAGCAAGGAGAGAGAGAGAGAGAGAGAGACAGATAAAAACAAAGAGTGAAAAATCAATACGTGCCCTTTGAGCTTTTAAGTATGTGAAGCACCGTGCAGCATGTCGCTTCACTAAGCAGCTGCACACAGAAGGTAGCAACGTGAAGATAATCTTTCAGCATTTTTAGACGAGCGTCCGTATCGTCTAGGTGTGCGAACAGCCCCCCTGCTCACACCCCCTACGTCAGGATCAGAGAAAGTCAGCGCAAGAGACACAGAGAAAAGTAAGTTGGGTAGACTTCTCAGCCATCTGCCAATAGCGTCTCTTGTATGAAATCAACTGGGCAAACCAACTGAGGAAGCATGTACCAGAAATTAAAAGACCCATTGTCCTCAGAAATCCGCGAACCAGCAAAAAATCCACGATATATATTTAAATATGCTTACATATAAAATTCGCGATAGAGTGAAGCCGCGAAAGGCGAAGCGTGATATAGCGAGGGATCACTGTATATATATATATATATATATATATATATATATATATATATATATATATATATAAAATGTCTGTCTGTCTGTCTGTCTGTCTGTGTGTCTCTCCACATTTCATGAGAGAACTACTTAATGAATTTAGATCAGGTTTTGTTCTATAATTTGCTTGAACATTCCGGTTGATTTTGTGCTATGTATCATAGTTCGCTTGCAGTTCCAATTTATTTGCGCGAATCTGAGAGACATGCAGCAGGCCGATGTGAGGAGGGTGGGGACCTCCTCACTTTCGCACCAGCCTCAGGGAGTGTACCTTACCTAAGCATAGCTAATGAATGAGAGAACTACTTAACAGATTTAGATCGGGTTTTTTTATAATTTTCCTTAACATTCTGGTTGATTTTGCAACTTTTGTCATCACGGTAAGAATCATAGTTTGCTTGCAGGAGCAATATATTTGCACTAATCTGAGACAGAGGCTGCGAGCCAAGGGAAGGGGGAAGCGTGATATCAGGAGTAGGGAGCTGGGCGGGGACCTCCTCACTGTCCTGTTTCACTACTATGTGGGCGGAGCCATGGGGGATGGCTAGTCGAAAATAAATTGGCTGCACTGGTAATGATTTAGATGTGCTATATTAAAGGTGGTAAATACTTATGCAAACAATTACTTTGTGTTTTATATTTTTCATTAATTCAGACCACTTTGCAGAGATCTCTTTTTATTTTGCCATTAAATTGTCTTGTTCTGTTGATCAATGTGAAAAAAGTCAAATTAGATCCAATGTGATTCAATGTTGTATAACAATATAATGTGAAAAAGTCCAAGCTTTTAATAGGCACTGTGTTTGTATCATTGTTATTTTTGCTTGTCATTTTTTGAATTTTCTGATTTGGAATGTTTAAAATGTTTACAATTGTAGACATTATATGTTATGTTCTAAGCTACTACATCAGGAATCCATTATCATTCACCTGAATCCCAAACTCGGTCACTGTCTGAGTTTGCACATTCTTCATGTGTCTAAATGTTTTTTTTTATTTTCCATATACTACAGTTTTCCTTCAGTGCTTGATAATCTGAGCGCTCTATTAATTGGTGATGTAACTGGCAATGTTAAACCTGCAATTGCCAATATGAGTGTGCGCATTAGCAAGCCTTGTGTTGGACTGGCAGGTTTGTGCCTTGCACCTCATGCTGCCAAGAAATGATCTGGGACCCAGCAACACTGAAGTGGTTTAAGCATGTCTGAGAAAGTTCGGATACAAATTTATACATGTAAATAATTAAATATTATATTAACCTCTGTGGCTAGCAAAGTGGAAAGTACTGGGGGCCTGGTCATGGTTGAGTTGTGTGATGTTTGTAAATTGTCGACAAATATTTTTCTGTTTCTCACACATCTCAAAGACATGCAAATTTACATTAATTGGCAACATGAAACTGCTTGTATGAGTAAGTGTGGTTGTGTGTGTTAGAGCACCCTGAAATAGACTGGCACCCTATCCAGGGTCAGCTCCTTCCTGGTTCTCAATGCAGATTATTAACAGGCTTCACATAACTGTCATGCTGACTCTGCACTAAACAGAAACAAAAATAGGTTGTTAAAGCTATCTCCATGTTTATTAGATGATAATCTACAAACAAAATCATTATCTTTTCATAATGCAATAAATGCTCAAGTAAATGCTTGGTCCGAAAACCCTTAGTACAGCCAACAGGGATTATATTTTCTGTCCAGGTTGTAGAAATACACTTCTAGTTTCCATAAACACTTACATAGACAAGTTTAGAGTAATATAATATGGTATGGCAAATCAATATATCAATTTGTATCAGAACTGAATACACGAAATGTAACACTTACTTAATTTTTGAGTAGTGAATGTCTCACACTCTGAAACCGCTATATTTCATCCACACTGCTTTAATCTGTCCCTTCATTTTTTTTCTCTGTGTACTCTAGTTTAGGGTTTTGAAGGCTAAAGTCTACCACAAGAAGCATTTCACAAAAACATAGACAATATCCCAATCAATTCTAAAAACATTCAGTCACACTGGGCACATTCACAATCCCCAATTAAACTTCACGTGTTTGTGATGGAGAAAGAAAACTGCACAGGCAACAGAAAAACACACATCATGCCACCTCAGACTCCTTTAAGTTAAGCTGAATTACAGTTATTATTTTCTGTTTTTGTTAATTAATTGACTATAACTTAAACATAACCCTTGATGTTTTCACTTTTGTGATTATAATTTTAGAAAGAAACTTAGAACAGAACACATACATGCGTTTAATGAAAAATTTTACTTGTATGTTTAACACAAATTTCGGTAAACAAACATTAAAACAGCAGAACAATTGATTCTTATTAACCAGATGGTAACTTAAGCACTTGTATGCATTCCTTGAAACAAGCAAAACAAGTTAAAAAGCATCTCCATTAGTAACATATCACGTTTTTTACTTGAGAGAGATTTTATTAAGAAATCAGATCCAAACTTTATAAATATACATTGCTGTATAAACTTACAACTTCTAAGCACTTTAAATCCCCACAGACTAAAAGTGTTAATCCTCATCCTCAGAATGTGATCCAAATGGGAATTTAACATGGCTTTCTTTAACCTTGACATCGCAGGAAAAATAATACTACAATACTGTAAAACTCTCATACAAACAAAAAATGGATATATGGTGTAGAAAATTGATTGTAGGAGCCAGACAGTCATGGGCAGACTTGGACTGTTTATGTTATTTATGTTGTTTTCTTTTAGATGATTAGGATTACATATCACTTAAAGAATTATTTATGTCTTATTTTGACATTTTCCTGAACAAAAGTGTTAAGAGTTTCTGTGTACTATGTATAAAAGGAAAGAGTGCAAGCTGCAATGCAGTTTACAGAATTCTTTAGTATCTGTTTAACGTCTTGTGTACAGTGTTTGGCACATTTAGGTGGTGAACTTTAAGGCTTCTATGTCAAGCAGACTGATTTGCTATACAAATGGACCAGATTGTTTGCTGGGAAATGTGCAATGGAAATATAGTTCTGCTTAGAGAAACACCTCAAAGCTGCAATAAAGACAAAATGATAACAGCAAAAAACAATTGTGACAAAAGTTAATAATTCTATACTTAACTTGTATTAAATAATCATTCAGCATACAATCCATATCAGGCTTTGCCAGGCAGACCCCATTGGAATTTGGCAAAATTAATGCAGTTGCAGCCATCAGGGCTCTTTTTCTCTTTCTCTGTTAGCTAAGGCACTCTCAGTGCTCCAGGCATTATCTTCTCTAAGTGCTCTTCTACCGCTCAGACGTTTGTACGGTGGAATTTTACAGAGGGGTGCAATTCAAAAGTCACAGATCAGTGGCTGTGATGCTCCAGAGGTTCTGGGATCCATTGGTTGTACCAGGATATTTGAATGCTTTTTATAACTTAATGATAATATTGTTTGGGCGCAATGAACTAATCTTTATTAAACTAGCAGCTTTGTCCTATTTTGGTAGACACCTCTGGAAATTAAGAACTTTATCTGTTTTTCTCCTGGCAGAATCCAAGAATTACTTTTCTGGGAAGTCGATACAGCACAATCTATACTAATAAAAGGCAAAGCCCTCACTCACTCACTCACTCACTCACTCACTCACTCACTCACTCACTCACTCACTCACTCACTCACTCACTCACTGACTGACTGTGTGACTCACTCATCACTAATTGTCCAACTTCCCATGTAGGTGGAAGGCTGAAATTTGGCAGGCTCATTCCTTACAGCTTACTTACAAAAGTTAGGCAGGTTTCATTTCGAAATTCTACGCGTAACGGTCATAACTGGAACCTCTTTTTTGTCCATATACTGTAATAGACTGCAGCTCGATGGCCGTGGGAGGCGGAGTTGCGTATCGCGTCATCACGCCTCCCACGTAATCACGTGAACTGACTGTGAACGCAGTACGTAGAAAACAAGGAAGAGCCCCAAAGAGCGCTGAAGAAAACATTCATTACACAATTGAGAAGGCAGCGAAACAATAAGAAGCGAGCGAGTGATGCATACAAGCATATTCATAAGTGCAGCTACTGCGGAAACAAAGCACGGTGTAAACCGAAAGTTTAAATTAAGTTTATAGAAATGCTCCCGCTGCCGTTTGCAATACCATATTCGTGACATACAAGTTTAATGAGAAGACACGCGGTATAAACGAGACTTTGGATCACATTGTAACGGAGTTAAAATTGCTGTAGTGAGAAACTTTTAAGTGCCGGGTCTTAGCTAACATTAAATAAAGCTATGGACATCGCAACATCACACAAGAGAGCGGCTCACGTGAACTGACTGAATGCAGCACGAGTGATCACTTCGATGAATCAAACCTGTTACATGTAGATATGTATATATATATATATATATATATATATATATATATATATATATATATATATATGTGAATGTATGTATGTATGTATATATGTATGTCTATATATATATATAGATATGTATGTATATATATATGTGTATATATATGTAGATATGTATATATATATGTAGATATGTAAATATGTATATGTATATATATGTGTCTGTATATGTATATATATATGTGTGTATGTATGTGTGTATATATATATGTATGTATATGTATGTATGTGTATATGTATATATGTATATATGTGTGTGTATGTATGTGTATATATGTATGTGTATATATATGTTGATATGTGTATATATATATATGTATATATATGTGGATGTGTATATGTTTATATATATATATATGTATATGTAGATATGTGTATATGTAGATGTGTATATATATATGTATATATGTATATATATGTTTACATAACCTCTTTAACACACTACTTCTCCGCTGCGAAGCGCGGGTATTTTGCTAGTAACTTGTAAAAAGGAAAAGCAATCAAACATAACAATAAATAGCCAGAAATTAAATGATAGATAGATAGATAGATAGATAGATAGATAGATAGATAGATAGATAGATAGATAGATAGATAGATAGTATTTGAAAAAAATATTTGAGAAGCCAGTTATGTAATGTGTATGTGTGCACAATTTATTGAAAGCCCAGACCATATTGATGTACCGAATATTGATTGAACTTAGCAATGTCATGCTCTATAATTTCTGGCAGCTTATAGCAGTTACTAGAAGACAGCCTCTGTGACGTGACTTCCAATTTCCATTACTTATCTCTTTAAAAGGAAGGGTGTGGAGGAAATATTGCTCTGACTTTGGCCCAATCTTATTTGCTTTATGGCATTTCTCTTCATTTGGATTTCAAATAGCTGTAGAAAGTTTTACTTACTAGAAAATGTACTGGACCATTCTGGAATGACAATATATCTGTTCACATCCCTAGAAATGTCCCTGAATTGGCTCTAGTTATGCTTATTGTTTCTACAAGCCAGTAGTCCTTCACAAATTTAAATTTAATCCCATGGGTAATCCTAATTCTTTGAAGTGTGGCCTAAAGTTTTTGGTGAAGAATGTAGCTTTAGTGGTTATGGGGAAAGGGACAAACCAGCTCTATGATATGGAAGGGTAACATGGTTTAAAATTCTTTTAAAGAATAATTTGGAATATTTTTCAAATTGAAGGTATTTCTTCACAATCATGGTATATATTAATTTCCTACATAAAATTTTATTCTAAGTGAAGTGTTACTTACACATTTTAAAAATACTTTGTTCTTGCAGCTTAAAATTTGTCTGAAGGGTGCATAAGATCATAGTTGATAGAAAAAGCCTTAAAACTTACCAATTATGTCCACCTTGAATCAACAACAGTTTCAGTTGAGAAAAAATACCTTCTGTATTTATGAGGCGCTCTTGTGCGAATGAAAAGAAACTTTAAATAATTATTTTATCAAAGATTCTTGGAACTATACTTCTTGAGGTAAGAATATATTTCCTGTTCACTTGTCTGCTCACAACAACCGTTGTGAGTGGAGTTCAGACTTATATAAGGAAGTTGATCAGCATGAAATTTATAATCGTGTGCCTGGTCATTGTCCGTGTAAATAATAATAATATTAATAATCTCTATACAGTCTCTTGGATATCTCATGCCTCAATACTAAGTATGAAAAAAACAAGATTAATAAGCAAAGTCATTCTAATGAAAGCTACCCATTTGGTTCTTAAGGTTTTGATTTTTTCATCCAGTTTAAATTTGGAAAATGTTGCCAGAACTACGTGATTGATGATAACTTAAAATTAATCTTCATCAATAACAAATTCTGCAGCCTCGTGTAACAAAGAGGGCTCATCTCCCGACACATCTCGGTATTCCAGCAGTGGAAGAAGCACATCTGATTCCCTACAACTGATGCACTCTTCCTCAGTGGCTATTACTTCGCATTTTTGATATGTGCATCACCAATCACTACTTATTTGTTGCATCGTTGTAGTTTCTAGTTGCATAATTTACTCTTTTTAAATACCATGATTTTTGAAATTTACTGAGCTATACTGTCTGCTCTGAATCTGACATATGCTACAAAACTGATAAGATGACGCTTCACAGTACAGATGTACAATGAGCCAAGACATACTGTGACAGCAAACCAAGGGCTTTTCAAGGCAAAGAGGTGAAATAATCTTCATTGACCAATTCAATCAACTGACTTCAACCTAATCAGACATGCATTTCACTTGTTGAGGGCAAAAAACTGAAGGCCTAAAATCCAACGAACAAGCAGCACCTGAAGTCAGTTGCAGTAAAGGCCTGGCAAAGCATCAGTAGGGTGGAAACCCAGCACTTTGGAGATGGACATGGCTTCCAGACTTCAGGGAGTCATTAACTGCAAAGGATTTTCAACCAAGTACTGAAAATTATCATTATGGGGGGACCATGTATAAAAATGGCTGTCTTTTTTAAATGGCAGGAGCACAAGATACAAGATCATTATTAAATTGAAGATTTACCCATTTATATTCAAATACTTTTAAATAAAGTGCTTTATTATTATTCTAGAATAACTCCCATTTCTTAAAAAGTACTATAAAATAAAATGGGATCACTACTCTTCTGAGATTAGAGAAACAATGCATTCAGTATATCAGTCAGTCAATGTTGGCTTTGACCCATACAGTAACAAGGAAAAATATATACACAGGGATACAGACATCCAGTCTACTCTTTTGTATTAAGCCAATTTAAGGAGATAGTGGAATATGCTGAGGTTTCTGGTTCAGAATATTGTTCACTCTCACTTGTGAGAAGGACAGAAAGAAACCCATCTTCAAGAAGGGAGTGTCATGGCTACTCAAATCTCCTCTTCCACTTATACAAGTGTGATGCCATTTTTGCTGCTCCAAGGGTTAACCAGAGTAGTATGTACTTATTTTGGATTCTCAAAATCATAACATCTGCCTAACAAACCAGGTCAGAAACACAGGTGTCTTTCTTTCTTAGCAGCATTTAATTTATCCAAATAAACACAATCATACAGGGAGTAAAACAAAACCACAAAACAATAAAACAGCAAATGCCTGTAATGCATGCTGTGGTCTGTTCCTAATTAAGGAGGTACCTAGATGGCTTACCCTTTTGCTCTCTATTCTTTCACTTCTAAAATCTGATCGTTCTTTTTCTCATTTTCTTTTCATCCTCCCCTCTACTCTGCTAAATATGTAAACTTTTTTACCCATCCAGAGTTCTGTTGTCACACCTCCCCACCCAAGCACTGCAGGTGGGCAGCTACCTGGCATTCAGGTTTGGGCTTCTCACCAGAATTCAAACACAACTTTGTAAACTAAAAAGGTAATCAGGTCACAACATCTTCTAGTAGCTCTTAGTATTCCTGCATCCCTTGACTCTGATATTCTGTTAAAAAGTTTGGCCAACCTGTGTTGCCAGTACTTGACAGGGGGATCCAGGTAGCCTCATTCTGCTAGCTATATGTCTTCAGAACATGAGCTGACCACCATAATAGCTCATAATGTGCACCAGATCAATGAACACTATACCAGATCTTGGTATAAATTTTCACACTCCTTGCCGTGGCTGTAGCCTTATCAGGCCAGTTTCTGAGGATTTCCCCGTTATTGGTGTGAAGTGTTTGGAGCACTTTACCACTCCTGGGTTTCTTTCCTATTCACATTTCCCATACCAATGTGTGTCATTCAGTAAAAATATTTACACAATAAATACTTTAAGTTAAGTTGTAAAATAATTACGGTAAGAATAGCCTGTAGCATGCTGACTGATAACTGAAAGAATTGAATTTCTCCCTTAATAATAACTGACTTTCCTGTACATATGTTAGATTTTTTTAAGAAATGTTAAAGATATACAGTAGGTCAGTTTTAACTAATTTATTATTTTACATTGTTATCTTGTTTATTATTTGTAGCGTTCGTTCCCATTTACTTAGAATACTTTGCATTACTTGTGATTTTATTTTAACTAAAGAGCTGAAATGAAGTGAAAGTAAGATGTGGGCTGGTGGTGGGGTTAGGATTAGGGTTCTAAAGTTGGTTTCTCTCTCTAATATATTCAGTACCTTTTATTTAACAAATTTATGAAATAAATACTCAAGGAGAATGTTATTAATGGTAAAGCTGGTTATTGCTTTGTGACCACTGAGGATGGGATAAGCTCTGAATCCTCACAACCTTATAATTAGATTATAAAGTCACTTTGGTAAATGTATGTACAGAGGAATGAATGAATATACAGGTTATCCTTTGTGTTGGCAAAATTCATCAGTCTTACAGTACGTAGACAAAATTACATGTCACACAAATATTTGAGTGATTTATATAAATGTGTAAAAATATCAGACAAAACTCATCTGTCTCTTTAGAGCTATGTCTTATTTAGTGAATTTCAAGCAATGCGTGCAAGTATATTATAAGCCAACATAAAAGAATTCTAAACCTGCTGCCATTATCTCTGTCTCTGCCTGTTCCTTTCGTGCCCAGTTTGAAAAAAATACAGCTTGTCCTGGAAAGAAGAACAGAGCAGGAAATGAAGGGCACATGAACAGTAAAAATCAATAATAAGCGGAAGGTTAAAACAGAACAGACAAAGATCATAAAGACCGAGCCAAGCAGTAACCAGCAGTGGGCATAGCCACCGTATACAAAATCGACATGGACATACAAATTAAAATGATGTGGAAGGATATCACAGAATGACTGATGACTGACAACAACTTAAAATGGCAGTATGCAATAATTAAAAAAACAACAGAAAAAAAAAAAAAGAATTAGCGCCTCCATAACAGTTCTAGTTTGCATCTCCTAGAAAACACAACGGTGAAGTGAACACATTAGTGTTGCCTGATACACTTTACCTTCTTTCTCCTTTCTTCCAAATGTATATTGGCACTAAAATGGGGTTTGTTTGTCATAAAATCAATCATGAAAACTAAGGTACTTGATGTGAAAAAAGAAGGTTAAAGTCATTGATCAGGAAAAATACATAAAAGATATACAAAAGAACTGCAGTATCAATAAAGATCATGTAAAGCACGGACAAATACAATTTATAATATAGAAAGCAAAATGTGCATGATTCCTGCCAAACATTTCAAGGATGAGGACATTCTTCTAAATGGAGTCTTCATAGGATGATGAATCTAATAAGGAATACCACCATGAAATTAACTTTAACATTGACAAGACATACAAAGATCTTTACCTGGGATAATGCATTTGACAGAACAGAAGAAAAAGAAGAGTAACAAACAGAAGTTACTACAAAAATTCAGTAAGAGATCTGTGGTTAGCTAAAGACAGTGCTCCTTTTTTTAAATGCCAAGAGCACATCGACTAAGCCACACCATCAACACTCTAAAGCAATGTGGTATGAAGCTAAGCAGTAATGACAACAGATGAAAATGACATCGGGCAGAAACGAATGATATAAAAAGTGGTAAGTAAAGATTGTAGGGGTTAATCAGAGACCTAAGCTGAAAAAAGGGCCAAATGTTCGGATCACATGAAATTCTTAACAACACAATGAAACAGCAACATAACATTATTTGCACTAGATGGGTTAGAAATAGTGTCAGAGTTTTTAGCACTGCTATATTTAGACATAAAGGACCTGGATTCAGTGCTTGACTTGGCCAATATTTATGTGGAGTTTGCACATCCTATCTGTCTGCATGGGTGTTTTCTGTTAAATCCAGTTTCCTTACAAGTTCTGTAGATGAGACACTGTGAGGCCAATTAGTAACTTTAAATTGCCTTGTAAATAAGTGTGGATGTGTGTAGTTCTGTTTGGGTTGATTCTTTCCTTGCATTTGATAGGACTTAGCTTCCTATGACAGTGACATGCTTTAACTTTAGAATTAAGATTGTAAAAAAGTGTACAAGGGACTCATACTTGTAAAATATGATAATAATTGGAATTTCAATATTTATTTATAATTTGTATGCTTTTACCTAGTTTTTAATAAGTATGGATAAGCCTACACTACAAAGTAAAAGGTAGGAAATAGTGTTCAATGTACCAACAAATGCCTAGATCTTTTAGTCAAATAGCTTCACTTTGGAATGACTGGAGGGGTCTTAAATGAGATATGAGATATCATCCGTACTTCAGCCTGATCCTGTGCTTTTTTAATTAATGTATAGTAAGTCCAAACAAAGCCCTTGCAATGACAATGACAAGTTATTTCACTAAATCTTAATATGCCACATTGCAGAAACATATGAACTGCTACTTTATTGGTGCTGTATAAGTCTTATTAAAACCAAATACAACCCTTGTTAAAATTTTTGTACATTGCATTAAGTAAAAAACGTGCGCTAGAGGAAGACCCTGTTCTAAACTGTTATCTTTCATGAAATCTTTTTTTTTTTACTAAAAGGTTGCAAGAAGCAGAAGAACTGGGTGCAAAACAAGAACTAGCCCAGAATGGGGCCACAGTTTATGGCATGGCACACTAATGCTTACGCCCATACCAGCTTACACAGGGCCTTGTCGTCAATCAGCATAACCTGCCTGTTTGTGCAACTTGGAGAAAGCTCCATGCAGATAGAAACCTAGCTGGGGTTTAAACCCAGGAGAAAACTTTGCAATATACTCTGGATAACGAAGTTAAGAATAGTAGTATCAGAGTCTGGTATTCTCCCTGCACAAGGCCTGAGCACATGGCTAGATGTAACATGGAACATGAAACTAGTTTATTTCATTCAAACACACTCACTCATTCATAATGGTCTCATCTAATGTTATATGGTGGTCATTGCTGGGATCCAGGAAGAAATCATTGTAACCTGAAAAGCTAACACTGAGAAGAGAATAATGAGAATAAACAGTGTCCAGACACTGACCAGGCCAAAAATCAAAACTCTGATCCCTATGAGGCAGTAGGGCTAACCACCATAACACTTCTATAAATATTTCAATGTACTGTATTTCTACATTTTTTATATGGAAATTAGACTCTTAACGAATATACAGATTATTTTAAAAATTCCCCTATTGATAATCACATTAGCTATTGTAATTGCTATCTACTGTTCCAATCATATATATATGAACATTAATAGTTCTATTAGTAAAGCTCACATTAGTTTGTCTTTAAAAATATTTTATTTTGCCTTTATATCTTCAGATCAGCACTGTGGCGCAGTGGGTAGTGCTGCTGCCTCGCAGTTAGGAGACCCGGGTTCGCTTCCCGGGTCCTCCCTGTGTGGAGTTTGCATGTTCTCCCCGTGGGTTTTCTCCGGGTGCTCTGGTTTCCTCCCACAGTCCAAAGACATGCAGGTTAGGTGCATTGGCGATTCTAAATTGTCCCTAGTCTGTGCTTGGTGTGTGTGTGTGTGTGCACGCCCTGCGGTGGGCTGGCACCCTGCCCAGGGTTTGTTTCCTGCCTTGCACCCTGTGTTGGCTGGTATTGGCTCCAGCAGACCTCCGTGACACTGTAGTTAGGATATAGTGGGTTGGATAATGGATGGATGGATGGATAATGGATGGATGGATCTTCAGATCAAGACACCACTACTCATGACAAGTTACCTGATTCTCTAAATGTATCACATGTAGTTTATTTGTTCTCTGTAATGTGGCATTTCCTGGTGAGGGAGGATGTTAAACCGATGATTTCTCAGTAGGAGGGGGACAGATGCCCTCCTCACACAGCTAGAATTCCTTTGTGTGTATTGGTTACATTTCTGATCACCGAGCTCATGTCAGCATTCTTTCAGAGTGAAGAGCAGCAGATTGGGTTTGTCATTATAAACAATACTAAACAAAGCAACTTCACAACATCACACGGAAGCTGTGGCATTCTGTGATATTGTGCGCACGCTGAGGAGTTCTGCAACTATAGTGAGTAAGAGGAGCTTCTTTCTGTTCAGGGAAACTTTGGTGTCGTCTAAAACTGTCATTACATGTAACAAGATTCAAGACATTGTAACATTCTTAGAAAGTGGGAAAGTCTCGGGCCCAGGAAGAATATTCAACAAAAATGAATAATAAAGAGAATGTAATAACATCAGCTGTTGTCAAGGAAGCTAAAAAAGAAAGTATCTTTTATAAAAAAAATAATGCCAAGATTAAACATTATTTGTTAAAGGAAGGAAAATATCATATTTTCAAAGATATTTTTAAAGTAATATTTCTGGCCATTGCAGTCCCTGAGGTTTTACTATCATCTAATACTGGTTAGAGTCGAATACAGCTTATTTATTTACTGTTCTGTAAAAATTTTGCTTTTGCTCCCAATTTTTGTGCATAGATTAACTGTTATATTAAAGTGTAATTAGGAGTATTTTATTTAAAATCAGAGAAAAATCAGCGGGAAAAACAGAAAAACAGGTAAGGGTAAAAATATAAAGAAAACTGCAAGCTATAGAACATGAAAGTTCAAAACAATACTCACAATTCATAGTAAAAAAATCAAAGCCACAAACTTTACACTTTTTTGTTGCCTGTTCCCTAACTACTCTCTCAAATAAATTGTGCTTTATTAGGCCAATCTGAAGCTTAGATTCTAGTCAGATTGGTGGGTAGGAAGAATGTAGTTAACCCAGGAGCTTAGTAAGTCACAATGAGGGCATAACCTGTATTGTTTTATTTTTTCTTGAGTTTCTCCCTTCTTTATATATTTGACTAGCTGTATCCCGCAGCTCCGGCCACGTAGTAGTGAAACAGGACAAACTTTAAAAATCACTAAACAAACAGGTATTGCTGGCTAAGCGGAGGCAAGGTCCGCTCCAAAACGTGGCCAGAGGTAGACCGATTTAAATGGAGGCTGATACGTGAGTGAGGAGGGCCCCGCCCAGCTCCCACACCTGACATCACACTTCCCCCTCCCCTTGGCCCGCAGTCTCTGTCTTGGATTAACACAAATACATCGTTCCTGCAAGCGAATGATGATACTTAATGTGATGACATAAGTCGTAAAATCAACCATAATCCATCCATCCATCCATCCATTTCCCAACCCGCTGAATCTGAACACAGGGTCACGGGGGTCTGCTGGAGCCAATCCCAGCCAACACAGGGCACAAGGCAGGGACCAATCCCGGGCAGGGTTCCAACCCACCGCAGATCAACCATAATGTTCAAGCAAATTATAGAAAAAAACCCAATCTAAATCCTTTAAGTAGTTCTCTCATGAAAAGCGGGCAGACATACAGATATGCTACAATGATATTACTCTTCATCAGAGTTACTGGACTGGTTTGGTGCCTTACCAGGTATGGGAAATGATGAGGTTCACTCTGGGTACTGGCTCAAAACCCACATGTCATGATGTGAACTTTTTTATATATTTTATCAGCTTTTCCCTTGGCTTCTAAAAACAAAGGACATACTGTTCTTGGAGTTTGAGAGGTTAAGGAATTAAATGGTCACATCAGTTTTTTGATTTAGAATATTTTTTGAAGACTTTATTTTTGAAATAAGCCATTGCTTGATGTTTGTAATTCAGAGTTGTCAGTCTGTTGCTAGACAGGAACATCAGGAGTGTGTGTCACGTGATGCTTTCATTGCAATGGTATAAATATCAGTGTCATAGACTTCCTAACTCTCCAAGTTTGTGGATCAATCAAAACAAATAAAAAACAACTGTGTTATTATTATTGTTAAGATATCGTTGGTTATGAATTCTTTTCTGTTCTTTGACTTTGATTTACGACTTGCATTTTCATATAGGCTGCGTGAAATATTCTGGTTATTGACTCTCGTTACGTTTCTCGTCCTATGATTTAGTCTAACATCCTTTGCTTTGTTTATTTAATTCCTGCTCTCCCGGTTACATCACACTCCTGTTCCATCTTCTGATTGTATCTTCCTTTAAACTGTTGTCTCCCTCTGGCGTCAGTACGACATGAAGACAAAGGAAGAGCATGCAAACTCCTCACAGACACTGTCCATGCTTGGATTTGAACCTGGGACTTACATATTAAAGAAATATGTCATAATGACAAAAATGTTTACATGAATATCCTACCCCACCTTTGTGCACACTTGGAAGGTAATAAAAAACAAAAAGAGTACCTGCAGTGGTTATTCTGAGTACCTCCGGCATATCAATTACATGTGTTTTTCCAGATGAATTTCTTTAAGTCCTAAATGTTAGGTACCATGCAAAATCTGAAATTCATCTATACTGTTCTAGTGTTATACCAATGACATCTCCTGTTCTTTATGACAGTTCTTCCAATAAGCCCCTTAACGCTCCCCCTCAACAGATTTAACAAAAAGCATCTCTTTTTGGCAACTTGTAGACATTTATGAAGCATGCCAGGTGATGTGATCTGCTGAACCTCTCTTGTTCTTGGATACACTATCCTAGAAAGCTTTGAATAAATCAATGCAAAGGATTTCTCTTTTCTTCCTTTTTTTGAAATTGCACATGTGCACAATATATCACGTAAATCTATATCACCTTATCCCTTTGTTTACCATCTACTTGAATGACCATGTGGAATCCTCATCTTCTCTCATCCTTGTCTATAGTGTTTCCAAAAGTCTTTTACAAGCAAAGAGTAACAGAGTTTAATGCTTTACAGCAGCTGAGCTGGTAGCACATATGATATCTTAAATGTAACAATCAAAGAAGCATGCAAGATTTTGGTATTTCCGCTGTCTTACAGATGTGCAGAGCACCCTGTTCAAAGGCTATAATGGCTGTTTAGGACAAAGAATGAAAATAGTATTTTATTGCCATCTGTCAAGATGAGTGGTTCTCATTTAATGACAAAATATACACAGATGAATGTTCAAAGCTGCCAGTGCCACAAATTATTTATTTTAAATTTATTAACATGCAGGCTATTTATAGTCACGGTATATAATTTCTATAAAATGAACACATTTGTTCAAATCTTTTTCTCATATGTGATAGCAAAGTCCACTAATTAGTTAATAATTAGTTACATGTAGAACTAACACTCGCTTTTCTTAAGCCAAATAAGAAGTGATCATTTTTAACAGAAATACTGTATGCACTCATTGTAAAGTGTATTGTGGGTTCAGTTAGGATTTTTTTTACCCTGTGGTTCAAATAAAATATTAACAAACTGGCTCCTTATTGTACATATTGTCACTGGAATTTAAAAATAGTCATAAGACATTTAAAATATGCAGATCCAGATATCATCCTGAAGTTCAGTTCCATGTTTTATTAAAACAGCATCTCCAATGAGGGATTATAAATAACAAAAATAAGAAAATATTTAGATATAAACAGTATTTCACATTATTATAGCTCATCAGCTTCTATACAGCTAGTGTTTCCAAAACATTAGAAAGTTGGGATCTGAGGGTCTCTACTGCCTCGCAGCTGGGTAACCCTTTTTATACATTTTCAGTTACTCTGTGTAAGGAAATATTTAATTAATTTCTGTGAAATAAACTCACTTGACTTTTACTGTCCATGCTGAGATATACATAAAACCCTGTATCCTATGTTGCCTGTGTTATGATGACTCCAAACCTTTTGATTTGAAATATCTTCTATCTCTAACTCTAGCTGTGTAATTTTTCCCTTCTTAAGAGCATAAGGACATTGTTTTGTTTCTCTTTATTGTTTGGCTGCAGGTTAAGGGAAAAAAGTAAAAAAACAGTTAGAGGTTCTGAATCCAAACAGAGGATTCAATTAAAATGAAGGCAAAAAGGAGTATGTTCCATTAGCAACAGTAGCTGGTTACTAATTAAGAAAGTGACAGCAAACCAGGATCTGGGTTTGATGCCCACAATTTAGTTCATTAGTTTGTTACCAATAGGTAACCAGCCCAAGGATTTCATCCAGATACTTTTTAAAAATTTGGTAATTTGTTTTAGATTCCCATGACTCTTTATCTGTAGAAGCACTTCCTGGCTTCAACCTTAAATGCAGTTCCCCTTAATCTCCATTGGTATTCTTAAGTATGTCTTTCAGGCAAGTAGTGAGCCAATACTGATGGATCAAGATTATTCATGCCTTTGAGAATTTTGAAGTACGTGCTCTTCTCAAGACTTAAGAGGTTTAATTCCAATAGCCTGTCCCATAGCCTGCTTGATAGTCCTAGGATGAACTTGGTTGTTCTTCCATGCACAGCTTCTAGACCTGCAATGTCTTTTTGTGGTGTGGTGACCAGAGCTACACATACTACTCCAGGTATTGTCTTGTTAGCAAATTATGCAGTCTGAATATAAGGTCCCTTCATTTATGATTGCTGCTACTCATTGCCTAGATGATGTGAATGTTGTGTTTAATGAAACCCTAAATCCTTTTCATAAGTTGCCTTATGCATGTCAGCAATGGCCATCTAGCCATTTCATAATTAATGCTCCTTTTGCCTACATGTAGTACTGTGGACGTTTCTTCTTTAAACTGTATTAACCAGTGTGATTGTTTTTGATTATTTAGTGTTCTGAAGCACCACCATTTTGTGCTATTTTCTTGTTGACGGTGGCAGTCCTTGCTACCCCATGACCAACATAGTCATCTTCCTATATAATACGCTACTGTGTTTGTTCATTTGTCTGTCCAGGATATTAAATCACCTGTAGCTTGCAAACTGTTTGACCTATTGACCTGAAATTTAGTACACATATACTACGCAATGTCTACTATCCGCTTTCGGGGCAATGATTGACATCCAAGGTTATTCCTCTTTTTATTTTTATTTTATTTTATTGTAGAATCAACTCACGGCAACGGCCAGCAGGGCCATGCAGCACATGTGTATGGGCGCCGTTCTCATCCTTACCACCTTTACTATCACTTCTCCTACCTCTTCATATCTTAAGTCTTCAATTTGCCTCAAGAATGATTTAAGTGCCAGCTTAAGTGATAAATTACAGAAAACTTACTAAGTAATTGCAACACAAACACTGACTCAATCAGTTTTAACGCGAAAAGATGGAGTAAAAGAAGAGCTGCTCAGGAAGCAGCAAACACATCAACCTCTGAGCAAACGAATGCTAAAGGTATAGAGAAAGAGTATGAAAACTATGAATGCTCAAGTCAAGTGTATTCACTGCATGTTATCGTGCAGTGCACCATTACTGTACATCTATAAAAGATGTCAATACACTTCTGCAGTTATCCAAGTTTTTGAATAAATATCTAATTGCTCAGGTATGTAAAGGAATCCTTGATAATTAGGACCTCCTGCTCTTTTTTTCTAGACTTCTACTCTCTATGTTAAGCCTTGGATTTGGCACATTAGTTTTTCTGGTAAAACACTTTGCTCACATTTTGCTCCTTTCTCCTCCTGGATGTCTTTCTCATGCTATTATTTTCTTATACATTATCTCTTCACTGTGTCAGCACATCCAAGTGTTTGCCCAGTTTAAAGACTGCCTTGGTGTTTTTGAATTGTTTTTACTGCCTCTCTCTCTGAAATTTTTGACATCAGTACATTTCACATGTTTACTAACCACATGTATATTAGAAACAAGATTAATCATATAAATGCGAAACAGTGATGGCCCAAACACAATTCCCTGAGAGGCTTCAATGATTACCTCATCACATATAAAGCATTCTGCCAATTATTTTTTTTTTGTCTTGAGTAATCTGTATTTGCTTATGTGTCAAATGTTATATGTACTTTTCACAGTACTGGGCTGCAGGAATATGAGGCCTGCTTCAGCAGTACAGTGTGCAAGATCGGAACATAACTCCACTGAAAATAGCCTAATGCTAATTTATACTGACATGTCAACCTAAATGCATCTTGGTAAAAACACTCACAGCAAGGAAACCCATGTGAATACAAACAGAAGACACAGGTCTAAGCACTGTAATGTTGTGGCATACTTATTTCTTCTTGTGTTCATCTAAGTCAATTTTATACATTGGATAGATGAATGAAATTTGTCATGGTGGGTCAAGAGCTCAACTCCCAGCCCCATCAATATCTGCCTAGAGTCTACATGTTTTCCTTGTGACTTAGTTGAAAGCTAATGTGAGAAAATGTGACTGTCATGTCAGCTGGTATAGTAAACTGATCCACTATGGGTGTGCATAGCTGCAGTGCCCTGTGATGGACTAGAGTGGAGGGTGGGCTTCTGTTTTGTGCCTCCAGTGTCTCCAGGTTAGACTCACAAACATTATACTGGGAATAGGGAGATTCAAAAATGGATGGAGAAATAGCACTAGAGAACTTATTTTAAACTTGTCAATTATTATTCCATTATCTTATAATTTGAAGTTTAACACTTAAAGATATTGTGACAAAATATTCAAAATTTCTGTTCTGTTTTCTTTCCTTATGGAATGATTGCGGGAGGAGAGGAGTTTACTTTTTTCTGTGTAATTAAGTTGTTTGTCAGTATTTTGCATATGGACTCTGAACTTAATGACTTTCCGGCCAATTATTTATTACATCTTGGTGAGAATGGAATATTAAAATCTTCAAAAATGTGAAGTTCCACAAAAATGTGTATATCTATCCTAAGTCTAATAGTTTTGTACATCTGAATTATAATTAAATGAATATTAAAAAAATGGAAATATTGCCATATTTAACTTCATAAGATGCTTTAAATGAAAAAAAGTGGAACAGTTTCAAAATAAAGTCCGTTAAAACAGAGCAATTATTAGTCATGGAATAGTGCAAAAATGTAGCTTTTGATATTTGGTAAAACAAATGAATAATTTAAAAAATGACACTGTGCTTTTAAAATCAATTACTGATTCCTTAAAGAGTTTTGCCTTTTGAAAACATTGACTGATAACATTTGGAGTCAGTTATTGATTAGTGAAGTAAGTTTGTCTTTTTGTTTAACTAAATAGATTAAATTAAATAATGCCTTATAGCATTTTCAATCAAGTTGTCGTTGTCAATAAAGCAATTCAGGTTTGGTTTCTGTATTGCAGGTGACATTGTGGAGCAGTGGACAGCGTTGCTGAAGCTTTGTGGGATTAAGAGACATTTAAAATACTGTTTGGAGTATGCATGCTACGCCTGTGTCCATGTAGAATATGCCTCTGACTTATCTGTTTTCTTTCTTATTTCCCAAACACGTTCATATCATATGAATGGATGACCTTACATTGGCCATTTGTGAATGAGAGTAGACATAGTATGTGAGTTACTCTGCCCTGGGATAGATAATGCCCTATTCAGTGTTGGTTCTCAAAGGTTAAAATCTACAAAACATTCTGTAATAATGATCAGTAGTCCAGTTATCTGATCATTGTTAAATTTAAGACTTTCCATGGCTATTAAGAAGATGGAATCAGTTTATTCTAGCTGCATAAATTTACTAAGTGACGGAGCCTTTCATGTACATCATGATATAAGATTTGTTTGGTGAGGGTGATCTTTGGCAGAAAATGAAGCTTGAGGTTACAGTGCGATAGTAATCGATCAATTTCAGTATTCTCTGCTGTGTCTGACAGGACTACTTTGAACTGTGTAAATGGAAAAGGTCAGATATCTCATTCCAATATTCATCTTTAATGGTACATGAAAAAAGGAATTAATTTTATGTCTTGCATGCAAATAGTTTCTCTGACTCCCATGGTCTTGTATTACAACACAAAGAATTAAATTGCCTCTCGTATTTCCAAAGGAGAAAGCATCCACACTCATCCGATATTCTTTTTGCAATGAAGCATTTCTGCATTTGACAAGAGTGATCCTCAGAAAAGAACAATTTAATATGTGGATGCATAATTTAATTTTTCTGTCAGCAAGGATCAAGCATTAGACAAGAGTCATGAATCATCCATTCATCTATCCATCTTTTTTCTGAACCTGGGTCAAAAGAAGCTTGAGCCTGCCATTATCTTAAATAAAATATGTTTGTGGGAAAGATTTAAAGGGGATATAGAAATCACGCAAAATGATTCAATTACAAAGCAATGTACATCTTGGTTAATTTAGATACTGGTACCAGATGGACACATACTATTTTTATTATATGTATTTTTGTGGCATTCTGTAAGCATTGTTATACTACTTGGCCAAGGTTTTTATGCCTTTCAAACTCTGACAGTGCTTTTATTTAGCACATGGCTAGTGTGTGTTCCATGATTGGATCTCTGTGAGCACAGTAATCTATACAGGATATTGCTATATTTATATTTATTGCTACATTTGTTGTTACTTGTTTTGTTGTTTATGGTTATCATTCCTTCTGTCTCTTCTGTTGTTTGAGGCATTGTGGCAGAGTAGTTAGCACTGCTGCTTCACAGATCAGACCATATTTTTGGCCACAGTAATTAGCCCAGCATAGTCTGTAGATGCTTCCTTAGCCCTTGGGGACAATTAAAACACCATTGCACCATTACAAGCCACTCAAAACTTGTTCAGCTTCTCTTTCCTCATTGACTTTACTGCGTGTCATGGAGTTCGGTGAAGTTCCCGAATATTTTTGTGATTTTGCCAAACTCACAGCAATGTGACTTCTACAAGGTTTGCTCAACACTATCAATGAATAGGAACAAATAAGGAACCAGCCGTGGATAAGATGCCAGCCAGTCATTGTGTAAACCTAAGCCTGGGACATTTTAGGTTAACCATTCAGATCGGGGAAATCCATGGACTTATCGAAAAAACACGTAAACTCCATCCACCTGAAAAATCAAAATGAGGTGCAGAAACTGAAGGTGAAAATAAAGCATCTGTAAAATAACAAGTCCAACATCATCACCGTACACATAGTAGTCAAGTCTGAATGTCTTCAAAGACTGTGGTGAAACACCGGCTCTCTTGCTGATAGTCCTACCAATGAAAAACAAAAGAACCTCTGTGACCGTTTAGCTAAATTGATACTAAAATTCATTTTCCACAGGATTTTTCAATTGTGAAATGCAAAGCTGAATAAAAAGAGTGTTTTGGATGTTTTAAGAGTTTGTTTTGGGAAGAAAATAATGAATACTGTTTTCTAAAGGCTTTTTAACCCTTCTGTGTTTAGTTGTGCTCCTTTCCATGGCTACAAAATGCATGTAATCTATCAAACACCAGTAAAATCAATTCTATTTATTCCTCTTGATCACAGCACAGTGTGTTTTTTTAAAAATGTGGCATGCTGGATATTTTCTACACGAAGACCCACTAAATTACACCATCATGCACATTACTGTGTTTTCTCCCCAGGAAAATCTGCCTACATGGGAACTCACCCCCAACATACCTAACAACGATCCTTTCCTATTTCTTGGTTCCTACAGGCAAAGTTGGGGATATACTTTCTAACCACCATGGATCTTCAAGTTTCTTTTCTGTCTCCAATGCACCTTTAAGACTGCCATCGCCAAAATCATTATTATAATTGGTAATGTGAGTATTGTACTAACAGAACACATCTGCCAGATTAAGAAAATGTCTTCACGTGACAGGAAATGAGTCCAGTGATTTTTTTTCACTTGAGATCTTTACTAAAATGGTAAATGACAGGCAGAGACATGCAGAATTAATACATATAAATGGTTCTAGACAGGGCGTCTAAACACCTTTCTTTCTGTGTCAGTAGCACAAATTTCACTGGAAGTAAAATGTCATTTGTTTTGCAAATTTGTTTGTGAAGTGAAACACAGAGCTTTGCTGTGAATTCATTTTTTCATAAATGTTTTCACTTATCTTTACTCAAGTCCTTTCTTTTGCGTATATCTCTTGTTGTTGCTTGCGATATTTGCTGCTTGTGTATCAGACTAGATGGCTGTACTTGAGCCTACTGATATAACACATGCTTGCATTTTTATATTAACTTTTTCATACCAGGCATCTGCTTTTATTATGTCTTTAAATTTTTTTCAGTGTCTTAAAAGTAAATCACAATTAATTTAAAAGATTGCCCACACTACACGTATAAGGATATAGCGGGTTGGATAATGGATGAATGGATGGATACATGTATAATTATTTCAGTATCTGATCGTATGGCTGACTTTTACTGGAAGGCCACTCTAGAGCTTCATTCACACCTTTGAATGTTGACTGCACAGCATAAATGTAACAAAGCTGTAACCACAAAGGGTTCCATAAATCTGGTGGTTTTCCTTTTCATTTACAATTTGTTGAGGACAATCTTACAAAGAAGAACAAAGACTGATTGTTTCTGAGCTAATGACATGGAGACTGAATACTATGACCACATTTTTTTAACTGGAAGGAATTATTTCCCTGTATATTTTGGATCTGGCCACTGAAATGTTTTGCTTTGCCCTGGACAATTAGTTCTGTTTTTAGTTTAATGAAAACTGCTAATATGCTTACTTCTGACCATATGGAGTGCAAGCCTAAGACTATTCCCATGGCTGGTGAGCCTACTTAGACTCCTGTGGCTGGTAACCCTAACCCTACTCTTGAGTTTTATTTATTTGACTGGCTAAATATGTCTCCACTTTCTGCTTGCACATTTTTTTGGTTATGTAAATATCTGTTTAATGGGAGGCTACTGTCAGGACTAGCTCATTCAGCTGCTATCCATGTCTTTTCTGTCATTTCAATTATCTAGCAGTCATGCGCTCATTGTATGCACATAGGTAGTAGGAATACAGTGTAATTAGGCCATTATGAAAAAAAGACATTATTGCATCCAAAAGCCCAATTAGTCACTTGAGCTGATTGAGTTCTTCTTTGGCCTGACTGGCTAAACTGGCTGCTTACCACAGTCTGCATGGCGTGTAGACCTGGGTGTGTGTCCTGGGAAATCAATGGAGACAACCTTAGAGGGAGCACCATCACCGGAGTGAAGACGAACTGATTGTACATATTGTAACAGGCAAAAGACTCCTTTCTCAGTGCAATAAAATTGATCATTGAAGCCTCTGTAAGAGTCCTTTTTATTTATTTATTTTTTAGATTTCTCTTTGCTTCAGTTTTTTGGATTTTACTCCATCTGTTTCTTCTGTTGGACTTTTGCCTATACCTTCTGTTTCTGGTCTTGATATTTCCCTTTTTTTGTACTAGACCTCCTGCCTGTTCTTGGACCATCTTTTTACTTGGATTGTAAACCTGTTTGCATTTTATCATTGATGTTCCATTTCTGCCATAGCCTTAGTCATAAATTCAAATAATATTTTATACAGTATATTTTTCTGAAACAAGCTCAGAGCGCCTACACGGATTTATAAATATAAAAAGTTACAGAAATGTGCAAAACCATGCGAAATTTATATACATAACACAGCCATCATTTTAAATTTACAGTAATAAGATCTACAGTTCCTTGAAAAGGAATTTGTCTCTTGATGCATTTTTGGGCAATTTCACTGTGAAAACATCTCAGATGTTTTTTCTGGAATGTGTTTTTTTTGCTTTTTATTGAGGAGTGTTTGAAATAAGAATATTGGGGAGTGTTTGAAATAAGAAAAGCCAATAAAGACTGATGCATTTCCATTGGGTTGGTGACTCTGCCTTTAGACCCCTCACCATCTAACGCATGAATAAGACTTATCTTCTCGAGCAAACCAGACTTCCAGGTCTTGAAGTGGGAAGGATGCGTGACAGTAAATGGATGAATATTGGCAGTAAATGGTTGCGTACTGGTATCTCCCACTCTGACCGTCAAGGAGGATGCAAAACCCCCTTCTCCCAGTCTCCCAAATTAAGAAATTCTGTAAATTTTTCAATGCAGAGGGAACCAGCACTTATTTGTTTCCACTTAAAAGACTGCTGCCTTCCAGCTGTTCATGCCACTGTGAGTGTTGCCAGCCAGACACCCTTTTACAGTAGACGGGCTCAAAATCTGTGATTCAAAATGTTAAAAAAATCATTTGGCTACAACATAATTAGAGCTGCCAGAAAACATAAAAAGGTAAACAGAGTTATGAAACAAATAACACATAAGGATACTAGCATGAGTAGAGAGCCCAGACAAATAACCCAGAATTTAAGTGATTAAACAAACCTTTAATAATATCACACCAGTCAGAGGAAGCCTTTGCTTATTGGAATGTCCCGATCACTTCTTACATAATCTGAGTCCACCAAACATAACAAACACTTAGCATCTTCTGTTTCTTTATAGGATACATTTGAATTGAGCATTTTATTATTATTATTACTTTGCCTGATACCTTTATCCAAGGAGACTTACAAGATGAGGATAATTTACTATTGTGATCATAAGCAGAACCTCTCCTGCTGAGAATGTGGCTTTCAGCCTTAATAGATATAGATCATCTGGATAGGAATATAAATAAAAAAGGGGTTATGTTTGAAGATGACACCAAAGTAGGTGGAATGGTAGTAAATCTAGAATTAGACCAATCATTATAGAGGCACTTGGACAGCATACAGGTTTGGACAGATTTGTGGAAGATGAAATTGAATGTAAATAAATATAATAGAAGTCATAGTGGACTAACACTATTACTACATCAAAACAGTGTACTGAAGCCATTAAAAACATTGACAGAATGTTAGAAAATATAGAATGATGTGTAGAGCAGGAAGTTATGCTTAAGCTTTATAACACGCTGGTGAGGCCTCACCTGGAGTACTATGTTCACTTTTGGTCTCCATATTGCTAAAAGGATAGCACTATCTTGAATAGGCAGCACTAGAAAAAGTCAAAAGAGCGACTAAGTTGATTCCAGGACTGAGAGACATGAGATATGAATAAATATTAAAGGAATTTAACCTTGTCAGTTTATGCAAATGGAAAATTAAGAGGTGACATGATTGAAGTTTTTAAAATTATGAATAAAATTAGAACAGTGGATTGCATGTATTACTTTAGAATGAGTTCAACAAGAACAGAGAGACACAGTTGGAAACTTACTCAGGTTAGCTTTCACATAAACATTAGGAAGCTCTTCTTCACAAAGAGAACCAGAGACACATGGAATAAATTACCAAGTATTGTGGTAGACAGTAGAACTTTAGGGACCTTTAAAACTTAACATGATGTTATTTTGGAAAAATTAGGTAAATATGACTGATGAGCTTTGCTGGGCTGAATTTCTTGTTCTTGTCAACCTTTCTCTAATATTCAAAAAATTTCTCCAGTCAATTTGATGGGAGTCTCACTCATGCCAACCACTTCTTAGATGTACACCATACCCACAACATTTATAATCCAGTCACCCATTTTCTGGAGTTAGAATAAGGTCATCATCCTTTTTGCATATTGTAAAAGATGACTAAAGGAGCCTGGTGTCAGGAGGAGCATTCATATGTAAATATTCCTGCTCCAACACCTTATTTGAGGGGGCAATTTGCTAACCCATGTGATCCTGGAAAATGACAGTTAAACCACCAGATATAGAGATACTTTCCCATTTAGTTTTATGATGAGTCTATTGCGGCATCAACATGTATGTGTGAGAAACTGGCTCAAAGGACTCCATGGATTTTAATGATGATATTTTAAAAAATATCTGCTGGACTGGTTGTGTTGCAATGTGAATACATACACTGTGTGAAACTCTTTGCTCCGGTCATATTTTAGGTACTTCATACACCCATTAATTCTGTCAGTTGAAAATTCATATGATGCTGATTCACTTGGATGGAATTGCCTACTGCCTTTAACAGACATTCTTTTGCATTCCTCTTTGACCTTCTTCATTTTTTTAACACTTCTTTAAACTAATGAGATTCCTAATCTCTCTCATGTTACATTAATAATAATGAGTAGAAGGCACTGAATGCTTCACTTTGATTGCAGGACATTTGCAAAAAAAGTAGGAAGCTACTATATAAAACTATGAAAAGGTCTGAACCCCATGTAGAAAAGCTATTGGATGTGTCAGTCTTCAAGCAAAGTAGTTTAGCACTTACAGTTTCTTTCATAATGTTTTTACTGTTAAAATTAATATTCCAAAAATAAAGAATCATAATCATAAATATTTCCAAAACTCTGCACATTCATTTTCAAACCTGCTTAATCCAGGTCAGGGTCACTAGCTCAGAGCCTCAACAGGCAGCATTACAGACAAGGCAGAAACCAGCCCTTTATGGGGTGCAAGTATAGCACAGGGTATATGCATTTATATGCCGATACTCAGTCAGTCAAGGCCATTTTTAGAGTTCCCAATTAACCTGACACTCATATGTTTGAGATATGAGAGGAAAATTGGAAATATGGAGAAAAACTCTAGATAAGCAGAGATTATGAAAACTTACCAGAATCATAAGATTCAAACCCATTAGTGTGTAATTTCAAGACATGAGGGATAACCACTGTTCCTCTCTGGCACCCATTTTGAAGCTTCTTAGCAGATTAAACACCATCTTAAAACCAGTATAGACCATATGCATATTTAAAGTAAACTCAATATTCTGCAAAAGTATGTCATTGTGTAACACCACAGATCAGTTTTATCATTATTTTCATTATTTCCCATTACATTTTTCCAGTATATACTGAACAATCTATATATAGAGCAAGACTATTAACGTTCCTAAGCCAGGACCACATTTTCGAAGTTTTTTTTCTACTTACCCATTACATTCAGTGACCCCTTTGAAAGTGCAACAGCTGGGAAAGAGATAGGAAGCAATTAAAAGGCATTCTATTAGTCACAAAGCCCCTTTTCTTGTGAGATGCCTAACGCTCCTCAAAACTGGTCTGCAAAAGAGATAAAGTGGCAGCAGCTTCTGTTACACATGGCTGATGAGCATTTGCCCTATGTTTCCTTCTATTTTCACTGACAGCTATTTATTTACTTGTCCAGCTTTTCAAAGTGCAGCTCTTCAGTCATTGTGGTTAATTGCTAAGAACACCTGTCACGGCCAACACAGTTTGTAACAACATCGGCTACTTTATTGTGCTGGAAAACCTAGCATCTGAGTGAAAATGCTGCTGTTCTTTTACTGTTGTTGGCGTGGGACTCGTTTCAGTGATGAGGCAAGGTAATTCTAAACCAGATTTACTATTATTTAAGGAAGATGAATAAGCAATCAGATTCCTCCAGTGGGATTTCTTCTATTCATTTCAATCAGCTAACTAAACAGATTAAGCTATGAAGGCAATAAAAGAAAAATTATTATAGTACAACCAGTTTTAACTTACTATAATTAGGCTTTAGAAAGATTTTTGAGTAAAAAAAAATGCTTCAATTATAACAATATGTTTGGCAAGTTCTGTATGGCATGATATTAAAAAAGAGTCACATTCCTTTGCTGCACTATGATTAATAGAAATTTTGTGTTAGTTACTAATGCGTACAGAAATTTATTTTAAATTAATCTTTGTCAAGTGAACACATGAGTAAACTTAAATAAATAAATAATTCACTGATTTATTGCATATGCTAATAATGTTATCATCAGCAAGTAGTGTACAGAATCGTGTGTTAAGGGAAACAGTTGATAATGAGCCCAGTCCAAGGTCCCATTAAAAGACCATTGGATCAAAATGTCATTGACACCACATCTTACTGCAGGACATGTAAGAGAAAAAAGATAATTGGACAAATGTCAGTTTTCATTAACAATCAAACTGATCGCTACAAAGATGTTATAAACAGCTCCACTAGCAGCTCTTTTAAAATAATGAGTATACAGACTCTGTTGAAAAACTTAGGTCAATAGAGAGCCCATCTCTCACTAATTATAAACCTTGGAGAGTTGTGATGTATTGCATGATCATTAGAACACACAATTAAGAATTTCACTGTAATGACTCTGTAAATCTATACTACTGGTTGAATTGGACATTCCAGACTTTGGGGCCTCCTGAATTGAATTAGTTAAGTTTTAGGGTAGCAGGGAATTAAGAATCTACTCTGGAAACATTTGGCACAAGGCATAAGCCAACCATGGATGTGACAACAGACTATTGTAGGGTCACTCATGCTCACTTAAGTATTTATATCTCCTGTCACCAATAAGCCTTGTCTTTGCAATGTAGGAGGAAAACAGAGATGAACAAATGTGGGCACCTAGAGATCTTTCAAAATCCACACCATGAATTAGTGAATTTAGAGCTGCGAGGATGCCACTCTAACTGATGCACCCTTATGATGGACACATTTTACAACATCCATCCATTATCCAACCCGCTATATCCGAACTACAGGGTAATGGGAGTTTGCTGGAGCCAAACCCAGCCAACACAGGAAACAAACCCCGGGCAGGGCGCCAGCCCACCGCAGGGCGCACACACACACACCAAGCACACACTAGGGACAATTTAGGATCGCCAATGCACCTAACCTGCATATCTTTGGACTGTGGGAGGAAACCGGAGAACACGGAGGAAACCCACACAGACATGGGTAGATCATGCAAGCTCCAAGCAGGGAGGACCCAGGAAGCGAACCCAGGTCTCCTAACTGCAAGGCAGCAGTGCTACCACTGCACCACCCTCATTTTACAACAGATTGCTCAAAATAGTTCACATAGTGGCCCTTGCAAATATGAGTAACAGAAAATCCTAACTTAAGGGAAGTGTGCTAACAAAGCTAACATTCGTTAAAGGAATACTCCACCCAAAAAAAATGTGTATGTTTCTTACTTCGTATGTACACAGTGATGGCGGAGAAACATTTTTCTTAGTGATGACTGAGAAATAAGTTTTATACTTAGAGTAAGCAAAACATATGTATTTTTTGTAAAATAATAAAATATTGATGAGTAAATTACTCTGGAAAATGAAATTAGTTCACACACAGGAAGCTTCTTCACAGGGGTTGCACTTTTAATTTGTAGACAAGACTCTTGACCAACGAATGAGAAGGAGAGATGGGTCTTCAATTGAAAAGCTCGTTTTACCCATGGGGAGCATATGACACCAGTCAGAAACTTTATTAAGTCCATTTTTTTTCCTTGGTCACCACTACAAACTACATGCGGTAAGAAACATAGCAGTGGTATTCCTTTAAGCCCCAAACCATCAAAACACTTTGGCAACATTAAACTTTTAATATTTAAATCAATGCATAACTTGAGATAAAAACAGAACAAAGGTACAAATTTCAGGATTGTAAAAATTAAATATATGAAAATATTATTTCAAAATGCACAAACCCAAATTTTGAAAAGAACAAAAATATTGAAATATTGTATATTAACAAACTGTAACAAAATTACTGACATCTCTAAATATTTTAACCAAAACCAGAAAAATAGATACATTTTTATTAGTTTTGTCATCATTGGGAATATTTGTTTTTCTTTTTTGCATCGGTGCTACCATTTTGTTTTCTTGCATACTATGATGCATCATGTTTGCTAAGCACATGGCAGCTGTGGCTGGTGGCATTTAACATGATCCAAACTTTTACCAATTAAAAGAGTGACTCTAGTGTTCAAGCAAACAAATTAACAATTTAGGAGGAAAACATTGTGGTTTTAAGTTTTTTTTTTTTACTTTGTTTTTGTTTATTGTACTTGTTGAACATTAAAACTACATTACTCTGCTTCATGACTTTGCTCTGCTTACTCTGCTACTTGTCATTAACACAGACCGTGACCAGCACTAACTACTGTACCAACACGCTGCCCAGAACTAAACTAATATTATGAAAACAGTTTATTGTTCAGACCTTAAACAAAATAATTATCATAACTGCGATATGTTTTATGCAATATTGTATACTTGTGGAAGTCTTTAATTGCAACATGTGCTGTATATGTTTTAAAAGGTTACAGAAAATTGTGATAGAAATTCATAACTTCATAAGTTACTCAAAGTACTGTTATTTATAATGTTGCATATAATTGTGTGTAACAAATCGGTGCTACTCCTGATAAAGATAAAAGAGAGAATATTAAAATAGAGGTTAACCAGGCTAGTATCATGGATCATTTTTAAAGACTCCTAAAAACACTTTTTTGATTTGGCTTTTTTTGTGGCTACATTTAAAAAATATATTCATCATGTATTTGCAATCATTACTAATCTCCACTTTTCTCTGTTTTCTTTTCCAGTTTTCCTGATCAAGGCACTGTGCGCGAATGAAAGTGGGTACCCCTGCTGTCCTTGAGATCCACTGCATTCCGTCCTAGTGAAATTTCATTATTTTCCTAATACTATATTTTATTATACCTGTACTTTTGAACTTAATCACCCTTTCTTCAATTGTGCAGCTCAAATGTCAGATAACATTTTAGATAACATATTTCAATATTAGCCAATCTCCTGTTTTTCAGTGGTTTTGCCTTGTATAATAATAAGAGGTACTGTATACTCTTTGACTGACTGTTAAAAGATGGTTCATACTGAATTTTTCCTGACTTCACTGCTGTTTTTTCTTATCTTTTTCATACTCTTCTGAGTTTTTAAAGCATTTTAATTTCAATTGTAATTAAAGATTTAATTTTAAAGTTATATTAAGTAGTTGAATTATTTTGGCGCTATTTTGTTTTGTATGGGATGCCATTTTGTGAAGCGACTGCCACAACGTCACTAAGGAATTATACTAGTATGTGAGATTACAAATAAACTTCTGAGTTATTGTGCATGTATTTAGGGTGATCATATTCATGTAAAAAAACAACTTTGTGCTTTGTTTAAACTACATTGAATTACAAATATATTTTGGAGTTATTGCTAGATTATTTTGTTTTACTGGAATTTGAATTTGGCTTTGATTTTTGCCTTCATGTGTTCTCCTGCCTATTCTGCCTGAGCATGAGAAGAGGACCAGGAGATGAAACATGTTTAAAAACCAGAAATTAGACGAAACCTAAAGGATGACACCTTTTTGCACCAAAGCCAAATCACTAACTAGAAATTAAAGTCAGAGTGAAAACAATAAGATCAGAAGCAAGAAATTTGAGAAGGAAACAAACACTAAAGTGTGATAATGTAAATCATGGATACAGAATGAGTCTTTATGCCAGATTTAAAGGGTCGCACTGATGACGCAAGGGGCAGTGATGTCCTAAACAACATTCCATGGCAAATGGGAGGATGCCAACAACGGGAATCACAATATGGCAGCGCCCAAATGCAAAACAAAATAATGCTGTGGCACTATGAATTAATGAATCATTATATTCATATAGCATTATAATGCAAGGAAACAACACAGAAAAGTTTCAATGAAAAGGCAACTCATATTCCCATGTATATTTCTGTTCTAAAAATTTTATTTCAAGAAAAGAAAATCTCAGTGTGAATAAATCATAACACTGTCTTTCACTAAAAACATTACTGCTAGTTACCTTCTTAGGAGATCATACTGGTAATACTGGCCTGGTAAAAGTAAGTAGAGAATATGTGCGGATATGTCCATGTGAGCTTCTGGCATCCCACCTAGGTAACTTTATGTTGTATTCTGTTGGACGTGTTGATGTCACTTCCCGGGGTACCCCTTAACAAGCACCCGCGAAAAGGATAAAACATTAAAAGTGTATTAAATTGGTGCGAAACAGCATACACTGCTGTTATCAGCAACTGAGAGAAGTCTCTGGAAAATGGCTTGACAATCCCACTTCAAGAGATTAAGTTGTCACCTGTGTCTGCCTGGGGAACTTGAGTCTTGTCCAACACAGGACAGTAACAAATGCATGCAACATCTCAGGTTTGTCTGGGTGTAAACTTCACTTGCCTGGGCTCTCACAGTCTGCTTTATATACACTACCAACCAATTATCTTCTAGTAAAAGTTGTTTTCTTAATTCTGACTGGCCAATAAATGTGACTAACTCACTGTTGTATAGTTGCAATGATTTGGTCACAAATGAAAGTTTTTGTCACTTCCCCATTGTTGTTTGATCAACATTTTGATCCTTTTATTAGGTTTCTTCCTCTTCTTCAGCTGCTCCCATTAAGGGTTGCCACAACGGATCATCTTCTTCCATATCTTCCTGTCCTCTGCATCTTGTTCTGTTACACCCATCACCTGCATGTCCTCTCTCACCACATCCATAAACCTTCTCTTAGGCCTTCCTCTTTCTTAGCATCCCTTTCCCAATATACCCAGCATCTCTCCTCTGCACATGTCCAAAACAATGCAATCTTGCCTCTCTGACTTTGCTTCCAAAATGTCCAAACTGAGCTGTCCCTCTAATGTCCTCATTTCTAATCCTGTCCATCCTCAACACACCCAATGCAAATCTTAACATCTTTAACGCTGCCACCTCCAGCTCTGTCTCCTGTTTTTTGGTTAGTCCCAACCGTCTCCAACCCATATAACATAGCTGGTCTCACTACATTTCTGTAGACCTTCCCTATCTCTCATTATTTTTTTTTTCAAACAAAATGTATTTTATATAGTTAAACTATTTTTGTGTCATTTTCATCATCATTATCATTTTGTTTATAGAGGGTGTTGCCATTTTATAGCATGTCTGTTACTGCTGGGTAATCGACCAGGAAATGTCTGGCTGGTGACATCATCAGCCTGTAGGTGTAAAGGTCACAGCATCCCATTGGTCCGAGTTTATAGACAAAGAACCAAAAGTTTGTGTTTATTTAGCTAGTGTTTTGGGGTTATACAACCTCTGCTCAGTTTATTTTTGATAATGAACTATTCTTTTGATCTTTGGTTTGATGGAAAATGTATATTTGACTTCACAGTTATGAGTATTTGCTTGATTTTTGGCTCACATATTTTCTTCTGGTCCCTTATTTAAAAACTTTTCTGTCAAACATACCATGGCAGAATAATAGTTGGTGGATTTTACTTCAGAGCTTTTGTCATCCTGATCAAATTTTGCTCATTTGAGGATCAGCCCAGCTTAATGTTAAAATTTAAACACAGTCACTCAGCTAATAAGTAGCAATGCCAGTCAGCACAGCACCTGTCATATTTAAAACAACCGTTTCACAAACCCCCAGCAATCATATTAGCAGCACGTTACAGACTCATTCTGAAATATACAGTTTTTTTTCTTCTTTCAGCTGCTCACGTTAGGCGTTGCCACAGCGGATCATCTTTTTCCATATTTTTCTGTCCTCTGTACCTTGCTCTGTTACACCCATCACCTGCATGTCCTCTCTCACCACATCCATAAACCTCCTCTTAGGCCTTCCTCTCTTCCTCTTCCCTGGCAGCTCTATCCTTAACATCTTTTCCCCAATATACCCAGCATCTCTCCTCTGCACATGTCCAAACCAACACAATCTCACCTCTCTGACTTTGTCTCCCAACTGTCCAACTTTAGCTGACCATCTGATGTACTCATTTCTAATCCTATCCATCCATGTCACACCCAATGCAAATCTTAGCATCTTTCACTCTGCCACCTCCAGCTCTGTCTCCTGCTTTCTGGTCAGTGCCAACGTCTCCAACCCATATAACATAGCTGGTCTCACTACTGTCCTGTACACCTTCCCTTTCACTGTTGCTGATTTCCATCTGTCACAAATTATTACTGACACTCTTCTCCACCCATTCCACCCTGCCTGCACTCTCTTTTTCACCTACTTTCCACAATCCCCATTACTTTGTACTGTTGGTCCCAAGTATTTAAACTCCCCCACCTTCGCCAACTCTACTCCCTGCATCTTCACCATTCCTCTGCCCTCCCTCTCATTTATACACTTGTATTCTGTCTTGTTCCTACTGACCTTCATTCCTTTCCTCTCTAGAGCATATCTTCACCTCTCCAGGGTCTTCTTAACCTGCTCCCTACTATCACTACAGATCACAATGTCATTAGCAAACATCATAGTCCACAGGAACACCTATCTAATCTCGTCTATCAGCTTGTCCATCACCATTGCAAATAAGAAAGGGCTCAGAGCCGATCCCTGATGTAATCCCACCTCCACCTTGAATGCATCAGTCACTCCTACTGCAGACCTCACCATTGTAACACTTCCCTCGTACATATCCTGTACAATTCTTACGTACTTCTCTGCCACTCTCGACTTCCTCATACAATACCACAGCTCCTCTCGAGACACCCTGTCATATGCTTTCTCCAGGTCCACAAAGACACAAGGCAACTACTTCTGGCCTTCTCTATACTTCTCCGCAAACATCGCATCTGTGGTGCTCTTTCTTGGCATGAAACCATACTGCTACTCACTAATCATCACCTCACTACTTAACTGAGCTTCCACTACTCTTTCCCATAACTTCATGCTGTGGTTCATCAATTTTATCTCCCTGTAGTTACTACAGTTCTGCACATCACATTTTCTACATGATAAAATTTCAGATTTCATATGTAAAACATGAGAAAAAAATAAAAACACCTGTCTCCTCCTAATTTCAAACTATAAAACCAATTGTAATTTTTGAATATGTTGTCACAGACTTGCACATAGGAAGGAGCCAATAGGCTTGAAAGATGGTAATGCATGCCGGAATAGGGGGTGGCAGTGATCCTAACCCTTTCTCACTTTCCCCAACAGACCACCTGAAGGAAATCATGCCTGAACCTAATGACCTCAGATCCAGTTCCGACCATAATGATATCACTTCCTCCAACCTGCCTATGTAAATGATATTTTGCCTCCATTAATTCAGTTCTATTTTCAGCTCAGCCTGTAAAGACCTGTTACTGATGATTTTTTTTTGCCTCATTTTGTCAAATATATGGGGTGGATACCGCCAACCTTAATCTCTTTCCTTGTTGTGTTTCACAATGTGTTAATTTAGAATGTTCAGTTTTGGAATTAATATCAACATCAATGTACTGTTATGTTTAATTAAGGTAATACCCAGTACAATGCAATAGTATCATTAAGATAAACCTCCAGGTAACTTCAAGATGCTGATGGTGGCATTTTTCCCATGCTCCACAGTATGAGCTATAATGTACACATGCACCCAGTAAGTTAACAGCTAGGAATCATTGATCATTGGTGGTGTTTAGCAAGACAAACACAGAACCACACTTGCTGTATGATGAGAAAGCATTTCTTATATTGCAAGTAGTGCATTAGAATGTAGTTCATCTCCTTCAGTGGCATTGTTGAGCAAATCATTACTGTATTACTCATTCACAGACAGCAGGCCATATACTGGAAAAATTATATTTGCCTTTAATGCTGCATAGTATTTAGTCTAAACATTTGAAAGTATTTAATTTGAGAATAAATATTTACGTATTTAATATTCTATGTTTTGTGTTTTTTTGATTTACCATTTGTTTTAGAAAAGAGAAATAACCTCCTGATGTTGCTTCAGTCTTTAATTTCTGGATCATTAATTGCTCCACAGTGCTAGTGTCATTTTCTTTAGCTCCTCTCCATCCTGGAAGAAAGTGTTCTTTAAATTAATGGCTGGATAGATTATTTGTTTCAGTTTAAGTAATTTTATTACCATTATACTGTATAGTAATGTATTAATTTTTTGGTGCCTGTTGATGTAACTGACATGGCAACATTCGAATGACAAATGCTTCTTTTCAAGGGCTAACAATTTTCATATTTAGATAAAAAAAGATCATAAACTCATCCAGTTAGTGTCCTGTGGCTAAACTTAAAAGCATCCTGTAGTTTGTATAGCAAGCATATGGTAGAAACGCCTCATGCGTGTAAAGGATTAGGGATACACTCTTTAGTTTATTGGCTACACATTTTCTTTGCTCTGTATTATTTATTCATGCTTAGATTTTCCATACTGGTGAATTTGTTAACAAATTTAACTTCCCTAGAGGGACTAACGATCTGTTGTTCCACTGACTGTAATGACATCTAAATCAATAGGTTTCACTGCTGCTGTTGTTTTAACTTTTGCCTGCTTCTGTTTTACTGCCAGGCGGATTTTGGCTCTCCTTTTTCCTCTTCAGAGGCCTACAATCTGCACCAAATGTTTCACATTACCCAGTGTGAAAAACCTCCTATTCTTTCAGATTTTTTACAAGTTCATACATCCGTGGAAACTTGATATTTCATATTTCATTCTGCTTTGTGGATGTCATTGGGAGGGACGCTGGTTCACATGCAACAGTCCGCCGAGGTCTTTGATCAGTCTGACCGCAACTAATTGTGGATGGAGAACAAATGAAAGAAATATTTACAAATTTCATGGGAATTCAAGGAGAGAACTAAGCTTTCTTAATACTTACATTAACAGAAAAGGTCCACTGAATATTTTTTCTAAGGTTTGTGTTTATTTATTTATTTTATGTTTTGTTTTTTGAGTTAGGTGAGGGCAGTCAAATAAATTAAATAGAAGGCTTGCTGGTAAAGTTTTCTCTTATGCTTAAGAGCCAATAGACTATGAAACAGAAGCACTGTGATTTTAACCTCCCAAGACTCAATGAACAGCATCAAAGAGTTCTGGAAAACTCCCAGAAATAGTCAAAAGGAAAAGGATATATGGATAACTTTAATGGAAATTATTGCAAATTATATACCTTTTAGGGTTCATATTTCAGACTGAGTTGGCATTATGCTATACCCATTCATTACCTGGAACAAATACACCTACAATGAAATAATTCATGACATCAAATAAAAATATTTACATGTGTAAATATCCTGTAAAATGACTTGTGAATATAAATCCAGAGTAGCACCATGGTTATTGCTTCTACCCCACACATCCAGGGTCATGTTCAGAGTAGCGTTTGCGAGAAAGTTTTCTCTTTGGCTGTGAGGGTTTTTCTCGCGGTTCTCTGGGCTTTGTGTTTATGAAGTTAACTGGATATGCTAAACTGCTGCAGCGAGAGGGAGAGAGTATACGTGTGAGGAAGCCCCATGATGGACTGTCAGAGTTGTGCCCACTGCTGCTGTAATAAGCTTTGGTCTTCCACAACCCTGAAATAGATTAAACGGGCAGTGTGAGAATGTTGTGTTATGTTATGTAATTTCTTTATCACTAAAAAACAACACACTCCATTTACTTAAGTAATATTACTTTGCGGCCAATTATCTTACACCAATTAGTTGATTTTTTTTACATTTCACTGAGGGGCTGATTACTAGTTCAATTTTCTTTACTATACTTAGTATAAATTGTATAACTTGTGCAGTATGTTGTTCCTGTTTGACTAAAATCCACTGTCGCAGATTTGTAGCTCTCCTGTAGAGTAGGAAAACAAATCTGATGAGCTAAAGGAATGTTTCCTTAACCTGTGAGGCTACTATTACTCCTCTGTCAATGAACCACTTGTAACAGGTTACTTCTTTCTCTTTTACACTGTGCACACAGTTTGACTAATAATTTTATGAATGGCACCACATAGTGGAGTTATGGCTAGCACTCCTGCCTTATACATCCAGATGACTGAGTTCCAATGCCAGCCTAGTCACTATCTTTGAGGCATTTAAATGTTACCCAGTGTCAAACCGACAACTTGTTTATGATGAACAAACATACAATAAATGCAACTGAGACTTTGTTACCAATTTGCTGCCTTGTTATATGCACCTTGTTGATAACTGGCAAATAACTGTTTGAACAGGACATCCAGATGTGCCAAACAAAGACTGGAAATGGCATGAGGCCTTCAAAGAAGCAAATCAGAGACCCAGTATCTCTCAAAAAGACTGTAAAACCTAAAGGGCAAGCAAAGAATCTTCTTTATATATATAAAATACAACGTCTGTCTGTCTTTATGTCTGTCTGCTGTTCATGAAAGATCTACTTAATGGATTTAGATCGCGTTTTTTTATATAATCTGTTTGAACATACCAGTTGATTTTGCAACCTCTCACATTGCGCCAAATATCATAGTTCACTTGTGTTACCGATTTATTTGCACGAATCCGAGAGAGACGCAGCGGGCCGAAGGGAGAGGGGCGGGGTCCTCCTCACTCATGCGCCAACCTCGGGGAGTACCTTACATTCGCTTAGCTAGTGAATGAGAGAACTACTTAATGGATTTAGATCGGGTTTTTTTCTACAACTTGCTTGAACATTCCAGTTGATTTTACGACTTCTCTCATCGCACTAAGAATCATAGTTTGCTTGCAGCAGCAATATATTCACGCTAAATCTGAGACAGCGGCTGCAGGCCGAGGGGAGCAGGAAGTGTGACATCAGGAGTGAGGAGTCACTCTGCCTCTGCGTTTTGAAAGGTACTTTCCCTCCGCTTAGCTAGTGATACCTTTTTGTTTATTGATGTTTAAAGTTTGTCCTGTTTCACTACTATGTGGGTGGAAGGGTGGGGGACAGCTAGCTATAAATAAAATGCTCTTCTTAAAAAAAAAAAAACTTCAATGAACACAAAGACACAAAAAGAAGGCCTAAAATAAATCAACTCCTAGGCAAACCACTTCAGTAGAGAAGTCAAAATACAGTGGAAAATTTTTAGAAATCCTATGATCACAAGAACTGACTAACACACCTTATGCATCGAAACAAACTGCCTTAGACAGAAGGTCACCCTAGCTTTAATAGAGTTGGTGGCAGTTCCAACTGGAAGACAGACAGGTGGCCTCATCTCCTGGGGAACACCCACAAAACACAAGAAACAAAGAGGAAAATAAATAGACACATTGAACCTAAATGATCAAATATATGGACAAAGAATACATAATTATACCATAATAAACATGGACAACATTATTAACAAAATTAAAGCTTCAAACATGCACAGCAGACATAAAGAAGAAGAGAAAAGAATTAAAACAAAATGGGGGGGAGGAGGAGAGAAGATGGGAAGAAGCTGCTATGTCATACTGACGACTAAAAGGGCAGTCAGTCTAGAAAATAGGAGTGAGGCACAGAAGAAAGAATGGAGTTAAGGCAAAGCAAAGGTCAAAACTAAAAGTCAAAAAGTGAGACGGTCAGAACCAAATCATGAACCAAAAATAAGAGTCAAAAGGCAGAGCTTTGTTTCAATAAGGAAAGTGAGTTGCTAGGTTTGCTCCAGTTTCGGATACAAGTGACTGTTTTGGAAGAAACTTTATACTGGTACACTAATGACATCAGAACTTTCACATCCCCAGTGCATCAAGATAGAAAGTCCCAAGGAAATAGACAATGCAATATGCCAACAAATTGCAGCACCCATTGAAAAGCCAAAATGAAGCTGAAAAAAATGGCAAAAAAAGCATCATCTTCAAAATGGAAGCTCTAAGTATAATTCTGCCTGCAGAATTGGATTCCTTGGATATTGAAAAACCAAAAATGACAACAAGATGAATTTCTGAGCCTTAGGAAAACCCAAGAAAAATTAAAAAGAAACTCAAATCATAACACTAGAGTCAGTTCACTTAGGCAGGGGCATTGGTGAAAAAAGTAGAAAGGAGTTGTCGATAAGAAGTCTAAGGAAATTCCCACATTACAGTACACCCAGCCCAGTAGATGCTAAGGGTACCTAACTCTCTTATTAGAGTGGGGGTCAAGTTAGCATAAACTGACAAAGGCCCATTACTCTCTTGCAAAATTTTTAGTAAGCAGCATATGGTCCCCACAGTGTTGAAGATAAAACACAAGGTACCTTTTTCAGGAAAAGCTCAACAGGTGAGATGCCTGGAACACACAATAGTTTAAGAGCTATAAAGGGTTCATGGTCCATGCTAGTGGTAGCTCTAGTTTGGTATCCTTGTAGGTTAAAGAGGGGCTATCTATGATATTGGAAGTGATTGCTGAATTTTGCTGGAATTGACCCCCAAGAAGTAAAGTGAATGAGAAAAACATGCACTAGAAAAAGAGATGTAAATTGATATAAAAGCACAAAAAGAAGGACATGTACTAAAGAAACAGGTTATGCTCCATTATAAGGTAAGACATTATGCAACCCTGCATGTTTCATACCCACTCTCTATAAGATTTTATAGGAGATTAAACCATCTCCTGGATGAAAGAAAGCAGCGCATGTCAGAGGAAGTGGATTATATTGCCCTTTTAATGCTGTGGTCATGGGTTTTATTATTATTATTATTATTATTATTATTATCGGGCGGCACGGTGGCGCAGTGGGTAGCGCTGCTGCCTCGCAGTTGGGAGATCTGGGGACCTGGGTTCGCTTCCCTGGTCCTCCCTGCGTGGAGTTTGCATGTTCTCCCCGTGTCTGCGTGGGTTTCCTCCGGGCACTCCGGTTTCCTCCCACAGTCCAAAGACATGCAGGTTAGGTGGATTGGCGATTCTAAATTGGCCCTAGTGTGTGCTTGGTGTGTGGGTGTGTTTGTGTGTGTCCTGCGGTGGGTTGGCACCCTGCCCAGGATTGGTTCCTGCCTTGTGCCCTGTGTTGGCTGGGATTGGCTCCAGCAGACCCCCGTGATCCTGTAGTTAGGAATATAGCGGGTTGGAAAATGGATGGATGGATTATTATTATCTGAAGCCCATTTGGCAGTGGCATATAGCTCCATTGTGGAAGACATTTATCTATATTGGCCTTTCAAGAGAGGGAGGATTGAAGCTGCCAAAGGGACTGTCCTAATTTTTCATCTAGGACACCAGGCTAGAACACAATTTAGTAGCCTCAGGAGTGCTTGAACCCCACGGCAGCCACACACTCCTTAGCTCCTTGTAGGAGGTAACTTGTTCCTTCTATTTAAAAGGAAGAACACCTTGTGGCCTCCATGTTGCCTCGCTTCTCTATCGACTGTCAACTACAAACGATAAACACTTGGTCACCTGCCCTTTAATGTCCTTATTTCATACTTCAACCGAGTTTACAGAAAGAAGACCCTAAGAGATTCTTTGAGTGTTTTAGTAGTTAAAGAACAGTCAAGGAGGAGGTCAAGTGCATCAGGAATAGTAAAGGGGAATTAAAAGATACAGACAGTGAAATAGCAGATGCCTTAAACTTACATTTTTCTGAGGTGTTTACAAGTGAGCAAGTGGATAACCTCCCAGAGGTAAACGCGACTACTAAGGAGGTACTGAGGGATTTGGAAATTGTAGAGGGAGAAGTACTGCTCAGATTAAATAAGCTGAAATCGAACAAATCACCAGGACCAGATAATATTTATCCTCGTGTTCTTAAGGAGGCTAGTGAGTACATATATAAACCCTTGATGCATATTTTTAGGAAGTCGCTGCGCACTGGAGAGATTCCGAAGGACTGGAAAATGGCAAATATCATCCCATTATATAAAAAGGGTGACAGGGCAGATCCAAGCAACTATAGGCCAGTAAGCTTAACATGCATCACTGGAAAATTAATGGAAGGAATTATTAAGGATAAGATCGAGCAACACCTGGCAAGGACAGGAGTTATTCTAAGCAGTCAGCATGGGTTCAGAAGAGGGAGGTCGTGTTTTACTAACATGCTGGAATTCTATGTGGAGGCAACAAAAGGATATGATCTAAGTGGAGCTTATGATATTATTTATCTGGACTTTCAGAAAGCATTTGATAAGGTGCCACATGAGAGGTTGGGCATCAAATTAAAAGAGGTGGGAGTTCAGGGTGATATTTGTAGATGGGTGCAGAATTGGCTCAGACAAAGGAAGCAGAGGGTGATAGTGCGAGGAACCTCATCAGAACTGGCCGATGTTAAGAGTTGTGTTCCACAGGGGTCAATGATAGGGCCGCTGCTATTTTTAATACATATAAATGATTTAGATCTATAATAATAAAAGGCAAAGTCCTCACTGACTCACTCACTCACTCACTGACTGACTCATCACTAATTCTCCAACTTCCCGTGTAGGTGGAAGGCTGAAATTTGGCAGGCTCATTCCTTACAGCTTACTTACAAAAGTTAGGCAGGTTTCATTTCGAAATTCAAAGCGTAATGGTCATAACTGGAACATATTTTTTGTCCATACACTGTAATGGAGGAGGCGGAGTCACGTATCGCGTCATCACGCCTCCTACGTAATCACGTGAACTAAAAACAAGGAAGAGATTTACAGCACGAGTCACACGCGGGAACGAAGGTAAATGACGTTAATTTTTGACTGTCTTTTAATACTGTGTAAGCATACATATTAACACATGTGCAATTAAACGTGTGCATTTACGGGGTGATTTCTCAGGCTTAAAAGCTCACCTTTTATCAAACGCGGGGAACAAAGGTAACTGACGTTGTTCACTGTCTTTTAATACTGTGTAACCATACATATTAACACATGTCCAATTAAACGTGTGCATTTACGCGGTGATTTCTCAGGCTTAAAAGCTCGCCTTTTACTAAAAAGGTAAATGCAAAACTATTTTCAATCAGTTTATTGAAACGCTCCCGTTAAGGATTGCAATAACATATTCGCGAGATAAAAGAACGAAGTAGGGGGAAATGGAGGAACAGCCGCAAACAGCGAAGAGCAAAAAATTTATTAAACAATTAAGAACGGAGCGAGTTAAGCATACAAGCATGTTCATAAGGGAAACAAAGCACGGTGTAAAACGTAAGTTTAAATTAAGTTTATAGAAACGCTCCCGCTGCGGATTGCAATAACATATTCGCGAGATAAAAGTTTAATGAGAAGACACGAGGTATAAACGAACCACACGCCGTGGCGCAACGTTAGGGGCAACAGTTTCAACCATTCTATGATCTGCTTCTCGCAACTGAAAGATGGCACATGGCGGATGTTAGCCGACTTGCTGACCGCAACGTTAGGGGCTTCAACTATGGCGCTGACGCCACATCTCAGTGCCAACACTTTGCAGACTGTACTTAAAAGACACGCCCTCCTCACTGGACAGTTAAAAACACCAATCAAACTAACGATGACATCAAGTATTACCCAATCAAAACTAGGAAAGGAGGCATCTTCATAAAATGCGTGTGGGATGATTTGCATGAGACGCTGCTTTAAAAAAAAATGATAAAAAAAATACGGGATAAATCCCGTCCAGTATTGATTCAAAACGGGACGCGCAATTTCATTCTCAAACGCGGCACGATTCCGTATTTTAAAGGACGGGTGGCAACCCTACAGTGCCAGGTAACCACCCATACAATCAGATTGTGATTCAGACTAGGAATGCAATGAATGTAATTACCCCGATCTACATACAAGGCAAAAGTCTTGCAACATTCAAAGATGATGGTTTGGGATAAGTACACCATACAACATAAAAGAGCTTATGAAGCCTTGAACCGAAAAAAGCAAGATCTCAGAGATCGTAAAAAAAAAAATAGGAGGTAATGCCGTTTTACTCGCTGTAGATTTTAGTCAAACATTACCAGTTATTCCACGAGGGAGACCAGCAGATGAACTCAACGCGTGTTTAAAATCCATGCTTCTCCCACGCTCGGTTATATGTCGCGTGTTCTCGGGTAGGTGCACCAAAAAATGTATACATTTAAGCATGTAATGGGCAAACAAAAAATGAGGTATACCCGAAGGCACTGCAGTAGTACTTAATGTAACTTTACTTCTTAAATGTTAATGTTTTACTGTTTAATAATTTATACGCTTCTTATATGTTGTTCAAATTCTTTTATCAAAATACCACTGACAGCGCAATGCACGATAACATGGAGTGAATACACCATACGCATCCGCCCACGGCTGCCCTGCTGTGCGCAGATAGGAGTTGATTCTACAATAAAATAAAATAAACATAAAAAGAGTAAAACAATCATCACCCATAAACCGTGTGTGTGTGTATATATGTGTATATATATATGTTGATATGTGGATGTGTATATGTATATATATATATATATATATATGTAGATATGTATATATATGTGTATATGTATATGTATATATATGTTTATATGTGTGTGTGTGTATTTTATATATATAAAACACAGCAACACTCATAACAATGACAACACAATTACATTGACAATCATGTTACGTTATTTTTAAAATGTTTCCTTTTTTTTTCATAACCTCTTTAACACACTACTTCTCCGCTGCGAAGCGCGGGTATTTTGCTAGTAGGAATATAAGTAACAAGCTGGTTAAGTTTGCAGATGATACCAAGATAGGTGGATTAGCAGATAATTTGGAATCCATTATATCATTACAGAAGGACTTGGATAGCATACAGGCTTGGGCAGATTTGTGGCAGATGAAATTTAATGTCAGTAAATGTAAAGTATTACACATTGGAAGTAAAAATGTTAGGTTTGAATACACAATGGGCGGTCAGAAAATCGAGAGTACACCTTATGAGAAGGATTTAGGAGTCATAGTGGACTCTAAGCTATCGACTTCCCGACAGTGTTCAGAAGCCATTAAGAAGGCTAACAGAATGTTAGGTTATATAGCACGATGTGTGGAGTACAAGTCCAAGGAGGTTATGCTCAACCGTTATAATGCACTGGTGAGGCCTCATCTTGAGTACTGTGTGCAGTTTTGGTCTCCAGGCTACAAAAAGGACATAGCAGTGCTAGAAAAGGTCCAGAGAAGAGCGACTAGGCTGATTCCAGGGCTACAGGGGTTGAATTATGAGGAAAGATTAAAAGAGCTGAGCCTATACAGTTTAAACAAAAGAAGATTAAGAGGTGACATGATTGAAGTGTTTAAAATTATGAAGGGAATTAGTGCAGTGGATCGAGACTGTTATTTTAAAATGAGTTCATCAAGAACACGAGGACACAGTTGGAAACTTGTTAAGGGTAAATTTCGCACAAACATTAGGAAGTTTTTCTTTACACAAAGAACGATAGAAACTTGGAATAAGCTACCAAGTAGTGTGGTAGACAGTAAGACGTTAGGGTCTTTCAAAACTTGACTTGATGTTTTCTTGGAAGAAATAAATGGATAGTACTGGCGAGCTTTGTTGGGCTGAATGGCCTGTTCTCGTCTAGAGTGTTCTAATGTTCAATGCACCATTGTGCCACTCATCAAATATTAGGCATAAGCTGAATGTTTTTACACTCATAAACACACACACTTAGCGACACACATGCCGTTTACCTCAATTTACTGTATGTTATTTTTTTCTAATATACTGTACAAAGAATATTCTTTACATTTTTACACCAGCATCTATCCACTTCACTCCACCCAACTGTAAGGCAGAGTGAAATGGCAGACAGAGTAAACCACACAGTTGCCAGTTACAGTGGTGTGAAAAACTATTTGCCCCCTTCCTGATTTCTTATTCTTTTGCATGTTTGTCACACAAAATGTTTCTGATCATCAAACACATTTAACCATTAGTCAAATATAACACAAGTAAACACAAAATGCAGTTTTTAAATGATGGTGTTTATTATTTAGGGAGAAAAAAAATCCAAACCTACATGGCCCTGTGTGAAAAAGTAATTGCCCCCCTTGTTAAAAAATAACCTAACAGTGGTGTATCACACCTGAGTTCAATTTCCGTAGCCACCCCCAGGCCTGATTACTGCCACACCTGTTTCAATCAAGAAATCACTTAAATAGGAGCTGCCTGACACAGAGAAGTAGACCAAAAGCACCTCAAAAGCTAGACATCATGCCAAGATCCAAAGAAATTCAGGAACAAATGAGAACAGATGTAATTGACATCTATCAGTCTGGTAAAGGTTATAAAGCCATTTCTAAAGCTTTGGGACTCCAGCGAACCACAGTGAGAGCCATTATCCACAAATGGCAAAAACATGGAACAGTGGTGAACCTTCTCAGGAGTGGCCGGCCGACCAAAATTACCCCAAGAGCGCAGAGACGACTCATCCGAGAGGTCACAAAAGACCCCAGGACAAGGTCTAAAGAACTGCAGGCCTCACTTGCCTCAATTAAGGTCAGTGTTCACGACTCCACCATAAGAAAGAGACGGCCTGCATGGCAGATTTCCAAGACGCAAACCACTGTTAAGCAAAAAGAACATTAGGGCTCGTCTCAATTTTGCTAAGAAACATCTCAATGATTGCCAAGACTTTTGGAAAAATACCTTGTGGACTGATGAGGCAAAAGTTGAACTTTTTGGAAGGCAAATGTCCCGTTACATCTGGCGTAAAAGGAACACAGCATTTCAGAAAAAGAACATCATACCAACAGTAAAATATGGTGGTGGTAGTGTGATGGTCTGGGGTTGTTTTGCTGCTTCAGGACCTGGAAGGCTTGCTGTGATAGATGGAACCATGAATTCTACTGTCTACCAAAAAATCCTGAAGGAGAATGTCCGGCCATCTGTTCGTCAACTCAAGCTGAAGCGATCTTGGGTGCTGCAACAGGACAATGACCCAAAACACACCAGCAAATCCACCTCTGAATGGCTGAAGAAAAACAAAATGAAGACTTTGGAGTGGCCTAGTCAAAGTCCTGACCTGAATCCAATTGAGATGCTATGGCATGACCTTAAAAAGGCGGTCCATGCTAGAAAACCCTCGAATAAAGCTGAATTACAACAATTTTGCAAAGATGAGTGGGCCAAAATTCCTCCAGAGCGCTGTAAAAGACTCATTGCAAGTTATCGCAAATGCTTGATTGCAGTTATTGCTGCTAAGGGTGGCCCAACCAGTTATTACGTTCAGGGGGCAATTACTTTTTCACACAGGGCCATGTAGGTTTGGATTTTTTTTTCTCCCTAAATAATAAAAACCACCATTTACAAATTGCATTTTGTGTTTACTTGTGTTATATTTGACTAATGGTTAAATGTGTTTGATGATCAGAAACATTTTGTGTGACAAACATGCAAAAGAATAAGAAATCAGGAAGGGGGCAAATAGTTTTTCACACCACTGTATATTCCCTGCTCCAACTCACTGCGTCACCCTGAGCAAGTCACTTAACCTGCCTGTGCTAGAATTGTTAAAAGTAAAAAAAGTAAACATTTGTGTTATCTACTGATCTTCTAACTAGCCTTGGATAGACTAATATCCCATAATACAGCAGTTTTATTAAAAGCCATAAATATCCTTCACCACCCCTCGTATTTTTAGCCTTTCATTTCACGTAATTTACTATATGTCATAAAATCAGATTAACTCAAAGAATTGTTCACTTATTTTCCCACACAATAGCTGTATTACAGTGAGCCACGGGTTTAACCTTGTGGCATCTGATGACAGATACATTGTACTGCATTAATCTTTTCAACCAGGTTTCAAAGAAACATTTTTTAAGACAACTTTCAGGAAACTGCACACTTTCAGTGCTTGCTTACATTCCTTTTTCATGATGTCGGAGACAATTGACAGATTATGAACACTGGATCTCTTTCTGTAGACCATATGTTGATCAAACACTACTTAAGTATCCATTTAGAACTGCTAAAAATATACATTTATGATCCCCTTACTTTAACCTCATTATGTCAATGCATTTCACTGAATAGTATAGTCATTTTGTTCTCAGAAATGTATTTTAACATAAGTGCTTTTTTGCTACAATCTGAGACCCTGCCTATTCTGTTAGGAGCTTAAATATTTTAATGCACCCTGCTCTGTTTTATACAAAAAGTAACACAGGAGTGCAGATGGGTATTGACAATTTATACAACAAAAACTCCATACCTGTGCCAATGCACATTTATAATGCCTCATTGTGACTGTGACTGCTGTTGTTAACTCTAGCCAAGTCAAAAGATTTTCTTACTTTTATTTTCTTTCCTTTTAGTCATTCTGGTGTATATTTGAGAGTGGGGATAATTAATAATTTAATATAATTTATTTATTAAACCTCTGTAAAAAGTGAAATTTCCCCTGGGGACAAATGAAGTGCTACCTATCTATTTTAAATTATGTATGAAGGAAAATGCTGCCTGAGCATTGGGAAGTGCCTTATGTTACTTGAATTAAAACAAAACAGCTGCAGAGATATTATAAAAACTTTCTAAAGGCATTGATGAAGACCATAGTCAGCAGAATCTGTTTGCTCTTACTTCTTGATATACAGTATAAGTTCTATAGCTGAATTTGTTCTTATAATGTAAATGATCTGCAAAAACTAAATATAACATTTCCTTAAATAAATAGATAGTAAACAAAAAGAATGCATAATTTTCACTTGTTTATTGATTATCTAACCACCATTTTTCAGTTTAAAGGTTGGGGGTGAATAAATAATAGTTTAAAAATAGTTTTTACATTAATCTGACACATTAATTTAAAAATCAATAACAATAGGTAAGCATGAAAAATATCACTAACATTTCATAACATTCAATAAAAAGTAAGTAATTACTACCCCCATCATTTCTAGCTACAATTAACTATACAACTGGAGAAAACTGCTGGTAAGAAAATAGACAGACTAAATTAAAATAAGAAGAAAAGGAAAAAGCTGTAGTGGAGCTGTCTTTCAGCACTAGCGAGTGAATTCATAAATGAATAACCGACTATAACTGTCATGAAGGTAGTGCTGATGTTACTGATTCAAGAAGCCAACCCTAGGATCTAAAAAACAAATTACCCTGCGGTCTGGCTTGTTTCTCAGGGCACCGTCTTCTGATATATCCAAAAATAGTTTCACAACTAAATTTCCACAGGGTGACCCCAGGAAAGTGAATCTGTCATCTTAAAGCCAGCGTTTAGTTTTCCAGAAAGTATAAGGCATATTTTCAAATTTTTCTAATATTTATGAGAACCTTTACAAAAGCCAGACAGTGCCAAAAATCATGACAAGGCAATTCAAAAAGTCAAGATTTATTGCTCTTGGAAAAAATCAAAATCTGTTAGGGAACCAAAACAGAGAACATTAATGTCTTCATTTGTTCAAGCCAAAAACCATCTATCTTTTCATTTTTAAGGCATTCTGCCCTGGCAATGCTTCAGTTTGCTTTTTACATCCCAAAGATGTGTAAGCCTTTTTAAACTACATGAGAATGACTGAGTATAGATTTGTTCATAAAAGTGCCCAGCTATGAACTGGTATACTGTATATGGCCAAAAGTTTGTGGACACCTGACCATCACACTTATATGAAGATGTTGGGCATCACATTCCAAAACCTTAGCCACTAATATGGAGTTGCGTCTCCTCCCTACAGCTATAACAGCTTCCACTTTGCTTTGAAGGCTTTCCACAAGATTTTGGACTGTATTTGTGGGATTTTGTGCCCATTCAGCCAAAAGGGCATTTGAGAGGTCAGGTACAAATGATGGATGAGAAGACTGGGCTTCCAGTTCATCACAAAGGTGTACAATGGGTTTGAGGTCAGGGCTCTGTGCAGGCCACTTGAGGTCCTCCACACCACATCACACGGTGTCTTTATGGACCTGACTTTTGCACAGAGGCAGAAACATTCTGGAACAGAAAACAGTCTTCCCCAAACTGTTGCCACACAGTTGGATATTAAGTTTGCTTGCAGCTACTCAGCTGAGGAAACTCATTCCATTGAGCTCATGACACATCCAGTTCTTGAGCTGATATTGGTTCCAAATGCAATTTGCTGTGAGTGATGTAGCAGAGGATAGGTGATTTTTAAGCACTATATGCTTTAGCACTTGGCAGCCCACCTCAGTGTTGTCTGCTACTTCTTGGCTCAGCTGTTGTTGTTTCTAGACGCTTCCACTTCACAATAATAGTACTTTAAAGCTGGCCAGGGCAGAAATTTCATGTAGTGACTTGTGGTAATAGTGGCATCCTATGATATTTAAAGTCATTAAGCTCTTAAGTCTGGCACATTTTACTGCCAGTGATTGTCAATGGAGATTACTTGACTACACTATGTGCTGGATTTTATGTACCTGTTAACAATGGGTGAAACTGAAAGACTTGAGTTCAATAATTTGGAGGGGTGTCCATAAATATATACAGTAATCCTTCACTATATCGCGCTACAACTTTCACGGCTTCACTCTGTCATGGATTTTATATGTAAGCATATTTAAATATATATCGCAGATTTTTTGCTGGTTCGCGGATTTCTGCGGACAATGGGTCTTTTAATTTCTGGTATATGCTTCCTCAGTTGGTTTGCCCAGTTGATTTCATACAAGGGACGCTATTGGTAGATGGCTGAGAAGCTACCCAACCAGAGCGCGTATTACATATTAAATAAAACTCCTCAAATATATTGTGAGCACAGGGGCTGTTCGCACCCCTAGAGGATACGTCCGCTCCCCAAAAAACGCTGAAAGATTACCTTCACATTGCTCTCTTCCTTGCTGGGCTTACATATGGCTACTTTGTCAAGCAATATGCTTCCCGCACTGTGCTTCGCATACTTAAAAGATCAAACAGCACGTATTGATTTTTGATTGTTTGCTTTCCTCCCTCTCTTGCTCTGACATTCTCTGCTCCTGACGGAGGGGGTGTGAGCAGGGGGGCTGTTTGCACCCCTAGACGATACGGACGCTCGTCTAAAAATGCTGAAAGATTATTTTCACATTGCTCCCTTCTGTGCAGCTGCTTTGTCAAGCGACATGCTTCCCGCACGGTGCTTTGCATACTTAAAAGCTCGAAGGGCACGTATTGATTTTTGATTGTTTGTTTTTCTCTGTCTCTCTCTCTGACATTCTCTGCTCCTGATGGAGGGGGTGTGAGCACAGGGGCCGTTCGCACACTGGCCTAGAGGATACGGACGCTCCTCTAAGAAATGCTGAAAGACTACCTTTACATTGTACATCCTTGCAGCTGCTTTGTCCGGCGGTGCTTCGCATACTTAAAAGCCAAACAGCCCTATTGATTTTTGTTTGCTTTTTTCTCTCTCTCTCTCTGACATTCTCTGCTCCTGACGTGCACTCCTTTGAAGAGGAAGATATGTTTGCATTCTTTTAATTGTGAGACGGAACTGTCATCTCTGTCTTGTCATGGAGCACAGTTTAAACTTTTGAAAAAGAGACAAATGTTTGTTTGCAGTGTTTGAATAACGTTCCTGTCTCTCTACAACCTCCTGTATTTCTGTGCAAATCTGTGACCCAAGCATGACAATATAAAAATAACCATATAAACATATGGTTTCTACTTCGCGGATTTTCACCTTTCGCGGGGGGGGGGGGGAGTCTGGAACGCAACCCCCGCAATAGAGGAGGGATTACTGTAGTATATACATACATACATACACGTATACATATACTGTATATATATATATATGCACATACCGCTAGCTAAGCGGAGACAAGGTATGCTCCAACATGTGGCGAGAGGTATGGCGACTCAAATGAAAGCTGTCGCATGAGTGAGGATGGCCACACCCAGCTCCCTACTCCTGAGGTCCTGCCTCCCCCTCCCCTTGGCGCGCATCCTGTCTCTCAGATTTGTGCCAATAAATCAGTGCTGCAACTGAACTATAATACTTAGCGCAATGATAGAAAACACCCCGATCAAAATCCGTTAAGTAGTTCTCTCGTGAAAAGCGGGCAGACATACAGACAGACAGACAGATTTTAGATCTTATATATATAGAGATTGCAGTAGTGGTTTCCAGACTGGAAGAGGCGAGTTTAAGTGAGGAACTGGAAGTGACCTCAAGGTTCCTTGATTTTCAGAGCTTCTGATATGCAGATGAGAAAGGAGAAGATGTGAATAACCGTGCCCGCTGTCAACCTGGGTTGGAATTATAATTGCATTAATTGAATTATAATGAGCCCTTAGAATGTCCCCACTCACGTTTGTGTGATAATATATATATATATATATATATATATATATATATATATATATATATATATATATATATATATATATATATATATATATATATATATCCATCCATCCATCCATCCATTGTCTCCCGCTTATCCGAGGTCGGGTCGCGGGGGCAGCAGCTTGAGCAGAGATGCCCAGACTTCCCTCTCCCCGGCCACTACTTCTAGCTCTTCCGGGAGAATCCCAAGGCGTTCCCAGGCCAGTCAAGAGACATAGTCCCTCCAGCGTGTCCTGGGTCTTCCCCGGGACCTCCTCCCGGTTGGACGTGCCTGGAACACCTCACCAGGGAGGCGTCCAGGAGGCATCCTGATCAGATGCCCGAGCCACCTCATCTGACTCCTCTCGATGCGGAGGAGCAGCGGCTCTACTCTGAGCCCCTCCCGGATGACTGAGCTTCTCACCCTATCTTTAAGGGAAAGCCCAGACACCCTGCGGAGGAAACTCATTTCAGCCGCTTGTATTCGCGATCTCGTTCTTTCGGTCACTACCCATAGCTCATGACCATAGGTGAGGGTAGGAACATAGATCGACTGGTAAATTGAGAGCTTCGCCTTGCGGCTCAGCTCCTTTTTCACCACGACAGACCGATGCAACGCCCGCATTACTGCGGATGCCGCACCGATCCGCCTGTCGATCTCACGCTCCATTCTTCCCTCACTCGTGAACAAGACCCCGAGATACTTGAACTCCTCCACTTGGGGCAGGATCTCGCTACCAACCCTGAGAGGGCACTCCACCCTTTTCCGGTTGAGGACCATGGTCTCGGATTTGGAGGTGCTGATTCTCATCCCAGCCACTTCACACTCGGCTGCGAACCGATCCAGAGAGAGCGGAAGATCACGGCCTGATGAAGCAAACAGGACAACATCATCTGCAAAAAGCAGTGACCCAATCCTGAGCCCACCAAACCAGACCCCCTCAACACCCTGGCTGCGCCTAGAAATTCTGTCCATAAAAGTTATGAACAGAATCGGTGACAAAGGGCAGCCCTGGCGGAGTCCAACTCTCACTGGAAACGGGTTCGACTTACTGCCGGCAATGCGGACCAAGCTCTGGCACTGATCGTACAGGGACTGAACAGCCCTTATCAGGGGGGCCGGTACCCCATACTCTCGGAGTACCCCCCACAGGATTCCCCGAGGGACACGGTCGAATGCCTTTTCTAAGTCCACAAAACACATGTAGACTGGTTGGGCAAACTCCCATGCACCCTCCAGGACCCTGCTAAGGGTATAGAGCTGGTCCACTATTCCGCGACCAGGACGAAAACCACACTGTTCCTCCTGAATCCGAGGCTCGACTATCCGACGGACTCTCCTCTCCAGGACCCCTGAATAGACTTTTCCAGGGAGGCTGAGGAGTGTGATCCCTCTGTAGTTGGAACACACCCTCCGATCCCCCTTCTTAAAGAGGGGGACCACCACCCCGGTCTGCCAATCCAGAGGCACTGTCCCTGATGTCCATGCGATGTTGCAGAGGCGTGTCAGCCAAGACAGTCCTACAACATCCAGAGCCTTGAGGAACTCCAGGCGTATCTCATCCACCCCCGGGGCCCTGCCACCAAGGAGTTTTTTGACCACCTCGGTGACCTCAGTCCCAGAGATGGGGGAGCCCACCTCTGAGTCCCCAGGCTCTGCTTCCTCATTGGAAGGCATGTTAATGGGATTGAGGAGGTCTTCGAAGTATTCCCCCCACCGACCCACAACGTCCCGAGTCGAGGTCAGCAGCGCACCATCCCCACCATATACAGTGTTGACACTGCACTGCTTCCCCTTCCTGAGACGCCGGATGGTGGACCAGAATCTCCTCGAAGCCGTCCGAAAGTCATTCTCCATGGCCTCCCCAAACTCCTCCCACGCCCGAGTTTTTGCTTCAGCAACCACCAAAGCCGCATTCCGCTTGGCCTGCCGGTACCTATCAGCTGCCAAAAATTTGGGAGGGAGACTAGGGAGACGAGACATGATCTTCTCGGAAGACAATCTGAAATCCCGCGAGAGACACTTTAACTTGCTCCCACCTCTTAAAACAACGACAAGCGACAAGCAAAACATGCAGCTCGCAAGCAGCAGAAAGCCAGCAGATGATCCGACCGCTTTTCCTTGTGTGCGTTCAGCCACACCCCCTTCACAACGCGAGCAGTGTTATACGTTCTGCGAGAAAGAGATGTAACAATGCCTGTGGCCGGAAATAAAGAACAAGTATTGTTTTTACAAAAGTTTTAAAGTAAAAGTGAAAATAATGCATATGTAACACTTCCCATGAAACTAACAATCTCTTTAAATTGTATATCCGGTAAACCAAACCCGGGGGTGGGTGAGCAAAGCGAGCAGGGGTGGAGCCCCCTAGTATATATATATGTTTTATATATATATATATATATATAAAGTATGTGTCAAGCTTCAAGACCCAGTTTCCAAGGAGAAATAACTTTATTGTTGAACAGGCAGGAACAGGTTTATGACTTTATTCAAAATGGAGTTTTTACTTCAGCCGGCACACAGACACACAGAATATGAGCAGCGATGAGGACAATCGTCCTGCTTTACCTCTCTTCTTCAGATAAATAGAACACAAAGTCTTCTTCCTCAAGTGGGCTCACCAGCTGAGAAACACAGGCTGGAGCAGACACAGTTTAGAGAAGAGAAGAAAGGAAAGACCAAAAGGGCAGGTGAGGACTCAGTTTTAAATGTTTTAAACATTGTGCAAAAAGCACGTTATGTGGTAAGCATGCAGCTGAGGTGTAGAGGGCAAATTAAGAGTGTGCTTGTTTTCCATTGAAATACTGTTTAAGAGGTAGTTTGCCTTTGGTTTACTTTTTAAGAGAATGTCAGCGCACAGCTAACAGAATATCAACGTGCAGCCAGGAGGAATGTGCAGCAGACCACCTACCAAGCAGTCTTTGCACAGCTGCCACCTTCATAGACAGCGAATAAGTGGCGACAGCAGTCACTAAATATATATATATATATATATATATATGTAGTGGCAGGATAATATATAAGGTTATATATAAGGCGGAGCGGCACGGTGGCGCAGTGGTAGCACTGCTGCCTTGCAGTTAGGAGACCTGGGTTCGATTCCCAGGTCCTCCCTGCGTGGAGTTTGCATGTTCTCCCCGTGTCTGTGTGGGTTTCCTCCGGGCGCTCCAGTTTCCTCCCACAGTCCAAAGACATGCAGGTTAGCTGGATTGGCGATTCTAAATTGGCCTTAGTATGTGCTTGCTGTGTGGATGTGTTTGTGTGTGTCCTGCGGTGGGTTGGCACCCTGCCCAGGATTGGTTCCTGCCTTGTGCCCTGTGTTGGCTGGGATTGGCTCCAGCAGACCCCTGTGACCCTGTGTTCGGATTCAGCTGGTTGGAAAATGGATGGATGGATAAATAAGGCGGCAACAGCCCAGGCAATGTTTATAGTATTTCTCCACATGGGGAAATATTGCAATGGGGATATAGGTGCCAAAAATGTGATGTTTGCATTTTTTCACATTCGCTTTAGAACATTTCTCGAAACACACTTAACATTTGAAAAATAGTAATTGCATTTCTCAAAACAATTCTTACAAACAGCACCACACAATGGATTACCTATAAGGTCTGTAACATGCTCAGAATCCTTAATTTTCTCTCAAATGTAAACATGTCAGTATTTTCAGAATGACAAGTCCTTGTGTCATTGTTTACAAACAAGATAGTCAAAATGCTTAGTCTTGTTGTTAGTATAACAGTGTATTTTATGCTGTGAGCTATAACTATGACAATGATTGAAAATGCACAAGGCTGCACTGTTTCTATGGCATATGTCAGTTTCAACTGTACATTAACACATTGCTGTATGTAGGAGATTGAATGCAAGAGATTGGACAGGATTCACATTTACGCTTTTACTGCTTGTAGTGTAATTTGTTGACAGACCATGTCATTATGATACAAAAAAGAAAAAGACAAGGCTGTTTTACATCACTGCATAGCACAAAGGAAATAAAATTGCAAAACTAGAAATGTAAACATAGGAAATACCCCTTAGGCAGAACTGCACATGAAGCGATGTATGGTAAATTACAGTACAGTCTTTCTACACCTTCCGACATTCTTGTGTGTTTCAGCTTTCGTATGGTATTTATCTGTATGAAGTATAACTACTGTGGAAATTGGACATGTTGTTTTGAGAATTTCAATTCTGATCTGAGAAATGCATCAAAATGACTGAGAAAAACTGTATTATAAAAACAACACAAATAAACAGATGGCCAAGCAACCTTCTATCTCTGCACTGGACCTGACGCTTCATCTTCTAGCCGTCTTCTAGTGACCCTTCATCCTTTTGTTTGAACAAACTACAGAATTATATTGTTCTTTTGCCCACAGTTTATGTGTTGATTATTTCCAATATTGCATACCATTTGGTTCACTTTATAGGCTACAAACTAGCACTAAGTAGAAAAAAATATATATACATACATACTGTATGTATATATATATATATATATATATATATATATATATATATATATATATATATATATATATATATATATATATGTGGGGCGAAAAAGTATTTAGTCAGCCACCAATTGTGCAAGTTCTCCCACTTAAAAAGATGAGAGAGGCCTGTAATTTTCATCATTGGTATACCTCAACTATGAGAGACAAAATGAGAACAAAAAAATCCAGAAAATCACATTGTCTGATTTTTGAAGAATTTATTTGCAAATTATGGTGGAAAAAAAGTATTTGGTCAATAACAAAAGTTCATCTCAATACTTTGTTATATACCCTTTGTTGGCAATGACAGAGGTCAACCGTTTTCTGTAAGTCTTCACAAGGTTTTCACACACTGTTGCTGGTATTTTGGCCCATTCCTCCATGCAGATCTCCTCTAGAGCAGTGATGTTTTGGGGACGGACACGGACTTTCAACTCCCTCCAAAGATTTTCTATGGGGTTGAGATCTGGAGACTGGTTAGGCCACTCCAGGACCTTGAAATGTTTCTTATGAAGCCACTCCTTCGTTACCCGGTCAGTGTGTTTGGGATCACTGTCATGCTGAAAGACCCAGCCACGTTTCATCTTCAATGCCCTTGCTGATGGAAGGAGGTTTTCACTCAAAATCTGACGATACATGGCCCCATTCATTCTTTCCTTTACACGGATCAGTCGTTCTGGTCCCTTTGCAGAAAAACAGCCCCAAAGCATGATGTTTCCACCCCCATGCTTTACTGTAGGTATGGTGTTCTTTGAATGCAACTCAGCATTCTTTCTCCTCCAAACACAACGAGTAGAGTTTTTTTCATCTGACCATATGACATTCTCCCAATCCTCTTCTGGATCATCCAAATGCTCTCTAGCAAACTTCAGACAGGCCTGCTCATGTACTGGCTTAAGCAGGGGGACACGTCTGGCACTGCAGGATTTGAGTCCCTGGCGGCGTAGTGTGTTACTGATGGTAGCCTTTGTTACTTTGGTCCCAGCTCTCTGCAGGTCATTCACTAGGTCCCCCCGTGTGGTTCTGGGATTTTTGCTCACCGTTCTTGTGATCATTTTGACCCCACAGGGTGAGATCTTGCGTGGAGCCCCAGATCGAGGGAGATTATCAGTGGTCTTGTATGTCTTCCATTTTCTAATAATTGCTCCCACAGTTGATTTCTTCACACCAAGCTGCTTACCTATTGCAGATTCAGTCTTCCCAGCCTGGTGCAGGTCTACAATTTTGTTTCTGGTGTCCTTTGACAGCTCTTTGGTCTTGTCCATAGTGGAGTTTGGAGTGTGACTGTTTGAGGTTGTGGACAGGTGTCTTTTATATTGATAACGAGTTCAAACAGGTGCCATTAATACAGGTAACGAGTGGAGGACAGAGGAGCCTCTTACAGAAGAAGTTACAGGTCTGTGAGAGCCAGAAATCTTGCTTGTTTGTAGGTGACCAAATACTTATTTTCTACCATAATTTGCAAATAAATTCTTTAAAATCAGACAATGTGATTTTCTGGATTTTTTTTCTCATTTTGTCTCTCATAGTTGAGGTATACCTATGATGAAAATTACAGGCCTCTCTCATCTTTTTAAGTGGGAGAACTTGCACAATTGGTGGCTGACTAAATACTTTTTTGCCCCACTGTATATATATTATATATATATATATATATATATATATATATATATATATATATATATATATACTGTATATAAATATATATATATATACACACACAGTCATGCATGTGCGTTGGAGGACCTTCTCAGAGGCTCGAACAAGGTACGTGTTAACCTCACATGACTGTCACTATTGCTGATGTTCTCTGCTACTTCTCCCACCCTCCAGCTCTGAGAAGCCACCCAGTGAGGGCACTTAGCTCCACCCCTTGCGGGACACTCTGATACAAGAATTCTGGCCACCCAGAGAGGAGTTGGCATTTGATCCACAAGTGGACCGCTAGATTGAGCTCAACTTAAACAACTTGTACTACCTGAAAGTAGCCAAGTACTATATTAAGCTCCAGTTCGGCAAATTGTTTTTGTTGCATTTTGGACATTTTGTTTGAACTACCTGAAAATTACTAAAAGGGACAACCTGGTTAGTGTCCCAAACATAGTCCTGTTGTCTGTCCTACCTTACCACACACACCTGGCCACTCTCTCTCTCTATATATATATATACACATATATATATATAGTTTTTTTTATTTGACGCTGAGGCACAGCTGGAATGTCTCTTTTATCTGCGTAGATAATTTTTACTTTTTTTTCCATCAAGACAATAGAAATCTCTTGTAAATAGTACTAAATATTTTGGTATTAGTTTTTTCTTAGAGTCTCGTGTGTTTTTTGACTCGGGGAGGGGAAGGGCTCCTTTAAGGCTTGCTTTGACTTGCAGCTGCAGTGTGTAGCTAATTACACATGCATTCAGCCACTGTTGCAAGTTTTTTTTTTACAAGCATGCACAATGCAAATCCAACTGGAGTGCATCTTATGTTGTGACATCACACATTCGCAAAAAACATCAGGAAGTGACAAAATTAATTAGATAAAACTTTATTAATCCCATGGGCTAATTCAAAAGTCAAAATGTGAAGTGGAGTATGCTTACATTACACATGCGTGAAAATTCTGCCCACAGCTGCTACAGCTCTGTGGTGTCACACTAGCCTTGCAAAGTATCATGAGGCACTGGGAAAAAATGTTTGACTAATCTAGCAACATGGCAAATTTACAGGAAAATGATCTGTGAACAAGGTCACTGGTGAACACAGTGCATTTGCTGCAAAAAAGTCTGTTGAATTTCGCTTATCAACACTACTTGTAATCCATGCTGTAACTGACCCTAAATACAGTCTTTGTATATGTATAGCTGTGCTGTGCCTCACAGTCCACTTTTGGTAAATGGCTCCTCGCTCTGACATGTCTTTTGCTCAGCTCTTTTTCTTTATCTGAGAATCTTCTGAGCATGTGTTTAAACGCACAAGCAAATTCTTAGGTTTGCAGAAAATAGAATATGGATATAAGTAGACAAAGGAAACCTATCGCCATCTACACACTTAATTGGATTTCTTTACTGATATAAGCAGAAACTTCTGACAAAAGTTTTACAGCCAACAATCGAATCATGATATGGAGTAAAGAAAAAATGCTTTGAATTAGTCAAATGGTGTCCTGCTGAAAGCCATAAAATGGGCTGCCAGAATTCCACACAGTGATAATAGGCCTTCTTGGGATTGGGTAGGGTATGAAAAATGAATTTTAAACCTTTTTTTATTGGAAAGGAGCTTTACAAGTAAAATGTATTGAATCACTCATACATTAATTTATTTTCTAAATCATGTTTTTCCAATATAGCTTTTCCCAGCAGCATCATGTTCAAAGCATGCACTAACTTCAGATAAGACAACAGTATACTGCCGGGCCATTTTAAAGTCACTCAGCAACCTGTGGTATAAAATCAGACTGGCAAGCGAAACTCACATGGTGACAGAGATCATGCACACTCCACACAGGTGGTGTGCAAATTAGGATTTGAACCCAGGAATTTAAAGGTCTAAATCTCTGCTAACCACTGCAGCATTGTCCCCCTCCATTATCAAACACAGCTTTCTTTAAAAATACTCATTACTAATTATCATTATTATTTATATGTATTTTTTACAGTGCTGGTCATACTAATCTGATCCAAATCTGCTTAATATATATTATACCATATATGTGGGCTGTTCATTCACAGTTATTATTCATATGACTTGTTCAGCAATCACAGTTCTTTCATTACACTTGTTTTTACCTGGTATTCACAGTAGATCATGTGGTAGAAATCAACATCTTAATTAAAGAAAGAAACTTATCCTCTACTAGGACAAGTCTTATTGAGTCAATAATCAAGCAGGAGAAAGTTTGTCCATCTGTGTCATTTATTACTTTTGCAGCACCATGCTGAAGAGCTGATGAGCATCCATCACAGCAGTCTGTTACAGCATGGTCAGAATGGTCAAAAAATGCAGGTAGAGGATTATATTTATAGACAACTGAATTAAGGCTTACATACCATTCTCTGATTGGTTATAATACATGAGGTGCTTTAGCGCAGAGCATAACCAGCCTAAAATAAAAGTCTTTCTCCATTATATTCTTGATCTTCAATGTCGCTTGAATTCAGCTCTTATTCTGTTATGGCAACTGTATACGCGCCAACTAGCAAGTCTTAATAGGTGCATGAAAAAAACATCACACCAGCCAGTTTCTTGAACTGCCTCCCTGGAAAATTCTGCTTGCTTACTTGACCAGTTCAGCAGTCTCTTTGTGACATTTCTAAAACAAATGTTTATATATTTCAATCTGTACTGCAAACCAAAATACTTAACTACTGTTACCTTTAAATTATTCTCTCACAATCAAAATCCATTCCATTTAAAACTATTAAAAAATAAAAAATGGTATTTATTTGCTGCCTGTGATGGGCAACATGCAATACCAGTGGCAGTACTACTACTTCATTTCCATACCTTTATGGGTCAATACAGTTGATTTCACTAAATGTGGATAAATAAAAGAATCAAAAGGGTTATCTGCATCTGCACTTTTTATCAAAGCCATTCCTAAGCTGCCCTGCCCCACTGGAAAAATTCAATGGAATTTTCCATTTTCCTTTATTCCAAGAACCAGCGGTATCCAGCACTGTACGGATTTATAAAACTTTCTTTTTTGCCAAAAGCAGTGTCTTGAACTCCTTCTGTTTATAAAATTATAGTTCTGCCATAAGCTTATACCATTAGCTGGCGCTTTTAAATTCCATTGCCACATGAGACGAGCCGTTGAGCCTCCCATTGACAGCGGCCACAACATACCTCACTTAACAAGTATCTAAACGCATTCACACTGTAACAGAGTTGAAACACATGGCTTGTAACACCGCTTGGCTGACAGTCACAGCATTTAGTAGTTTAGACATGCTCATAAGTCAGAAAAAAACCAAGTGTGGACAAATAGGCAAAAATGTCACAAAGTCATTTGGATGTTTCAAGACGTAAATGCAGAAATATTATCTATGGCCTTTTAAGTGTATAATTTTAAAAGTAGCAAAATCTGCTCGCTTGAAAATAAATGGTTTATGCTGACTTTTAGGTAAAACCTTTATGAGTAGTGGGCACACAATTACAAAATCAGAGCATTTTAGAGTTGATTTAAAGGCATCTAATTACTTTCTGCCAATACCTAACCACACTCTGATCATTTTAAACATATTGTTTTCCATGATGCAGCCCATGATAGCAGTGTCGTCAGCGAACTTTTGCACGTGGCAGGACTCCGAGTTGTATTGGAAGTCCGATGTATATAGGCTGAACAGGACCAGAGAAAGTACAGTCCCCTGCGGTGCTCCTGTGTTGCTGACCACAATGTCAGACCTGCAGTTCCCAAGATGCACATACTGAGGTCTGTCTGTAAGATAGTCCACGATCTATGCCACCAGGTATGAATCTACTCCCATCTCTGTCAGCTTGTCCCTAAGGAGCAGAGGTTGGATGGTGTTGAAGGCGCTAGAGAAGTCCAGAAACATAATTCTTACAGCACCACTGCCTCTGTCCAAGTGGGAGAGGGATCGGTGTAGCATATAGATGATGGCATCCTCCACTCCCACCTTCTCCTTGTATGCGAACTGCAAAGTGTCGAGGGTGTGGTGGACCTGTGGCTTCAGGTGGTGAAGCAGCAGCCACTCCATGGTCTTCATCACATGTGACGTTAGAGCGACAGGCTGGAGGTCGTTCAGCTCACTAGGACGTGATACCTTTGGGACTGGGGTGATGCAAGATGTTTTCCAAAGCCCCAGGACTCTCCCCTGTTCCAGGCTCAGGTTAAAGATGCACTGTAGAGGACTCCCCAGCTCCAACGCACAGACCTTCAGCAGATTAGTTTGTGCTTATCATGTGGCACTTCCCTGATTTTCACCCTTTACTGTTGGAAACCTTATTCTAATATGCTGTGTTGGCTTACCTGTACAAACTGCATTTTGAAGAGTTTGAAGGCACAAAATGCAAATTACTCACCAGTTGCTACAGTTTTGTGATAAATCCCATGGCCGGCGCTGTTACCAGTCATTCAAAGAATTTTCACCAATTTGCACCTGCCCATTGTAGGCAAATGTCCATGTCATATGACTTTTGGGTTGTTTTAGTGTGAAAGTAGATAATTTAGCAAACACTGTGAAAACACTAGTATGAAAGGTGATCGTTTCCATTTAAATATGCTGAAGATGTAGTAGTGTGGACATTGCCTAGTTTTAAACTAGTTTAGAAGTACTGAGTTAAAACATTACATGACCCTGATGCTGTCTGTATCACTGCCACCATTTAATAACATCCCTGTTCTTTTTGTTATTTAAAGACCAGTAATTATGATTAGTCCATTATCAATATGTAAAATCAAAGCTAACATGTCTCTTTTTAGTAAACCAGATCTCATTATCAAGTACAACATTTACCTAAGATGCTCTGCAGTGTTTATCAATTCACTACTCTCTGCCACTAAAAAGAAAAGGCCAACCCCCAAAAACAGCAAGAGTGCAATGAAGAGAAAATAATCCATATGAAAAGTAGAATCTAAATGTGCATTATTATACCTTCTGAAATCAGTGAACACTTTCTAACATACAAGATTTAGCTGGCTCTAAACGTTGCTGTGCCTATGACCCCAAGACACAGGCCAGCACACACAAGCATAAAAACAGACAAGTCTCTTGGAAGCTTTGTGATAGTGATGTGAAACTCAAAGACTGATGATATGTTGTCTGGTGTGCTTAGTGGAAAGACTAGACCTAATGAAAAAAAATATTGAAACTTAAACTAAGACTTTTTAAGTTGAAAGTTTTAGAATCCAAAATCTGATAACAGATTAAGTAAACAATTGCCATACTGAAAGATGCAGAATTCAGGACAACATGTGTCAAAAGATACAGGCACAGATGTGCTTTCAGAAAAACCTAATGAAGATGTGAGAGAAACAGTCTGTCCGCATCTGTAAAATAATTACTTCTTAACTGCAGAATGAACTGGAGCAGGCTGTGGATACGCTTCTTACGATGGGGAAGAATATTGTTTCCAGACCACGAGTGCTAATTAACCAGTTTACAACAAGGACTAAAAGAAATCAATATAAAGACATGTCTGTTTACAGGAGTGGAAACGTCATTTTGCAGAAGACCTCTCAGTGGAAGACAGGTGTAAGAATGCAGACTGAACCATAAAGCTGACATAAAGGGGAAAAAAAGTCAAATTAAACAAAAAACATGTTTAAAAAGGTTTAGAGTAGCCTTTCACTTGCATGTATGTTTTTTTGTGTTTCTGGATAGTAAAAGATTTTACTGTAAGTGCACTTTGTTTATGGATCACTCCAAAGTCAGGAAAGAAACTTAAAAATAAAGGAATTAATAGCTTTAATTCTGTCATTTAATATATCGTTAGGCCTTCTTTAATACTTTTAAATATTAAATGTGATTACATTTGTGTTACATATAGAAGGCATATTTTGGTGCTAAAGTTCAGTTTTGGAAACTTGTAAGGGCCAATTAAATTAAAATTCTTTTTTTTATTGAATTTATTAAAAGCATGTAATGTTCCATATAATCAAGTCAAACTTAACAAAACTAAATTTAGTTCAACTCTCACCCATGAGAAAGAGAAGAAGGCCAACAGCCACAGTAAAACTTTAAGAGTAGTAAAGTGGGAAAGAAGTCCTTATCACCAATATAAGTGCTTATTCTAAAATATTATTGATTACATCCTGCCAGGTTTAAAATAAGTTTTCAACAGATGCTCTAAGTAAGAATTAGATTTTTTTCCCAGTTTCAAGTAGTATATAACATCAGTTACCCACTGTCTTAAAAAAGGTCGGCTAGGATTCTTCCAGTTGAGCAAGATAAGTCTACCTGTTAATAGTGAAGTAAAGGCAATTACAGTTTGTTTGTCCTTCTCCATTTTAAGTCCATTTGAGAGTACACCAAACACAGATATTAATGGATTAAGAGTGATTGTGTCACCAAGGCTGTCTGATAAGCATTTAAAAATTTTTGTCCAGAATGAAGTAAATTTGTACATGCCCAAACCATGTGGCCTAGTGAGGCTGGAGATTGATTGCAACATTCGCAGGTTGGATATTGCCCTGGAAACATTTTAGACAATTTTAAACAAGATAGATGTGCTTGATAAAAGATTTTAAGCAGAATAATTGAATGCTTTGCACATCTGGAGCTCGAGTGAATTCTGTGCATGGCTGCTTTCCACTCCTTTTCTGAAATGTTGAGTAAGAGATCCTTTTTCCACTGTCCTCTTCGATCTTTAATAGGAAGGGACTTTAAAATGGCGTTATATATTATAGAAATGCTGTCTGAATCTTCAAGACTGATCAGTATTTCTTCTGGAATAGAAATAGGTTGGAGGTGTGGAGAATTGGGTAGATTTTGTTTAGCAAAGTTTCTAATTTGGAAAAATTGTGTTGATGGGAAGCTAAATTTAGATTGTAATTGTTTGTAGGATGCAAACACATTATTTATATACAAATCTCTAAATGATATAATCCCATATGTTTTTCCAAACATTAAAAACTGTGTAGGTTCAAGAGGGTGGAAATATTCTCTAACCTTGAAGTACTTCCTACATTGGTTCCAGATTCTGAGTGAATGAAGCACAATTGGATTGTTAGTATTACCTTGTATTTACTGGTATACAAAGCAAGGAATATAAAGAAGTACTTTGTTCATCTACTTGTGTGAATGTTCAGGCTTTTATAGCTTGTATATTTGCCACCCAGTAATAAAACTGAAAATTAGAGCCGTGTCACCTTCTGATTTAGGTCATTGTAGGGTTGCCCTTTGGATACGTGGATATTTCAAATTCCAAATAAGTGAAGTTACGATCGAATCGAATTTCTTAAAAACGCACTTGTTAATGTAAATGTAGATGTTTTGAAATTACATGAAAATTCTGATAGTATAGTAGTTATTTACTGTTCAATTATTGGAAAAATTCTCATTATTAAGTGTTAGTTTAATGAAAAATGATTCATGAATAATGAAAATAATTAATTAAGAAAAACAATTATAATTTCAATAAGTTATCTAATCTGTTTACACTACCATTTTACTATTATTAATCATCCCATAGCTCATTTTCTTTCTGTAACTTGTTTTATTGATGCATTACATTTACAGACTATATGGTTGAAATAAAATTATTCTAAAGCAAATGAATAATTGTGATTTTTTCAGAAATGTATTGGATTTTTATGTGTCTAGCATTTATTATAATAATCCATGGCCTAAAAAACAGTATTGATTCTTTTCTTATAATATTTAATCGGACAAGAGAATAACTATATACAGATGTTGAACCAAGCTAGTATGCAAAATGTTTTTCTGCTTCTTTGTTTTTATTCATACATTTATGGAATAATATCTTCAGAGTACAGGTTTTAATCAGATCCTGAAGACAGAGACATCCATTGTTAAATATTGATTCTGTTTTCCGTAAATCAATTCTTTTATGACATTGAGATGTATTTTAATATCAGTATCATAAAAACTTTTCCTGAGTTTTATGGCAGAAGCAACCATGTGGGTATTCCATGAAGGACACATCTAAAATTTTCACATAACTGAATAAGTTTCAGTTTAATAAAAGTCTTTTTAATAAGTCTACTCCACGTAGCTAATTCATATATACTGCATATGACCCATGCTACCTTCTTTACACTAGAGCAGGGGTCTCCAACATTTTTTCCCCTGAGAGCTACTTTTACAAAATGAAAATGGTCGAGAGCTACTCATGTTTTCTAACATTTATTCTCATAGCTTATTTCAACCCAAACAAACTGAATAAGCTAGTTTTGCCTGAACATTTACAAAATGTTGGTGTCCACAACTCACATTTTGCATTAAAACATCACAAAAAATATTTAGTTCACCTGCAAGTGCATTTTGTATGTCTGTATGCATTTTCTAGTGTATCTCACACTATTGAATTAAAACATGAATGTTGTCAAAACCAAACAAAACAAAACAATGGAATTTCAAATACATATATATTACTTATTCATTTGTCATTTTGTTACATGTCACTGTTTCACTTCACAAGAGTATTCACGTGTCCAGTTGCATGTGTGATGTGTTTTTAGTTAGTGAGATGACTGGCACTGCATGGAATCAACAAGTGTATGGTGGAGTGTAGCCACTTAGGTTCACTCTTATGAAGTCATTTAAATGTTCATCTGTCAGTCTTGTTCTGAACTTTAATTTCATGACATTCATGTCAGAAAAGGCAGACTCACAGAGGTATGTAGACCCAAACAAAGCAGACATTTTCAGAACTGCTTGGTGAAGATTCTTATAGTTATCTGGCTCTAATAAGCTTCAGAAATGCTGAGAATGCTGTTGAGAATTTAACTGCACATTATTTTGAAGGTTTACTAATATATGATATAGTGTCTGTCTGCCTGTCCGATTTTCACGAAAGAACTACGTAACGGATTTAGATCGTTAGAACCTCAACTACAATGACTTGTACAGTTTCAGACAGCCAGTTTGAAACACAACCACATGCCTGTCCAAAATGGAGTCGTAAGTTGGTACATGACTTTGCTTAGCTTGTGAACTTGAAGTTGGACTCTATATTAAGCATCAAGAATGTGGTATTAAAGTAGAGAATAGCCTGTTACAAAACACTATTTTTCAATATGGGATTTCTAAAAAGAAGCAGAACAGAAGTGTGTATTGTAAATTACATAATAGGATTTTACATATGTGATGTGCGTACGCGTCTCCTCGACACATGCCACATCTGCTGTTCTGTATAATACAGTATATAAACTACATGTATGATACAAACATAAAAAATAATCAACACAATATAAAAGAAAAGCATAATATTATATAAAGACAAAAGTGAAACCAAAAACAATGCAAAAATGATGTTTGAAAAACAGCAAAAAGATTAAATAAAACAAAAAGTAAACTTAAGCCAGGGCAACAACCTTAGGCTGAAATATGACAGTTGTATTGGAGACACAAAATGAATCAAGAAATTAATGACAGCAAAAGCAGCAGCAACAGCAGCGGGCAGTGTGGCGGGATGGGTCTGGTTGGACTTCCAAATAATGAGCACAATGGTGTGGTCTGGTTATATATCTTCATGAGGAAAAATGAAGCATGTCAAAGTTTAATAAAATGCACAGCAATAATCTTTGATGATGTGAATTAGAGACATGAAGACAGTTAATTTTGATGGTGTAGTGGCAATTACGTGCATTACACAGCTCAGGAAAATAAACTCAGATAAACACAGGTAAAAAAAAAGTGTGTACAAGGCATTTTTGCACTCTAGAAAAACATTTTAACACCCTGAAAAGTACTTGTGTTTCAAAATTGCAAAATAACCAACAAAATTAATTTTAGTGTCAGTTTCACAATAATATGCAAATCAAAACATTCGTGTTTTACTCAGGCTGCATGCAATTGGATGAGTATAGAAATCAGTGCCGTTAAAATTTGCATATTTCTTGCCTTGATTTCAGAAGTAAATTTCTTCTAAAAGTATGTTTTAATATCTTGTTAAGCAACTATTATGTTGGAAATTATGTTTTATTTTTGGTCACTTTCTGCTAGTTTGATGTAACTAGTCATAACCACACCATACTTCACTCCATATTCATGTTCCAGAATTCAAAGTAAAGGGCAGACATTGCTGTTTCAGAAGTTTTACATCTGTAGAATAAATTATCTTGTGTATACAAGTTGCACCACAATAATCTGTAAAATCTTTACCAAAAAATACACTTTGAAGGTTTTTTTTGTCATAAGTGTTGCAATACACTTTGAAATTCCTGAATGTAAGACAGAAATGAAAAAATTGTTATTATTGTCCATAACACATATAGTTTTACTGTTTTAAAGTAGTAAAACATTATCCTTTTCATCTGCTTTTGAGTTTTCAAATAAGTAACCATAGCTTCAGCATGCTTTATTCAACATATAAGTTCCATATACTGTATCTAAGTGAAAGCCTTGTGCTTTCAGAATAGATGCATATGTTTAGCGAGTTGCATAATATGTAAACATTACAACATAGTAAGTCTCTAACAAAAATGTATTTTGTAAAATAAAACCATATAAAACAGCAGAAATTAAAGATATTGTTTCTGAGAATAAAAAAGAAAATGTACATCAGACTTTTAGTAAAAATTAATATTTTATGAAAGTATAAAAACTTTTAAACGACACATTAAGCCTGAGCATACCTAAGTATATAACTAAAAAAACCAAAACCTTTAAAATATGTATTTTTTTACAGTTTTTCAGTGTCTCTCAGAATTTATTGAAAGATCTTTAATTCACACAAAGACTTCCTTTTTTTGACAGGAAGAAATTTAATTTCAGGGTCAGGCAGTATGATTTAGATGGCAATGATGTTGCCCTGGCTCAAGTTTATTCTTTGTTTTAAGGTTGTGTTATTTTTTAAATATTATTTGCATTTTTTTATGTTGATTAAGCTTTTGGTTTTGATTTTTCTTTTTACTTTTTTTGTGATATTATAATTTTGTATACAGTATAATGTGTTGTTTAATAATTATTACGTATTGTACGTAAAAGGATTTTTGTTGTATGCTTTGTTTTCTGTGGGTGAAACCTCAGAAGGTGGGCCCACCGTTGTGTAATTGCTGAAGGACTACCCTCAGCCTATATATTCTATGGATTCAAGTTTTATTTTTGTGAGTATTGTTGAGATTTTAAGGTTTTTGATTTGTTTTATATTTTGAATATGATTAAAATGATAATAGAATAAATAGCTCTGGACTATCTAACCTGTCTAGTACATTTAAAATATGATATTTTCTATAAGGTATAGGAGCCTTTCTTGACCTACCTTAGCACACTGACTTTCTGCTATACTGACTAAAGGTTTTACTTGAGATGGTTAATTGGCCTATACGTGAAGATGATATCTTTCTTTGTTTGTTGTACATACAGTATATGCAATATTTGTGAAGTTATTGTGATTCTTTTTTATTTTTAGTCCAACCTGCATATATGTAATACAAGAAAAACTAATAAAAAATATTCTGAACAAAAAAAAAAGAGGAAGTACTGTAGATGGAATGAATATCAAGAGCCACAGCAGCCCCCGTGGATTTAAGTTTGACAAGCCTTCCCAGCTTACTTATATAGCCAGAGGGAAGACCTAAGAGTGGCGACGCCTCGGTGGCTCCACCCACGAAGAACAGGAAACATATGCTGCACTACATCTGAAGTAGGAAAGTCAGAATTTCCATTTTCCCAGAATTTTCAACTGGAACACCTCCTTAAGTTATATTTCCTACTCAGAAACTCAGGGCTGGTCTCTCTACTCTGAGTTTGCCTGATTTTAGTTCAGACATCAAACCAAAATGACAACATACACCCCGCGTTTTAGTGAAAACTGTATACTGTTTATTAGCACTTCTGTCTATTTGTGCTTCTGTAAATCAGTCATACACAAGGTATTGTTCAACTTCTTTCTGTGGATATGTTGCTACATTGTTTGGATACACAAAATACAGCATAATGCATTGTTATCAACCGCTATTTATTCCAATGGAGTAAACACAACATAGGTTCTCCTGGTTGTGGCCATATTGTTTTCTGAATTTTTTTACTGGAACACAATCAACTCGGGTGTGTGAGCTCATGCTTAACTTCAACATCCAACTTCTGAGGTAATTGGAAAGATAGTAAATAAAAATAAACATAATAGAAATTATGTAAAAATGTGACAAATAATATAAAAAAAACACATACATTCCAACGAATACATAACTACTCCAGAGTAATTAGATTGCTTTTTTAAAAACTGATAAGCTGAAAATTTAATTTACATTATTACTGTGACACTTGTCAAATCTACAGTGTGGTATGTTTGTGGACTCTATAAGATATTCATATGCTAATTAATCGCTTCTTTATATTGTAGCTAATTGTATATTCTACAGGACAAGAGTAAGATTTCACTGCGTAGCCATTAACAGACCACTAAGAGGACCTCCCAGTTACCATACAGTATTTCTCACACTGGTCTGTCATCTTCTGTCCATATTTGTATAAGCTTTATATAGGTAGTATAGTTTACTTCCACATCTCAAAAATGTTCAAGTTGGTTGATTGGTGTTGTCATTGACTCGTGTTGTCATTGACAGGATGGTTTCGTGCCATTGGGTGGTCTCCAGTTTCCAGCAGTCATATAATGGATTAACCAGGATTAAAAAAATGGGTAAATGAATGAAGTAATGCTTTTTTTCATTGGTCTATGCATTGTACATTAAAGATTAATAGTATATTTATAGCATTATTGCTTTGTCTTTATTAAAATATCTGCCTTCCCATATTCTTATCCTTGTATTAAATTGTATTGCTTTAATTAAGTACTAAAGTATTAAACTTTTGGTTAAACTGATATACTGTATAATTACTAACATTTTCTGAATATTAATGCAAAACTAAACTAACAAGTATATGAGACACATGTTGAAAAGTACTATAGAAATTGCACAAGTGTTAGAATGTTTCACCTGTTGTGTTTTAATTTAGCATATTACTTGTGTGAACAACAACTCAAAAGGTATAGGCAACAAAAAATCTTTCTGAAATACTGTATAATAAGAAGGAAATTCAATAAAAAATAAAAAGCCATTTATAACAGAAACAGTGATCATTTTCCAAAGCACTATTTTAATTATTCTCCATAGTCTAACAAATTTGTGCTACTCCTACAGCCCAAAGACCTGCCGTTGTGCTGACTATTGATTTTAGAATGGCCTGCAGCGTTTCCCTGTATCCATTCTGTAATTCTGTGACATTTTCTCTCTGATAGGAAAATGCATATATGATTTTAGTCCCCTTTAGTCTTAAGGGTTATTGTGATAGATTTGAACAAAAGGAGAACTTGATGAATTATGTGCAAAATACTTAATGCCCAATCAGAGACTTGGAAACAATGGAATGTTCTCACAATTTCACCAAAACTCGTGATGTACAGTGCATCCTTATTCCTATTTTGCAATAAATAAGGAGTAGTATTTTTTATGCATAATACAGTTGGACTTAAAATAAACCTATTTAAGTTTTCAAACAGACCAAATAGATAACCCTGAGAAACGATACAAATGCGAAACTGTTCACTTATAACCATTATGTGTACATTCAAGCAACAGAATTTTCAGTTCTCTCCCAGTTTTCCTTCTGCAAACCATCTTCATAAAAGAATAACAAAAGGTGTATTAATGTATTATGCCTCGACACCAAATCAAACAGAAAATGAAAAATGAACTTCAACTGACAGATACAAGCATAGCAGCTCTTAAGTAAAAAATATTAAAAGGACTGTGATAAAACTGCACATGCATTCCACACAGACATGCAAACCTTTTTAGTTCCACACAGTTTGCTCATATAATGGTCAGCCACCTGGCCCCAACACTTTTAATGTGGGAATTTCAAACTGATTTCACTTGGAATGTCAGATGGCTTCTCAAGATGACGCACCTGATACTAAAAAGCAGTTCACAGGACTCGTCGGTAAGACAGATAGCTCCCATGAGGCTTCCTCTACCCTCAGAACCTAATTTTTTTACACAAGCTCAGATTTGACAGCCACTCGCTTTGTGTCTTTAATCCCTGAGCAAAGGCTTAATGAATTGACTTTGAGGGGTCACTGGGACTTCCCATATGCCTCTGTCCTTTCAGAAGGAATTGTTGCAAAGCCTGCAAATGGCAGGTTGAAATCTGCAGGAGGAAGAGTCAGGAACAGGTCAGTTAAAATTCTTCAGTGCTCAATGGTTTATTTTGAATTTCACTTGCACATAACTTTTTTGTTAGACTCTGTTCCAGACTAGAAAGACAGGCTCGGCTTTAGTCCCTTTCATGTAATCCGATCATCTCCACATTAGAAACATGTTGTTTCTTGGCACTGATACATGACATTATCTGGACAAAACACAAGTGTGAAACAGAGCAAGACGAAATCCAACAGCTTCAGAAGTCAAACAATTTTGCAAAAAATGTTCAGGTACAAAATGGTTTATTCATAATTAAAAAACAACTGCGACATATTTTTTATTTACTGTTGTGATTGGCAAAAAACTATCACTTAATACTTACAAAAATGACTCTGTCATCTTAAATTATGAAATATTTGAAAGATCCTTAATGTGGTACATTCAATTATTTCATGAAATAAGTGCTTCTATGTTAAACAAAACCCAATACCATTTCCCTGTGATATGTTTCGATTGATTTTTAAGAATATTACATTTATCAGACAAATAAGAAGAGATGATTTGGTCTATGTAATTTTTCTAAACTCATGAAGGTTGACTGCGGCCACCACTTTTTTGTACGGAGGGGTCAAGGAGAACATGTGCTGTAACCTCTTTTAATAGTAATACAGTATGTATTGACATTTAACTAAGAAAATGATAGAATGAATATAATGATCTATGACAGTGGAATAATAATGAAAGTGTATTCCTTCTCATAATGACATGCAGAGAGAAAATGAAATGTGTCCAAAAATAAACTCAACTAGAGTTTTTTGATTGATATAAGAATGAAACAGTACTGTTATCAGGTTGTGAACAATAATCACGGTAACAAAACCTCTATGCATAAGCCTATGAGTTGCAATAATGTGGTCAACTGTGTATAGTGTACGTGCAATTAAAAACATAATTCCAACTCTGTTTTTTGCAGGATGGATGGAAGTTAACATGGCTTCCATATAGTGACAAGTTGAAAAGCCAAGGTCATTTAATAAAACATCTTGTGAAAAAAGGAATTATGATGTAACGGATTTTACAAAGCAAAAGAAAAGTTATGATTGGCCTATAGTTCTTACACACATCCTATGACCAAGGAACCAAGGCCGCCACCTGGGCTTGAGCTATTTTTAGCCTTTACATAGAAATGATATGCTAGTGATTTCCAGTAATAAAAAAAAATACTCCACAAGTGAACATCACCACATTCATTGTGTTCACATGAAGATATTCTCTGTTTTATAACCAGAAAAAAATTATAAAAAGTGTCTTGGACATCTTGAGCTGTAAACAACACCAATCATTTTTTTTTAAATAATTGTTTAGAGCGAGATGTATTCCTCTGCATACAGAAATTAGCTAATTACTGACAAAATTTTATTTTTGTTTCATTTGCACACCGTTCAGAAAAGTATTTGTTAACACAGTAATGACACATTCTGTCAGACATGAGGTTTTAGTCAAACTCTAACCAGGCTAATACAGTATGTACAGTATTTAGTTGCACAGTGTTAAAAGAAATGTGATCTTGGTAATTGTAAGCATTCTCTTTAACAATATGTTAACTAAACCCTTTTCACATAGAGAAATCTCTTCCCATCAGTCACTCCACTGGATATCTATTCAAGTAATCTCTAAAATATTTGGAGTATGTATTTTCAAATTGTGCAGTGTGATACGCAGAAAATCCCTGACACTCACGTAATGTTTCAAAGAATTCTGTTTGCATCTTTTCACCTACTTATCTAGTTTTTACACACACACACTACCCGACTTAAGTTTCCTTTGAATAAATTTAGCCGCTGCTTATTGCTACTGAGAAAAAAGTTTACCACCTGAATATCCTATCTCGTCCACCTTTCATGTGTTCTGAGTTAAAAGATTGTTTTTAACTGAAGTTGGTATTTGTACTTGAAACTACCAATGAGATAAATGCAGAAATACACATACCATGAAATGTAAATTGACTGTTATGAATTGTAGGAGGCACACACTGTGACTGAAATCAGACTGCTGACAGGAAAATGACTTTACCTGCATAAATCAAGCTGCTGATCATTCACTTTAGCCAACAGGTGGAAGTGCCTGTGTTTAAGAGAATCAGCGATAGGTGTAAACTTGGTAGGAAATTTCACATTCTAGGTCTGGAAAGAGCGGTGCACACTACTTCCAAAATCAAAGGATTGATTGACAAAAATGGTAAATTTATCTATTTAAAGATAAATCTACAACACAATAAAGTGTACAGAAAGAGAAGGGGGTTGAATACTTTGTAATTTCACCAGTAATGTCATTTCTCAGGACAAGAATTCCTGAAGGACATATGTGTGGAATTTGCCTGTTTTAATCTGTTTTCTATCCCAACTTCCAAAGTAGTGCTGCTATTTTTTAATACTTTGTGATGGACGACCGGCTACAGACTCCGGTCGCCACCCCCAGGCCGCTAGGAGGAGCCCTCCGGACAGCATGATGGTGCCCCGAGTTCCAGCAGGGCCTCATGCACTTTGTAGTTTATATACACAGCCCTGCTGGATACCTTGGGGGCCACCGGGAGTCGCTGTAGGGGGGCTAGTGGGCTCTTGTGTGCCCTATAACCCGGGAGTGCGTCAGCATCACGTGACCGGAAGGAGCGACATGCTCCCAAGATGAATAAAAGGACTGTTTACACTGACCCAGGAGGAAAACGGACTTGTGGGTTTAACCAGGAACCACTTCCGGGTCAGGGCATATAAAAGGACTATGGGAAAGCCCAGACACTGAGCTGAGCTGGGAGGTAGGAGGGCGAAGTGTCTGGGCGAGGAGGATTGGCTTATTGTATTGAGAATTATTGTAGTTTATGAGTGTGGAGTGGAGGGTGCTTTGTGCACAGTTTAATAACAAAATAAATAGTAGTTATACTTTTACCTCGTGTCTCGAGTGGTACCTGAGGGTGTTAGAGGTGGCTCCACGCCTCTACTGCTACAACTTATAATTGTGTATTGTTAAATTTTGGAAAAATGAAAGAATAAAAAGTGTGATATATTACAATCAATGTTATCTGTAGCAAAAATATTTTGAACAGTGCACATCAATCGTGGCGTTTTCTTGAACATCCATCCATGATAGGTCCATTTGTCAATCACCAAGACCATTAGAGGATGACTGGTAGTTATAACCTAACCTGACAACACTGGATGTACTGTAAGGTAGGACACCAGTTCAGAAGTATTACCAGCATTTTCAATTGGAAATGTCTGTCATAATTCACATATTTTACCTTGCACTTCTAAATTTGCTATGGTTGAAAAATAACAGAGCAGCCACTGCTGGTGAATTTGTCCTAAGCGCTGTCCCACCTTAGCATGACTTATGCTTCTGATTGTTATGTATTACTATGGAGTTTGCACACAGTGCACACCGCTAAACAGATATAGTAAAGTATCTAGAAGAATATAACTTATAGCAGTTGGAAGATTTGAAACAAAGGATAAAAGCTTGATTTGATTATACCACAAAATAATGTCAGAATAATTCTTTTTATTTAAGAAAATTTACATTTAAGCAAAAGTTATTTTTTTCTGACAATATCATATTCAAAGTTTTTACATGCTTATCATCTCTCCCTCCATTTTCTCAGCCCATTCATCCAGTACAAGGTCACTAGGAGGTGAAGCCTATTTTGGCACAGTTAGATAGGAGACCAAAAATCCACCCTTCGTTTGCCACAAGTCCAATACAAGCTACACACACACTCATACCTGGGAAAATTTTGTATGACTGACTAACCTAACCATCACAACTTCAGGATGTGGGAGGAAACCAGAGAGAACATGCAAACGCAGAGAACAGTGAGCCAAATGAGGAATGAACACACGTCCTTGCAGCTGTGAGATGGCACATATTGTGAATATCACTAGAGAGAAAATATGCCATTTTTAATAAAATATTAAATATTAATTGTCTTTTATCACAGTGCACTTGTATTTATAACAACAGAGCAACTATTATTGTGTGCTTAGTTGGTAACTTGAGAAACAGTATAGATAAGTACAGACTTAAGAGTGGAATAAGAACAAGAAATGTATAGTTGTCTGCTGTATACCATTCTTCAGTTTGTACTTTAGATTCATAGTAGCAAAGCCTATTAGTTACAAAGATGATTACTGAATAATTACAGTGTAATTGGAGAAACAATGTAAAATACGTTCTTTTGAATTTGAGCTATTAATTCAAATTTGATATTAGAGCAGTGGCTAATGTGATTTTTTGTTTTAAGTAGAAACAAAGTAGATCTTCATACTGATTTTATTGCAGTACAATGCAGAATATTGTATAATTTCCTAGCAATCCCGAATTGGAAAAAAAAAATATATGCATGTATACATAAAGTATAACTAAGAATGACTATTTTAAAAGTGACTTTCAAAGAGCCTCTATCTTCATAATGAGGGTGTGAGGGACTAAGTAAGGGCTTCTGTATAGTTTGTAAATGTGTTTCATATATATCAGGGTTGCTTTTAAATTCCTGTTGATGAAAGACAACACCTGCATTTTTATTTATTTATAAATGCTTCACTGACCAATGATGCTGAACTCACTAGAATGGAACTAGAATGTAAAAAGGCTGTTTTTTTCCTGTAGAGTGTACAGAGACGAGGGTGAAATTTTAATTTAGAGGTGGAATTACATGACCGTGTCAATACTAAAATATCCAAAATACCAATAAAAGAACAGACTCTATTTCATCAAATGTTAAATCAAACAATTTGGATCATGAGAAGGAAGAATATTTAAGCAGACAAGATTACCCAGTTGCTCTTCTGGGGACTAGTTCTAAAGATTCAGTTTGTAGCTTTGAGGGTTGCTCGTCTTTTTTTTCCTCGTCCCACTATAGAAGTGTCACTTCTTTCTTCTACTGTTATTCCTTATTGCCTTTTAAAGTCATTGTGGGGGCATTTTTGTGACTGGAGTCATCATCAATATCATGATACATCATACATAAAATACATCACTGCTATTTCTGGAGCATTGAAGACAAAAAGAATATCTTTAATTCAGGTGTTGTAAATTACACATCTTCCTTATTTTCTACATCTTGTATCAGACATGTAAAGCTGATGTCAGATTCTAGTTGTTGGGTATGTCAGGCTGCTGACAGAAGTTGCTGATCTCTTCGGTAGACCATGTCAATTTAAATGACTGAAAATCACTGGGCATGCAAGATTTAGTAACTAAGTGCCTACCCTTCAAACACAGTCGTGCTCACCCTTATTGTAACAGCCAATAATGTGCCACCTGACAGAGCCTAATAAAGGGTTAACAGGTAACTTCAACTGCAATCTCAGCTCTTTTTTTTTCTCATAATGTTGTCGTGCGTAAAACATGAGACATCAGACAAATTTCTCTTCTGTTGGTGAGGTCCAAAACACTCTCGTTTTTTATTCCTTGTTAATACATTATATGCATTGTACTTCCAGAAGAGCATTGATTGGTTATTGACTGTCAGGTACATAGAGCCCACTCTTACGATTAAAGACAACTTAAAATCAGTTTGATTTTATTGGTAAAAGTCATGGACCAGATGAAGTGAATCTCTGAGTATGTCACATTACGCAACTGGCTTCACAGGAGCATGCCATTAACTGCCTTCAGACATATTGCACATCAGAATGTGACAAGTTTGGCGGAGAAGGTTGGAAGATAGAGGTTCACATTTTGAACGTTTGTTCCAATACAAGTGTGGGTGTTGGCTCATCGAATGGCACACAAAACACAAATATGTGTATTCATTTGTTTAGAGTTTGATAATAACTTAACAAGGTGTGGCATAAGGAAAATTACACTAACAGGTGGAAAACCCATGCAGATACAGGAAAGCATGCAAACTAAATTCAATCACTGGCTGGACTAAAATTTAAAACCAGTCTTCTGAACCTACAGTATGACTACTCACTGTCCAGCCTTAGTACACTGTATTAATTGCAGAGACCTGCAGTATTATTTCTTAACATGATTTAAGTAACCAAAGTAAAATGCAAAATTATTCCAAACAACTCAAACGTCCTGATAATCAGAATTTGGGCCGGCAAAAAATCTTCAAAGTCCATGTGCACACATGTCATTTTCAGACTTATTAACAACTATCAGTTAATGCACAAACTGGATTTATGTGGATAACAATCAGGGATCAATATCTTATAGTACTATTTGAAAAAAAACTTGTGTTTTGGCAGGTAAGTGTAAATACTAAACAAGCCTGATGGGAATAATCAAATACGTGTGTAGAAGTTTCAACAAGGCATGGAAGTACTGAGGTTTTATATGTAACTAGCAGTGGTTCTCAGTGCAGCCCAGTGTTGGGGCAACAGCGAGATTTTACAATGAAAAGAGGGATCTGTGCAAGCTAAACAAGCTGGTGTTAGTATGTTTGTGTATTTTAGCGTTATGACAGAAATTTAATAAAAATGTTGTGCTGAGTATATTTGTATTGGAAATGACATGTAACTAACATTTAAATTTGTTATATGGAGATGATTTACTATTTTTAATTTGTTTTTTACAATATTTCACCATTGTAATCACCATAATTTTCATTCCACTTTTTCTGCTTTTAAGATATTACAGTATTTACTAATGAGCACCTTAGTGGGTCTGACACTGAAGTAGCTGCAGCCTTTTAAATGTTACAATCTTTCCCGATTGTTTCTTATTATTGTTGTTGTGGTATTTTGGACTATATTTCATTTTCTTGATTTGTACTGATAAGACCAATGTGTTTCACTGTCAGAATGTGGTGGCTGCTTTTCCCCAAATTCAGAATACAAGATGAAAAAAAAAAAGCTAATTAAATAATGAGAAATAATGAGACTGATTTGTGGAAAAATAACTCACTGATTTTGAAACTGGTTGAAACAAAAACCTGCAGCCACACCACTGAACCTGAGAGTCTCTGCTATAGTATTATTTCCAGGAGGCAGCTAAATACATCTTCAGATTCCACTGCAACATTACACACAGGTCTGTAAAAGTAAACTCATGAAAATTGTTTTAATTGCAAATAGTTATTTTTACTTGCATTCATGAATACAATAAATAATTGAATTCAAATATTTCCTTCATGCCATATTTAAGTCAATTCAGCATGAAACTATTTAGTCAATGTAATGTTTTTAAAGATATATGTATAGAAACGACCAATACGTATTTATTGGCTTGCATATAACTTCTCTCATTTTTGTAACTTCTTCAGTTTTTTGTTCTAAAGAGAATCATCCAGCAGTAGCCCACAATCATACTGACATACCTGTACCTTCTTTTCATGTCCTTCATATCGTGAATGGAGTTTTTTACCTCACTCTTCACTCACCACTCCAAGATTTTCAGGGATAAATTCCAAAGGTGAATCCAAAAAAGGAACGTTGAGACTCATGTTGTAATCCAGTTTCTTAAACTTAACTAATAAATCTTTCACAATTTCTTTATAATTTGGAGTTTTATTGTTACTTAAGATCATATTTTTTTGTTACCTAAAAACTTATTTTTTTGTATGATACTCAAGCCCCTTGTTTCTAGGTTAATCCTCTCATAATCAAATTCTGCTTCAGAACTTAGTTTTCTAATATCAGGTCCAGCAAAAATACTCTTTTTCAGTTTAGTCTCAGACAAACATGGAAATTGTTAGCACAAACACCTTATACAAGGTCCATCTTTTGATTGGGCTTTGGCAAACTGCCTCATTAAACAGCTTAATTTGAAATGCGGTTTGCACTACTTTATCTGGATTCATCAGGCTATGTCTAATGATGTTTTTGGCACCAAGCTGAAGCTTTTGTCTAGCTGGTCACTCCTTCTAAACCGAATATCAGTTCTTGGCTCTGCTGTCCCACTCACAGAGCAAATATGGGCTTCTAACGGCTTCACATGCTGCTAAGACTTATCACCGTGTTCATTTCCAGCTATACTCTGACCTTACTATGGAATAGTATAATTGGTCAAGAAAATATTAAATTCACACAAATTATTATTAAAATAAAATATTGGTATTTCATTAATAATAATATGAAAGAATAAAAATGTATAATTAACAGCTAAAATGTGCTTTATAAAAAATGTTATGTGATGGAGGAAAATGTTTTTTCATTTTTGAATTGAGCACCCAAACAAAATATATAAAAATCATATGAAATAATCAAAAAAAATTTTCAATGTATACCTGTGTTATCAACAATCATAGAAGTTTGGATTGATTGCAAGATAAAAATGTTTTTGTATTTGATAAGGTGATTAGTTTCAATCTCATCCTAGAAGTGTTTTGAACAAATAATTACATTTCTTCTTCTTTTTCTTTCGGCTGCTCCCATTAAAGGTTGCCACAGCGGATCATCTTCTTCCATATCATCCTGTCTTCTGCATCTTGCTCTGTTACACCCACCACCTGCATGTCTTCTCTCACCACATCCATAAACCTTCTCTTAGGCCTTCCTCTTTTTCTTTTGCCTGGCAGCTCTATCCTTAGCATCCTTCTCCCAATATACCCAGCATCTCTCCTCTGCACATGTCCAAACCAACGCAATCTCGCCTCTCTGACTTTGTCTCCCAACCGTCCAACTTGAGCTGACCCTCTAATGTCCTCATTTCTAATCCTGTCCATCCTCGTCACACCCAATGCAAATCTTAGTATCTTTAATTCTGCCACCTCCAGCTCTGTCTCCTGCTTTCTGGTCAGTGCAACCGTCTCCAGCCCATATAACATAACTGGTCTCACTACCGTCCTGTAGACCTTCCCTTTCACTCTTGCTGATACCCGTCTGTCACAAATTACTCCTGACACTCTTCTGCACTCATTCCACCCTGCCTGAACTCTCTTTTTTCACCTCTCTTCCACAATCTCCATTACTCTGTACTGTTGATCCCAAGTATTTGAACTCATCCACCTTCGCCAACTCTACTCCCTGCATCCTCACCATTCATCTGACCTCCCTCTCATTTACACACATGCATTCTGTCTTGTTCCTACTGACCTTCATTCCTCTCCTCTCTAGAGCATATCTCCACCTCTCCAGAGTCTCCTCAACCTGCTCCCTACTATTGCTGCAGATCACAATGTCATCAGCAAACATCATAGTCCACGGGGACTCCTGTCTAATCTCGTCTGTCAACCTGTCCATCACCATTGCAAATGAGAAATAAATAAGCAAATAAACTAAATAATTGGCAGTTCAGTTTCTGCATAAAATGCTGATGCTGGTCAAAGAAGATTTAATAAATAAAGAAGACTTAATGTACAGCAAAGTATCACGCATGCATGTCAAAGGGTCACCTTCCCGGCTCATCTGAGGGAAACACAGCCACTTTGGGACACCAGGAGGTGCGATCACTATCTCTCGTATTATTATATTCTGAGCATCTAAAGAAGGTGAATCATTTCTAATTCTTTTTAAATGAGGAAAATATCTTTCACCCCTTTAGCTGGAAAAAAGACGGTCAAGTAAATGCACATGCAAAAATGACTTTTACCAATGCAGTTTTCAAATTGTTATTTTCATCATTTGCAGTGGAGCTATCACAAGCTTAAGATGAAGAATCTGATATGAATGGCCAAACAAGAGACAAAATAGTTGCAATTAACCTCCGTGTCGTGATGTATTGATAATATTTAGGGAAAAGACAGGTGCATATGAATAAAGAATACAGAATGTGGTGACCTAAGCTTTCTTTTCCTTGTTAATGGTCCTTGAAATCACTCTCACTGATGCATCCACTTTAGCTTACAGAGCAGTCTGCACAGAAAAATGTGAACCTATTTGCTTTTTTCCAAAACTGAATTTTAGAGAAAGATATCGGTCAACATACTTGTCAAAACATTTTTGCTTAATAACTTATATAGATTTTAATAATATATATTTTTTAAGGTGCAGAGCTAACACATTTCTGAAAAAAAAGCCCAGTGAAAACAGACTCAAAGGTATGGAGCGTTAGGAATCGTGCAAACATGGGCTTGTAGTCCTGAAAACAATGATCCACAAGCAGCACAGCATAAACCTGCAACAACATTAAGTGTATCGGCCTCTTACTTTTATTTTGCCATGTGAACTTCACAGATATTCAATTTCTTTTTAGAACAGAAAGAGCCTGAAATAATACACAGTGCAATATATTTGAGTTAAAGATTATTTGCATGGGAACTTGTCAGTAATATCAATTTGTGTTTTGGTTCATGAAAACCTGATTGCATTCAGAGAAACTGAACCAGGCAAAATAAGAAAAAAAAAAACAGTCAAAGCAGGGAATCCTGCTAAATGGCTGTCACATAGATCGTATATTCTCAGAATCGCACACTCAGAGTGACTAAATACGTTTTAATCACCTCATTAATCTGAATGGGCTAAGAAGGAAATGACTGAATGATTAAGTATGACTATTCAGTTATCATTGTCTTAAATTCATTAATTTTACGGCCAATGTCTCAAAAAGCATAGGTGAAAATATTGATAACAACAGAAGGAAGGAAAGGAAACCACTACCTGAAGCTGTAGGGTTGCAGTCATAGTCATATACGGTAAGTGATGCCACCAGAGTAATTGTGGCTTCTGTCTCTTGACCTTATTATTCTTGTCTTTGTTTTCTTCTGCATTTTTAATGTCTACAATTTAATGAAAAGATGAGTGTGCCTTTCAGCATATTCTTGTGCACTGCTATATCTAGCAATAAATATGGTTGTTGGGAGAACAGACATGGAGAACCTTGCTTTATCTGCTGCTTTCTAAGTTGAAGATGCCATGTGTTAGGAACTCCTTGAGAGTATTAAATGCTGTACAGTTGCTGCTAATTCTCAGTCAGTAGTGTGAGATAAGTAAAAACCAAAGGAGCAGTGCCCTTACTCAAAGGGAATTTTGGTGTGAACCCAGATCATTCTGTCACCATTGGTGATGGTCGCAAATTGACTGCCTTGTCTGTGCTGATGGGAAAAAAGACAACAAAGCACCTGGCTGCAGAGTTCTTGCAAAAATTGATTAGGAGGGCGGCTTCTTGGAAGACTGGGACAGGCTAGTTGTTTCAGTGATGTTAAAATTTGTGTTAGGATTTGGTTTTGTTTCAAATTAATGTTTTCATTTTACACTTTTTCTGGACCATTTACTAGCGCTATGAGGTTTTGAAGCATGCAGAACTTGATTTTGACCATATTTTTTCCTAAATCAGTTATTTGGAGGTATGGAAATATTTACAATACAGTTTATAATATAGTTTATTTTGTATAGCCCAAAATCACACAGGAAGTGCCACAATGGGCTTTAACAGGCCCTGCCTCTTGACAGCCCCCCAGCATTGACTCTCTAAGAAGACAAGGAAAAACTCCCAAAAAAACCTAGTAGGGAAAAATGGTAGAAACCTTGGGAAAGGCAGTTCAAAGAGAGACCCCTTTCCAGGTAGGTTGGGCGTGCAGTGGGTGTCAAAAGAAGGGGGTTAATACAATACAATACACAGAACAGAACAAATACTCAACAAAAAATTAAAAATAAACATTTTTTAGAAGTACGGAGCAGAATTTAACAGTAGATGATATCACATAATAAGATTTGGATAATTTTAGACTCCTGGAGATCTCATCCATCAAGCTGCCTCCCCCATTTGGCCATTCCACGGCTGAAACAGTGTTGGGCCAGCCAATCCGATGAAAGGACCCCTCTTTCTCACGATTCCTGCGATCCTCCATCAGGGATGACTTTACCTTAGGCAGGCAAAACAACTTGGCAGGTGGGCCGTGGCACCAAGTGCCACATTTGAGTACCGAGAAGAGAAACAGAATAGGTGAGGGTTAGTATCCAACTTATGTTACTTATGTTTTAGTGCTAATGACTAACAACAGAGATGCAGTCTGTACAGTTAATCAGCAGCTCTAGTCAGGATATGCTAAACTGAAGTAGTGAGTCTTCGGCCGGGATTTAAAAGCTGAGATCGAAGGGGCATCTCTTATAGTAGCAGGCAGACCATTCCACAGTTTAGGGGCCCTGTAACTAAAAGCTCGACCTCCCATTGTTATTTTAATAATCCTTGGAACCATAAGCAGACCATCATCTTGAGATCTTAATGTGCACTCTGGTTTGTAAGTCATGATAAGTTCAGACGAGTAAGCTGGACCTCGGCCATTTAATGCTTTATATGTTAAAAGAAGGATTTTGAAATCTGCCCTAAACTTAACTGGGAGCCAGTGTAGGGATTTAAGAACTGGATTTATGTATTCGTATTTTCTTGTTCTTGTAATAATTCTTGCAGCCGCATTTTTTATTAACTGGAGGCTGTATAAAGAACAGTTTGAACATCCAGTGATCACCACATTGCAGTAGTCAATCCTACTAGAGATAAATGCATGAATTAATTTCTCAGAATCCTGTTTATTTAGAAAGCACCTTAATTTCCTAACATTGTTTAGATGGAAGAAGCATGTTTTGGACAACTTTGTAATATGCGCTTTAAATGACATGCTAGAGTCAAAGATAACTCCTAGATTGCGGGCTGATTCAGTAAAATTAATTGGGATTCCAACTGAGTTAAATGATGACAAAATATTGTTATGATCAGCGTCATTCCCTCCAACAATTAACTTCTCTGTTTTATCTGTATTTAAAGACAAGTAGTTCTCATTCATCCACTCCTTTAATTCGCTAACACAACTAATTAAACACAACATCGGGGAAACTTCATCTGATTTAAATGAAAGGTATAACTGGGTGTCATCTGCATACGAGTGAAAATTAACATTATGTTTACTAATGATAGATCCCAGTGGAAGCATGTAAAGTGAAAACAGTAAAGGTCCTAGTACTGAGCCCTGCAGGACGCCATATTGAACTTCTGTGTATAATGATGGAGTACTGTCAGCACATTTCTGTACATATTGGAATCGATTTGATAAATAAGAACTAAACCAAGTGAGCACAGTGCCTGTAAGCCCAACATAATTTTCTAGCCTGTGTAGTAAAATAGAATGGTTGATGGTGTCAAATGCTGCACTTAAGTCCAACAACATAATTACAGTGGAGTTTCCTTCATCAGAGGAAATCAGAATGTTGTTTACAACCCGCGTTAGTGTCGTTTCTGTACTATGACCAGTGCGAAAACCAGACTGGAATTTCTCAAATAAATTGTAATGCGAAAGGTGTGACTGAAGCTGATTGGCGACTACTTTTTCTAGTATTTTAGAGAGAAACGGTAGATTTGAAATAGGCCTATAATTATTTATATGTGTGGGTCTAGGTCTGACTTTTTAAGTAATGGTTTAATGACTGACACTTTTAGTGTATCAGGTACTGTGCCATGCAATAATGAACTACTGATAATGTTTAGAATAGGCGCTGCAAGAACATTCATTGCACTTTTTACTAGTTTTGTTGGCACTGGATCTAGGGAACAAGTAGTGGGCTTCATTTTCGAAATTAAAGTTAAGACTTCCTGCTCAGTTACAGGATTAAAATGACTAAAGTGCTGAATGCAATGTGAGACAGGGTCTGCTAAGCTAGTATTTGGTTTGTAGTGTGATGCAGAGATCTGGGATCTTATATTTTTAATTTTCCCATTGAAGAAGTTCATAAAGTCTGTACTGCTAATATCTGTTGGTATTTTGCACTGTTGATCTGAATTTCCATTTGTTAATTTAGCCACTGTTCTAAACAGTACCCGAGGATTTTTATTATTGTTATCTATTAATGTAGAATAGTATTCTGAGCGAGCTTTAAAGAGGGTTTTTTTATATTTATTAACACTCTCTGTCCATGCAATTTGAAAGACATGTAGCTTTGTTGTTCTCCATCTGCACTCCAGTTTTTAACACTCTAATTTAAGAGCTCAAGTGTTTTCATTAAACCAGGGAGAGTTTCTATGTGCTTTGATCACTTTTGTTTTAAGGGTAGCCACTGTGCCCAGAGCATCTCTCAAGGTCACATTATAATGTGATGTTAGCTCATCTAAATTGTTTTCCACAATTACACTTGACTTACTCAAAGTATCTATAAATTTTGAAGCAGAATTACAATCTAGATGTCGCACTGTGTTTGTTTTAATCTGGGAGTGTGTTGACAAGGGCAGAACTAAATCAAATGTAATTAAGTAGTGATCAGAAATAACTTCATTTAATGCAGTGATACTTAAATTTTGAATTTCAACTTTGTAAGTTATAATTAAATCTAATGTGTGGTTATGATTATGAGTTGGACCTTTGACAATCTGACAAAATCCTACTGAATTTAAAAAATAAGTAAAACATTTGCTAAAAGTGTCAGTTTCCACATCAATGTGTACATTAAAATCCCCCATCAGTACTACGTGATCATAATTTATAGCCAAATCAAATAGAAGGTTGCTAAATTCAGTCATGAACAATGAATACGGCCCTGGTGGTCTGTAGACTAGCACTATAATTGTGTTGGAATCTGTTTTAATATTTAAAATGAATGCCTCAAAGGATGTAAAGTTGCCTAAATTTTTAGAAGTGATTTGCATTTTGTTACAATGAATTATTCCAAGGCCTCCTCCTCGACCTGAATCTCTAGACTTATGAAGGAACGAGTATCCATCTGGTGACGCCTCAGCTAGGGGGACAGTGTCAAATTTACTAAGCCAGGTTTCAGTGAGAAGACACAGATCAGATTTTGTACTTAATATAATATCATTTACCAAAACAGCTTTAGTGCCAAGAGAGCGAATGTTCAATAAGCAGCATTTAAAACTGCATGGTTCTTTCTGAACTGCTGATATATTTTTTGTTTTAATTCGAAGTAAATTTCTATTACAGATGCCCCTGGTGGAGGGTCTGGTTTTATCCCTTGGTCTAATTATACACCTTATTTTTTGGTTATCAATTAATTTAAGGTTTGTATCAAGACTAAATTTACTGGATGCCCCATGACAAGGATTATGGGTAACAGCTTCAGGAAAGTAACAGGTGGGATAAACAACAGCCTGTGATTTAAGATCACATGACTGCGGCCTGGATGGTGCTCTAATCAGTCAACCAGGCAGTTTGCTGCCATATTTTGGGATAATACATAAGATCCCCTCCAGTTAGGATGAAGACCATCTCTTCTGAAAAATCCAGGCCTTTCCCAAAAATCATCCCAATTGTTCACAAACGCTATGCTTTTGTTTGCACACCAGGTTTCTAGCCAGCAGTGAAGGGAATGCAATCTGCTATAAATCACATCCCCTCTATGTAATCTTGGTAAGGAGCCAGATACAACTAAATTCCGACATTTTCTTTTGGCTTTGATGCATAGAGAGATGAAGTTCCCCTTTAATACCTCAGATCGCTGTGAATAAATATCATTAGTGCCGACATGCAGCAATAAGGAAGATACTTCATCGTCGGCGAAACGGTCCAATGCGGCCTCTATGCCAGAAATCTTGGCCCCTGCGAGGCATTTAACATTAACTGCTGGTTTAGCACAGTTTGGAATTCTAACATTCCGCACTATGGAATCGCCAATTATGAGCACTTTCTTATTCTCAGTTTCCACAGGCGCGCTGCGGAAAATATATTATTTGGAAATATATTATTATTCTGCTAGCATTCTTTTTCTATGGATACCACCTTTTTGTGGCCGTGATGAGGTGATCATTTCTAGGGGGGGAAAGTTTCAGATTTATGACCTGTGATGTCATTGTTTAATTGTTATAATTGTAATCACTTAATACTGTGCTGTTTGAGGGGCTTTTTATTGGTAAGGACTGGGAGAAGAGACGTGGTAAGAAAACATGCCAAGTTTGTAACCAGGAAGTCAAAATTATATATCAAACAAATCTTAAACTCAAACCAAAATTATATTCCTTAAACAAGCTAAGTCTTTTGCTACCAGAATTATGCCAAAAGAAATAATGCACTAAAAACTGGTAACACACTAATATGCAGGTCAGGCTTGTCTCTCTGGTGTCATCGCATGCAGCATATGTCCTAGTGCTTTCTGGGTAAAATCCCTATGGAAACTGCAACACTGAATAACAGAAAAAGGTTTCACCCAATAAGGCGATGAGAAATAATGCTAAAAATGATCACTTTTTTTGGAGCCTTTTTACACTAAACTGATGGTGGAATCTCATTCTGCAAAGTTAAAAAAAGAACCTTAAAAAGGTGTATAGTTTGTTCCCACAAGATGCAGAACACACACATATATGTTTAATAAATAACATCCATCATAACAAACATTTTCTAATGTTTGACACAATTTAATTTCATCTACTTTAAAGCATATTTCAAAATAAAAATAAATGCTAAAAATGGAATTTGCAACTCAGTGTCATTATTAAAAACTGTATACACACACACACACACATATGGACCTACATAAATGGATTTATATTTCTTATTAAAACAACATAACCTTCTGAAAAAAAAATGAAAAGAACAACTCTGCTAGTATTTAGCTACACAGTTTGTTAGGGAGCATGAAAACACTCTGCTCCTATTGCTTTTTCTGCCTATCAATATTTATCAGTATTTATTTAAATGTTATCTTAGATGTTACTACAGATAGCAAAGATCCACGAGGCTGGAGTACTAAACAAAACAGTAACCCCTTTCATTTTTAACCTAAGGAATAAAAAGAACTGTTGAGTTTCCAATGAAAACCAGTATTCTCAAAGCCTCATTAGCATGGAAATGAAGTTACAGCAGGACTGGCCAAATAAAGGCTTGTAGCAGCACGTGGAATGTCAAGAGCGAAGAAGCAGAAATGCAAACTGATTGACCTTTTACACTCATCAAAGCGCAAATTAGACACGCATGCATATGTGTGAAATCAATCACTACTGAATCAGACGTGTCGCTGTAATGTTAGCCTTCAGACAAACTGTTGTAATGCCACAGTGTAATGTAACAACAAAGTATCAACAATTTATTTGAATAGAATACTCTTTGTTATATTATAATATGACTGTGATCACTAAACAAACCACTGCAAACACAGCCATTAACTGGTAGTGAAAGAGCAAACACACACAAAAACATAATTTGACATAATATTCTCGAAACATACTTAATTCAATTCAGGGTTGCAGGTTTCCAAGGCCTCCCTCGGTGGCATCAGGCACAAGGCAATAACCATCCCAGACAAGGAGAGAATGTGCAAACTCCACACAGAGAGCAACTGGCTAAGGAATTTGAACCCAGGTTGCTGGATACATAAGGTGTTCTACTGTCCCACTACGGTGCCCACATCAACCTACGCAGCGGGTGACAAATGTAATTTACTTCAGAATTTAGATGAATGCCCTAACTCTGGATGAAAGCATACTCTTGTGGGCCTACAGTTCTTATGTATTATGTCTGTCTGTCTGTTCCAAGTCGTTGTCCCACCACATTCTTTACTAGAAATGGTATTTTTGCTATTAATATTTTTTTGAGGACACACAGATCTGGAGAAGACCTGCTGCCAGAAGGGGCAGAGCCATCCAGTCAGAGAAGCCTTGCAGGTGGTGTGTGTGTGTGTGAGAGAGAGAGAGAGAGAGTGAGACAGAGAGAAAGATGATCAAGCACATCAAAAATAGCAGTTATTAGATGATGTCTGTATCTTAAAATCCATTGGCTGGAAGCATAGCCTCAAATGAGTCTTGGGAACACCCTGGATTGAACCATCTCATGGAGTGGAAAGTGAGTGGTAAGATAATGTTGCCTCACCCCAAATGAGTGGGGAGAGATGGAGCTGGCAGGGTGGCTGTTCAGGCAGTAGATTAGAGCATTGAGCTGCAATAAACAAACCAATGAAGATCAGCCGCAGTGGCATTGGAGGTCAGTAAAGTAAGGAGACGGCCACCAGTAAATTTCACACTTGGGAGTGAGGGAGAGACACCCCCTTTTAAAATGAATTGAGCTCCCAACACCAGTGATCATATAGATTTTAACAAAACACTAATAAAATTGTCCAGACTGTAGTGGCGATTTCACCATTCAATTATTGTATAGTGTAGATAACACTTATACAGATTAATGGATTAGAGATTAGAGAGATTAGAGATCTTGTCACATACACTTCAAGTGCATAGTGAAATTCTTGTACCGCAGCTGTGGTGATGTATAAATAAATACAGTAAATAACTAAGAGTAGAAGATAAATAAATAAATACATACATAAATACTGCATATACATACATACATACATACATAAATATAGTTTAAAAAAGTAACACACAGTACAGTTACACCTAAACCAACAGATGGGTACAGTACACAACGCAGGACAGTAGGATCAGGTTGTTGGGAGTTCAATGACCTCTTTGCCTGGGGAAGAAGCTGTGGTGAGGCTCTGGTAGCCCATTCCAGAATGGCAGAAGTAAAAACTGAATGAGCTAGAAGGCTGTCATCAGATAGGATGGATTTAGCTCTCCTCAAATATCTGGTTGGATAAAAGGTATGAAGCTGTGGAAGGTCAGTCCTAATGACTTTAGAAGCTCTAGTGATATGGAGGAGTTTGTGATCCTGGCAAGTATGGTTTCTAAACCACACCGTGATGCATCCAGTCAGGATACTTTCAATAGTGCAGCAGTAAAAGTTCACTAGTGTTTCGGTTCATACCCCAAAGTTTTTTTTTAACCCTTTCAGGGATAAGACATTTTGCTGAGTATTTTTGAGTATGCTGGTGGTGTTGACTGACCATGAAAGGCAGTCTGTGATCTGGCCTCTCAGGAACTTGAAGCTGCTAACTGTCTGGACTGAGGAGCCGTTGACGTGGAGTGGAGCATGACAATGCATGCAGGTCCCTGTACAGGAGCCATGAGGATGATCCAAGTAATTAGCAAAAGAAAATGATTGAGAGATGTGAAGAAGGAAATATGGATGGACAGCTACAATTACTGTAATATGGACCAGAATTTAGAATAATATTAACTTGCAGGGGCAAGGTCTAAAAAGTGTTAGTTAAGAATAATGATACTTTCCCTCTGGGTAATGAAATCTACCTAAAGCACCTAAGCACACATTTTGTGATGAACAAACACATGATTTCCAAGACGCAGAGTACATGCTTTTTCCATATGTCATTCAGACACAGTATACCTGCAAACCTGTATACCTAGGATTAGACATATAGAAACAAAACACCTGTGTGTATGGAGCAATCTGCTCTGTTCACACTCAACCACAGCCACTAGATGGCGCATGCATGCACTTTTCAATTTTTTTGGCGCTTCCATGCACCAAACTTCTCACTACAAAAGACCTGTGTACAGCAAACACCACCACACAACGGCACTGTGCTAATGACACAGATGAAGAAACACCATGTTGAAATGAAGCAAACGCCGCAGTTCAACAACATGCAAATGAAACAAAACAGCAACAGAGGGCAAGGCTTGTAATTTTCACCAAAAACATTGTCTATCTGGAGGTATTTTCTTGAGACAGAGATTAAAAGGACTCATATGCCAGTGATACGGCTAAGATATGGTATTATCAGTGTCTTCTTAGGAAAGCCAGTGCGGTAGCAAACACAGGTGGGTCCACGTCCTCTGCACTGGGTAATTCTTAAGAGTTAGCTGATGTCTCCCCAAATTTACAAAAATAATAAAACCACACACAGCTAATATAAGATAAATAATATCTTTAGATTACAAATTAATGATCTGTTCTAATGATATTTCCATCAGAGCTGAAAGTTTGGGATCTGCTGCGTTGTCAGTTCCTTGACCACTGTGATATCCTCAACGTTTCTCGCTAATGTAGTCCAGGAAATTAATCACAAAAAGGTTCATTGTCAATCACTTTCTATTCATCTAGTCTCCAGTCATTTATTGTCACATGTTATTGTCACTTGGTATACTTATAAAGTCTAAATGGGTGATTTATTTTTGGACAGAGTTTTTATTTGAGAAAGTGCATTTAGAACAGCATATTACATTTAAATTTGCATTATGCTTTTTAAGATATTTCAAATTTAGGTCCCACAATTTTGGTAATGCCTCTGAGATAGAGTTTAAAGTTAGAGCTAATGGCGCTTTGTGTATTTTAATGTTGTGAACACAATATATTGGCACTGCTTCAAAGAAACCAGTAACAGTTTCTCATTTATATCTTCCTGCAGGTGCTTTGGTCCAATCATGGGAAAAATAACACCCATTGTTTTATGAGTCATTTGTTTCGGAGTTAATATATTTTGATGTATGCCTAGAAAACCCTGGGATAAAAGTGGAGAAAAATTTGGTTTTAAAAATAATAGCATGGTGTATGCTACTGAAAAGAAGTAGCAAAAGATCTGTGGGGAAAGAACAAGACAGGGTATGGAGTGCAGGCAAAATGCCTCTGATCCTCCTGGTTGATAGGTGACAGCATTTCTTCACTAGCTAGGAAAACTGAGACCATGTTGCCAATTGAAGGGTGTGTTCAGTAAAGGCTGGCAAAAGCTTTTTGCCCAATGACTACAACTTGTAGGAGGCACAGAAAGTTCTCAAGTGAGAGAAATAGACCATTGTTACACTTTCAGGAAGTCTTCACAGTGTGAATGAAGCAGGAGACGTAGTTAAAAATATGAAGGAAACAGTGTAGATGTAGAAGAAATATGTCGTAAAATCTGGAAAGGTGTAAACAACAACATTTAATTATAGAGCACATTTTCATACATGAAAGTAGCTAAAAGTGCTTTACAATAATAATAGGTAAACACAGATACAAAAAAGAGTAAAAAGTAAAGAACAGCTACTTATAACAGTAGAAAGTCTTAACATCCAGCTTAATTGCAAACAATGGTCAGATTGCCAGGGAAGACAGGAAAATCCAGTTGGTGGGATGTGAGAGAAAATAAACCTGTGGGCTTCCAAGGCCAAATGACCACTTAGCCCCCTCTGGGCATTCTGCTGTCAACAAATGTCTCACCATTAGCAGAATCTCTTATGGAGCTCTCTTTCTTCAGCTTGCAAATATCTCAGGTGGCTGTAGCATACTTAGATCAGGGAGTGCCACCACAGAGTACCAGGAAAAAAAGTAACAATTAGTGGCCAGTCTTCAAAACACTAAAAAAAGTGCATTTAATGAAAAGAATCTGTTTACTCCTGCCCTCAGCGTGAAGGAATGCTAGTGAAGCTAGTAATTTGTGACGTGATCATGAAAGCTAGATTAAATAGGTATGTTTTTACTAGTTCATTGAAGTGTTTAACTATACTGGCTGGTATAACTCTAATGGTAAAATATTCCAGATTATTGGCACATGGAAACAGAAAGTTCTTGCACCTTTCATGCCTCACTCTCAGAAAACTGAGAAGGCTGATGTTAGATAATCTAAGAGGAAGCAAAAAAGTGGAGCATATAATATTATTTATCTTTTCTTTCAGAAAGCATTTGATAAGGTGCCACATAAGAGGTTGGGCATCAAACTAAAAGATGTGGGAGTTCAGGGTGATGTTTTTAGATGAGTGCAAAATTAACTTAGACATAGGAATTGGCTGATGTTAAGAGTGGTGTCACACAGGGGTCAGTGCTTGGGCCGCTGTTAATATATATACATGATTTGGACAGGAGTATAAATAATAAGTTGGTTAGGTTTGCAGATGATACCAAGCCATGTGGATTTTCAGATAATCTAGAATGCATTGAATCATTACAGAGGGACATAGACAGCATACAGGCTTGGGTAGATTTGTAGCAGATGACGTTTAATGTAAGTAAAAATAAAGTGTTACAAGTAGGAAGAGAAAATGTTAAGTCAGAATACACAATGGGAGGTCTGAAAATCGAAATCCTTATAAGAAGGATTTAGGAGTTGTAGTGGACTCTACGCTATCAAGTGCCATGGCAGTGTTTAGAAGCCATTAAGAAGGCTAACAGAATGTTCTGTTATATAGCATGATGTGTAGAGCACAAATCCAAAGGGGTTATGCTCATGCTATATAACACACCAGTTAGACCTCAAAAAGAATACTGTGTACAGATTTGGCCTCCAGGCTACAAAAAGGACATATCAGTGCTAGAAAAAGTCCAGAGAAGTGCAACTAGGCTGATTCCAGTGCTAGTTATGAGGTAAGATAAAATTATCCTTATCCTTTTCAGTTTAAGCAAAATGAAATCAAATTTTACACAAACATTATTCAGTTTTTCTTCACCTGGAATAAGCTACCAAGTAGTGTGGTAGACAGTAGGAGTTTAGGGACCTTCAAGACTAGACTTGATGTTATTTTGGAAGAATTAAGTGGATAGGCCTAGTGAGCTTTGTTGGGCTGAATGGTCTGCTCTGGTCAAGATTAGGAATGTAGGGGGATAAGCACTCCAAAATATAAGAAGGTGCTAGATTGTTTAAAGCCTTATTAATTAAAAGTATTTCAAAATTAATCCTAAAGGACACAGGCAGCCAATGGAATGATGCTAAGACTGGTGGGATATGCTCAGGTTTTATCTTTTTAGTTAAAAATTCTTGCTGCTGCATTTTAGACTGTTTGCAGCCAACCTACGTCTTTTTTTAGGTAATCCTGACAGAAGTCAGGTCAGGTCAGGTTGGGCATCATGCACTGGTATGGTACTGCACCCACCACACAACGAAACAGCACAGGATCCTGGTTAGCAACACCCCAGGCAGACACACAATCCAGTCCCACCCTCCAGAAATGACCATCTATCTGACGCAGCCAGGTGTTACTTCGGCGTCCCCTTGGCCTGGTCCAGTCACTCAGGTCCTCAACAGTGAAGATCCTGCTAGCTGGATCACCCTCGGGGAATCACGTCACAAGGCTGTAGTGCCGTAACTGATGATCCCTCACAATGCAGGCAATGTGCCTCATTCTTCACTCCGTGAGCAACTGCTCATTCTACACAAAGTCACACCAGCTGAACCCAAGGCTTCTCTGAAGAGACACAATACCAAAGGAGTCCAGTCTTCATCTCAGGACACTGTGCCCATGTCTTGCAAACATATAGCAAAATAGGAAGCACCAGGACTCTAAAGACTTGGACCTTCGTCCTAACAGAAGTGTATTGTAATAATCTAGACGGCTCAAGACAAAAGCATATATTTACATGTGAAGTGCAAATATTAGAGAACAGACAATCTTTGATAATAATAATAATAATTATGATGAAAGAAGTGAAAATGAATGGGTACAATTCCACATATTAGTAAAGAAAAGTATATCAGGGTACTACTATAGAGGAAGCCCATTTATTCCATGAACTGTTTTTCCCCTAGAAAAGTTTCTATCCCTTTCCCTTTCTGTGCACAGACAGGACCATCAAGATATACATAGCAGGGACCTTTCTAACAATTTTTAGCTAAGGTGCTCAGTGGTGCCTAGCAGCTTTAAAGATGAAGTACCGAAAAGAGGAATCAGTGTTATTGCAGATTACCAAAGAGAAGTACAAATAAAATAACCTCTCTACGTAAAATTACTTTGAGACAGATTCTGTAAATTACTCCAGAATAACTTCTGTCTGAAAAAGCTTGCTGACTTGGAGCAAATGATATCTAGCCGCAAGGTAGTTTCCTGAAGTTAATATACAATTAAGTGTGGAACTTAAGAAGGGAGAGCTCAGTGGTGTTTTAAGGTGTTTTAAAGTAAGCAAAAAACCAAGTCACACTGTCAGGATAATGAGCACTGAACCACTGGGTTGGAAGAGGTTTATTGTTATATATATTATAGTGGCTTCTGTTACTTCTTGTAATGACCCCATATAACATTTTACTTAAATAATTATTTAACAATTATATAGTATACATATTGTATATGTGTACATATGCGTATGCTGAGGATAATCACTCAGTTGAAAAGGAAATACCATGAGCAGAGACAGCATCAAGGTGGCACATGACAAAAGTAAAGTCTGGCAAACTCCATAAAAAGAGAAATATCTTTTAGGTACTTCTCTGTGCATCAGTGGAGTAGAGGCTGAATTTGGTAATGGCAGGAGGCTGATGCAATTCTTCCCGCTGCTTACAAACAGCATAAAATTCCCAAATGGGGTTGTCAGTCCTGCATTTTCGTTTCACAGGGACATTAGGATTAGAAGCTAAATTATGGTCCTTGCACATTTAGGACTAAGTAGAGTTCGGTGGTGGGTTGATCACAGACTGTCAGTGGCCCTAAGATTTTAAAGATCTACCTTTGTAATTCCAGAACAAAACAGAACCTGGAACTGAATCCAGTGATGGGTTTAATTGTCATTCCTCATCAGTAGACCAATGTATGTGCAGGAAGAAGGTGAGTTGGCATGAAAGCTTACTACTAGGGAGAAAAGTAGGCCAGAAGTTAATAAAGAGAGTTATGAATTTATGTTTTTTAATCTAATTATTTTTTTGGTTTTATTAAATTGGTTAATTATATCACTATGATTATGTTATTTTGTGGTGCTCCTTTATATAATTTATTGCATTTTTGGACACTTCTCATATGACTGTTTCCAATGGTTTCTGTTGCTGGTCACATTTCACCATCTACACAATGCATGACATGATCGTACATATCCATTACAAGATGGCATCGACCATTTCATAATGTCCAAATTTTTGCTGGAGTAGGATTTAGACAGTAATATGATCATAATGTGATTTAGACTTTGTGTTTCTTGACTATAGATTTTGTGCTACAAATTGAACTTTTGACTGTCATTTCTGTCATGTTGTTCTGCTGGCTTTTTAGCCCATCTTTCACCTGGCGATTCTTTTTGGCTTTTATCTGTGTCAGTCTTAACTTCCAGATATGTAATTCAAATTTAAACAGCTGTTAACATAACCTCATTACAAAATATTAACACATTTGGGTAATGGGGGAGTGAAAGGAGTACCTGCATTGTGGTAAGTTGCAGGTAAGATGATGTGAAAGTCACGCCACCTCATAGAATCAGAGACATGAAGAAACATTGTGAATAAGTAGACCTAGAGGGGAAGTCAAAATCTGTTTATGGTCTGTTTGTTCTAATGCTTTGTGTTGCCCCTTTGGTCATTGTCCATGTATATTTTGGTATGTAAACAAACCATTTTAATATATGTTTTCAGGTTTACTAGAATTATTCTGAGTATGATGGTTGGTTCCCATTTTATGCTCAACTTATCTTAATAGGCTTTGATCCCCTTAACTCTAAATTGGTGGGACAGATGATGGTGGACGAATGGATTTATTTTGCAGTTAAAATCCTCCTAATGAGCATTACTTTAGCACAGGTTCAGTATTTCAAACAGCACAGCACTGGGTCTGCTGCTGACATATGGACCATCAGGTGGTTTTGAATCCCATGCCTAGTTGCTCTCGGCATGAATTTTGCAGGTTACCCCAATGCCTGTGTTGTTTTTTCTCCAGGCCCTCAGGTTTTCCTTCCATGCCTCAAAGATATGTGTGTAAGCATATTTCCCACTTCCAAACTGGCCATGTTTAAGCATTGGTGTAGATGAGGATGGGTGCCATGGTGAACTTGGTATCCTGTGCTAGCCAAAGCTGTTTCCTGCCTTGAGCGTAATGCTGCCAGGATCAGGACTCGTCATCCATGTTCCATGTGCTGAGAATGTTATGATATCTCATTTTAAACAGTAACTACTGAAAACAGCAAGTCTATGTAATTGTAAAAGGAATACTTGGAAAGGGTGACCTTTAAAGTGAAATATAAATATATTATACAGTTAGTGGGTATTTAAAGAAAAAAAAGCATAATGAACCGAAAACAAAAGAGTATCATGTTTATTTCTACTTTTGCTCTTGGATTGTATTTCAGTTTTCCCTGCAATAAACGAGTTTTGATCTGCCCCTTGTTTGTTAATGAAACAGGCAGAAATAGTAATGTATACTATATGCTGAATCAAAGCAGTGGTGTTATTATAAAAGTGTGCTTTAAAGCCTTGAAAATTTTAAGAAAAGTAAATAAACAAAGATTTCTATATTTTCAAAATGTAAAAACACAGTCAACATTAGTCTGTAAATCAAGCCAAAACACAACTTGATTTATTCAAGTTAAATATTAAGCATAATGTCTCAAATACTGCTCTATCATCAAATATAATGATTGTAAAGTTATATTTTTTTTGAAGAGTGTGCCCTGCAGAAATGTTAATTAAACATTTAACAGGCCAAAAGATTTCATAAGCAACCTTGGAGAAATGGCAGTTTTACATCAGTCAAAAGGTCATTACCCGAGATGTAAAAATGAAACAGACATATTGCTTCCATCTATATATACAAAATATACAAATGTTGCAGTTGTTTTCTTGTTTAAGATTTTCCATTTTTTCAACTTTTATTTTTTTTATTTTACAAGTTGTAAGTGACGCTGATAGAGTGGCTCAGTCTAGACCATTTATTTATTTAACTAGCTGTGCTATCCATCTAAGACGGGTTAAAATGTAAGTAATCAATGTAGAAACGTAGACCTCAGTGTTAACGTTTGCAGTGCACAAAGCAATGCATAAGTCTCTGTTACATGCCATTAGGTATGAGATTCATAAAAGCAGTGTTAATGCATGTGATTCACTGTTTGTTGGGATTACAGATGCAATGCATTTTTTGCTAAAAAATGTTTGTGATGCACCAGCTGTTGGAATGACAGAGCCATAGCAACAGGACGGACACACACACAGAAACACACACATTTACCCTTTTATTAGGGTTGATTGGTGCCTCCTTATTATTTATTTAAATATGAAAACAATGAGACTTTCTATTTTATTCAATCAATAGCATTAAAAAGAAAAACAAAAGTTAAAGGGAAAAAATTACTTTAATGCACAAAAGCATTAGTAGTTGATGTAGTTTTGATGTCTCCATTACAAGAAGGGTATAAATAGAGTTGGGGAAGGTGCAGAGTAGAGGTGCTTAAGGTTTTACTAAACTAATGGTTTTCTGATATGAGAGCGTTTAACAGTGCTTGAGCCTTTCTCGTTTTCCTTTTTACCACGAAAAAATTATGATCTATGGAAAGCTCGAGCTTTAGCTGATTTGTGGTAGCCAGAAGAAGAGTCATCCAACAAACTGGTTCCTGCTGAACTGTAACCTGATAATCCATGAATGTTTTACCCAAGGCTGGATCAAGACTCCCACAGACCCCAGGGTGTCGAAACTCAAAAGGGCCACCCTTATTTCACTAAGTCCACCAGGCACACATATATACTCATATATTATGATAATAGATCAGGTATAGGCATTGAAGCAGAAAACAAAGGTGGATGAGTTTAAATACTTGGGATCAGCAGTACAGAGTAACAGGGATGTGGAAGAGAGGTGAAAAAGAGAGTTCAGGCAGGGTGGAATGGATGGAGAAGAGTGTCAAGAGTGATTTGTGACAGATGGTTATCAACAAGAGTGAAAGGAAAGGTCTAAAGGATGGTAGTGAGACCAGCTATGTTATATGGGTTGGAGATGGTGGCACTGACCAGAAAGCAGGAGACAGAGCTGGAGGTGGCAGAGTTAAAGATGCTAAGATTCTTTTCCCAATGTATTCCTCATTTCTTCTCTGCTTGTGCCCAAACCATCTCAATGTACTGTAGCTTCTCTCACTTGGACACCGAAATGTCATACCTGTGTTGCCCCACTAATATTCTCATTTCTAATCCTGTCTGCCCTCTTTATTCTGAGTGAAAATCGTAGCATCTTCAACTCTGCCACTTCCAGCTCTTCCTCCTGTCTTTTCATTAGTGCCACCATCTCCAGACCATAAAACATAGCTGGTCTCACTACCGTTTTATAGTCATTTCCTTTTACTGTTCCAGTTTCTCTTTTATTACAAATCATTCCTGTCATTCTTCTCCACTCAGTCGACTGTGTCTGAACTCTCTTCTTCATCTCTCTGCCACGCTCTCCGTTGCTTTGGACTGTTGAACCCAAATATTTAAATTTGTCTATCTTCACCACCTCTGCTCCTAGCAGTCACACCCTTCCACCTTCTTCAGTCTCATTTAACCACATATACTCCATCTTACTCCTACTGACTCTCATTATCCTTCTCTCCAGTGCATACCTCCACATCTCCAGATTCACCTCAACCTACTATCTACTCATGAAGCAATGAGAGTGAAGTGTACATATAGCACATTAGTAGAAAGATTCTTGTGGGATTACAGGGGCAGCAGGATCTACTTCGGAGTGTTAGAGCTACTGTTCCTCACTAAGAGATAGGCTGACCTATGACCTAGAAATGTTCCTGCGGAGACTGAAAGTGAACTTGGAACTACTTAAAAAGGGCCATTGAGGTAGAGAGATCAGATACTTTTCAGAGAAGGTGTTGAAAGTGGAAAAATGAGGTGTGCTGGTAGTAACTTTAGGTGGGCAAATCATCAGTTAGTCAAGATTCTTTGACCTGTTAGTTAGGATGGATACTTAGAATACCCCTTGTATTTTTTTCCCTTATATTTAGTAGTTTTGTAATTAACTACCTTATTTTAGTCATTTGTTTTGTATAGTAAATTTTCTTGATTCTGGGACACATCAAACGTGTCCCCTACTAATCACTATATGTCTGTATATTTATACTGTACAATAATCTAGGCAGCTACATCTGTGATATACAGTACTTCAGAATTATTTCTTATTGAGGGGAGTGTATGCTGCATTGCATTGTCCTATGAATCCTATTTGTTTCGTCTCTGTGATCATCTTTTTTCCACACTGATGGTATTCTCCTCTGACCCCTTTTTTATTATTGGTTTAAGTTGACTTAGAAGAAGTATTTGATTTTGGTGGGCTGTACAAAAAGAGAATGTTTTAGAGGGCAAGGAGAAGGAGGATGACAGTGAGCACTTAAATGTGGTATTGGGCACTGTTTGAGTTGTAAATACTTGTCAGTTGTCAGACTCATGTCTCCTCATGTTAGATGTGGGAAACAATGATGGAAAGAAGAATTCCTAAAGTATTTGGTATGAAGATGTTACAAGTCAAACTGAACATCTGCAGCAACACAGATCCACAAAAAAAAAGGACTCAGGCAGAGTTTCCATCATATAGTGGGGTTTCTTGATTTATATACATACTGTATAATCAGGGCCTTCTTAACGCATGGGCATGCTGGGCAGTTGCCCAGGGGCCCCACAAGCATAGGGGCCCCATGCTAATCTATGTATGTTGTAACTTGCTGAGTGGTTCTGTAGGTAGGTGACCCAATACACTGCTTTGCCCAGGGGCCTATAATGTTGTTAAGATGGTCATGCTGTTTTTTTTATAGTGTTTTGTGGATTGCCTCCACAGACTTCAACACACAAATCTTCAGGAAATCCTACTGGAACGAGTATGAAGGGTTAATCAAAATTGCTTCAAATGATGTGAGATGAAGGCAGATTTCTTTTGCACATAACAATTTAAATCTGAAAAACAACCCCCATGACAGTGGTGTGTACACATATGCAAGAATACATTGAGAGATTTTTATTTTTAATTATTCTTACTAAAAATGTTCTTTATATCTTTATTGTTGGTCACAAGATGTTTTTAAAAGCAAAAAAGTCTTATTTAGTATTTCTTTATTCTAGCATTTACATCAACAAGTGTTGAAATTTCAGTAAAGTTGTCGTGCATGGGCATCTGAGGATCACCTTCCAGGCTCAAATAAGTTATGTGGTACCCCACCGGGGCAAGAGGAGGTGCCACCACTAATAGTACCATCTCATTTCTCCTCTGCAGCTCTGATATCTGCCCTTTGATGGTATCTAAGCGCCATTCGTTTCCATTGAAGACTCATCTTTTCCAGTCTGGGCCATATAAATCCGAGAGATCCTGGAAGGCAGTGCTTCAGTTTAAAGGCAACAGTCCCACATGACAGAACGCCCTTTCCTGTACCAACTTGAGATGAATATTTAGATTAGCCACAGGGGCTCAAAAAACATCTGATACAGCTCCTTTCTGTTGTGCCACCGCACACTCATTTTTGTTCAGTGCTTTGGACAATTGCAGTAAACAAGGTGGCCCAGTTAGCACCCCAACTCTTCTTTGGGACTCCTTTGCCTTATTTGCCTTTCCCAGTGTGCACAGCTTTTTGATACCCACTCTAAACATAATATATTCCTCAATATTTCAGTGCCTAATATAGTAACAGTGTGGTTTGTTTTGTCAGGAAGCAACAACTATTAAATTAACGGCATTCCCTGGAAACTATTCAGAATGTTTTTTGGACAATTGCACATTGTCAGAATAAAACTTTCACTTTAGCATCAGGTAAATATTTTTTTCCATTCTCTTTCCTAACTTTTCACTTTTGACTTATTTCCAATTAAACACTAATTTTTAAGGTCAGCAGATTAAATATGCTGGGGGAAGCTTTAAGTATTAATTCCAAGATCATCATTTCTGTCATTACATCGTGGCTGGTTAACACATGATATATTCAATTGTTCAAGTATTTTTTTATGTTTATTTCTGGCATCTTTGCAAAAGAACAATGTTTAATGTATAGAGAAATTCAAAAGGAAGCTTTCAATGTCATGGTCATCATTCACTGAACAATAGAACAGCTGAACTGGGCTGAAACTGGCTTAAGTGGATGTTCTGAAATTTGAAAAAGATGATTTTGACAGGGGTGGCATGGTGGTGCAGTGGTAATGCTGCTGCCTCGCATGTAGGAGACCCGGGTTTGCTTCCCGGGTCCTCCCTGTGTGGAGTTTACATGTTCTCCCCGTGTCTGCGTGGGTTTCCTCCGGGTGCTCTGGTTTCCTCCCACAGTCCAAAGACATGCTGGTTAGGTGGATTGGTGATTCTAAATTGGCCCTAGTGTGTACTTGGTGGGTGTGTGTGTGTGTCCTGCAGTGGGTTGGCACCCTGCCCAGGATTGGTTCCTGCCTTGTGTTGGCTGGGATTGGCTCCAGGTGACCCTGTGTTCGGATTTGGCGGGTTGGAAAATGGATGGATGGATGATTTTGACAATGCAGAAGAAGGAATAAGGCATTAAAATTGCAATAAAGAAGTTATTTATATAGCAAAACACTATCGGCATAGACAGTAACAGTAACATAGACAGTACAAAAAGCATAACTTCTAATAAGTCTGTTTAATTGGGGATCAAACTTCAGAGGTTCACCAGGCACATGCTTACCTAGTAAAACTCACATGCTAAATGATTTAATTTTATCAATGGGATTGTTAATGTTAGATTTGTCATGTTATTATGGCAGTTTTTAAAGAACAGAAATCACTGGAGTGGTGTTATTTGGCCATAGACAAAGTTCTAAACCATTGCAGTCATTGAAAAATGCACGAACATACAAACACAATCAATTAGTTTTTTATGTAAAACCTTTCAGTATTGAATACTGTACCACGGGAATTTTTTATTGGGAGCACTAGAATAAAATGTAATATATATAGCTTTATTTTTGATGACAGTAATGCCTTGTTTAACATATCTTATATGAATGAAGCTACGACATCTGCATAAAATGCACTATAGTGCATGAGCAAATTCAAGTACTAGTCTGCTAGAGTGCTGTCATTGTGCAATTTCTTTCCACGGTATTGTTGTTGGCTGTCTTTGCTAACGTGTGTGCCACAGAATGCAGGGCTGTTATATACATGTATTTAGTTAAGTCCTGGGTACATGTCCACTAGTGAGTCTTCTGTTCACTTAGATTGCCACACACAATTGAGAAAAGTAATGCAGATGGTGTTACCTCTGAGCCCAAGTTAGGTGCAAGGGGCAGCTTATGTGGAGCTACAAGGAAAAGGCCGTGCAAAAACAGTGCATTGTTAGTGATATTGCAGTGTGGCCACTGAAGGGGACAGCAAACAGCATCACATACCAACCTGCCCAGCCTACCAACAATAAGCCAACATGTGCCGAAGCACTTCATATTTTGTTTATCCATTTAGGGTTAATAACAACAAACTCTGGCTGGATGGGCAGATTGTAGTGGGTCTAAAAAACATTGTGCTATCTTTTGACAGTTTCTTTGTTAGAGTTATTTGTAATGTGAATTTATTTCTAATTATCTAGGGGCTTCAGATTCAGTTGATTCAGTGTGCCTCCCTTGAAGTGATGCAAAATATTTGCTATTCTAGAGACAAACTGACAATGGAAAAAAGTATCTTGTTAATAAAGGTCTCCATTGAATTGTCATTCTCTTTACTGAAATTCTTTGAACCAATTAGTTAAGTCTAAATGTGAATTAAAAACAGAATTCTAATTTGGATGCTATTTTTGATTTCTATTGACAAACAATACTTTACATGCCTTTTCATAAAGAATTATTTTGTATTTTGTTGTTTTATATAAAAGAATCGACTAAGGTTTGAGTTCTTTTCTTGATCAACTGAGATCATTGATCAAGTACAATTGTATATTATATACATGGTCTTATAGGCTCCTGAGTAAATTATGTTTGAGTCCCTGGAGTACAGCATTCTGCCAACTATGTCTCTGTCTAGTTTAACAAGTGTCACAAAACTCACAGTCTGCTTTGTTTTTAGACCACACTTAATTTGGAAGTGTTGGGAACCTGAGAATTCCTAAACACACAAGTCCCAAAAACTTCCAAAAATGCCCACCATAGGGCGATACCAGGGTCAGACCCTGGCAAGTAAGAATGGTAAACACAGGATCTTATAAGATAAAATATTTATTTTCAAAAAGACTATGTCAAACAGTGAAGCTCCAAGGAACACAAAGAGGCAAAAAGGAGTTGTCAGCAAAGTCAATCCAAGTAGAACAAAGTCCCAATACGAAATTCAATGAATAGTCGAAATACAGAGCACAGAGGTCAAATATCCCGCAAATAACTGAGCACAATTATCAGAAATCCTAGAACTCACCACTCCCTAGCACATTTGAATGAACCACAAAGAACTGTGGGTTGCCCCCACATTTAAAGGGCTGAGGGAAGTCCCTTGTGGTGGTGGGCAGGTGGCCATGCCTTTTAGGCTAACACCTACAAAACACAAGAAATTTCACAAAGGCATGAATGTGTATACATAAAAAGCAAAGAATAATGCAAAATATTAATGCAATATTCACATAAACAAAGGAATCACAATTAAACAAGAATGACATAAAAATAGTATTTGAACCTGGATGAAATATATCAGGAGAAGGATATCAATTTATTTCTATTTTGGGATTGTCATGAAAAGCTTTTATCTTTATTGTTCCTTATTCACACTGTTCATCACTGCCCCTTCTTTGCTAGATCCTCCTTACTTTGTATCTAAAATTCCCTATCTTCATCAAAATAAGAACTGCTTGTCGTGTCAACCTCCATTGTATGCTGACTGACTACTGTTGGCTTCTATATATTTTTTATGTTTGAGCCGTGTGCTTTTCAGGTGGAACACCAGAGATCCTGGCTGATGGGCAGGTATGGCACAGATCAATATTCGATTATTAAAATATATTTCTGTCGAGAACTGAAGTGGGGAATTACAGCATGACCACAGCTAGATGAATGGGCAAACACAAGTTTTATAAAAATTAAAAGCTTTATTCCTCTCAAAAAGTCTTTCAATCATAATGAAACTCCATAGAGCACAAAGGCAAAAGTGAAATTTCCTGATAGGGTGATAGGGTGTCAAGCACTAGCGCGTAGGACATGTCTTAGGGGTGTCGGGCTGACTACTGTTACGTGCAAGGATTTGAATGTGAAACCACAACTATCCCAATTTCCATTTGCCTTAGAATGGAGGAGAATGAGAACCTCCTGGATGACTGATGAGGTCACTTCCACCAAAAAGTTCCACTTCCACTTCTGCTCCGATATAAATGCCACTACCAACAGGAAGAAAGCATCATTTGAGAATGGACATTCATCAGAGACACTTTGACTGTAAGTTCCCTAACCTTTGGCACCATGACATACCCAACAATTTACCTTTTCATAGTCCAGTAACATATTAAGGGTGGCTACCCACTGGAACTCCAATTCTTCTTTTATTTTCTTGTGTATTTTAATTAATATAGATAAATATTGAAGTACAATTTCCTCCATTTTCTTATGTATTTGAAACCATGGATTGTGCCTGTTGTACAAAAGTGTTAAATTTGTTAATGATATCTTACTGCTTACCACATTAGAATGTGTGAAGAACACAAACATTTATCCAAAAGAACAAAGAACCAGTTTCCCAGGGTTAAGTAGTTGACCTGCTCACCCCCCCAAAAGTTGCAGACTCAGAACCAAAACTCAACACAGAATCACCGTCAGGGACGACAAAGTCTTAAGTATCAGATAATCAATCTGGTGTCTTGAATACAATGTTAATGCAAGAAACAATGTCATTAGCAAGAGAAAGTAAGCTCCTGAAATTTTAAACATTTTATCACATTTGTTTTCTTCCATAAGTCCTTCATTTTTATATAACATGACAGATGTCACAGACAATCACTGGATACCACTAATTTGTACAAAACAGAAATTAAACAAATGAATAATAGAAGGGATAACCAAAATTGTCCTTAATCTGACAATATGATTCCAGGCAAATTACTCCAGAGTCATATATGTTTACATTTAATTTACACTGACTGACATTATTATGAAACTGACAGTTTTCTTAACTAAATAAATTTAGAATTTTATTTGTCCACAGGGGGAAATTTGGCTTTTTACAGAAACCCTTTCAGTAAATAAATGCATAAATAGGTAGATAAATAAAGAAATAACTATTGTATTGTATGAGCTTTCTCATCTATTCATTTACCTACCATAGTTATCATTGTCGGCTTATTGTTGGAGCTGAATGAACTGCGCTATACAAGAGACACATCATCTGCGTCCTGTTCTGTAAATATTTGCTATCTGAAAATGGGAACTCATTGTTCCTATTCGATAGGGTACATTAGCTTAGTAATTACAGGTCTGCAGCAAGGGAAGAATTGTTTGGGTTTTTTCTGTGTTTATGCAATAATATTTCTAAAAGATGCTTAATTTATTTTAACAGATTTAAGTATTTAATACCAAATACTGTCATATTGAATGTGTAAACATAACTTACTGATGATACCACCCATTGTGCACTCATTGTCCACTTACTGTTAGCAAAGAACTGTAGCATATTGTATCAACACTACTCAAGCAGTGTTTGATTCCTTAATGTACATTAGTACCCTAATTTAAGGTTTCTATACAATATATATAACAGAAAAATAAATAACAAAAAATAATAATTACAGTGCAATTATACTAAAAATGCAAGAGCTGTAGGACTACTTCAGTTTCAAGTATCTCTCATGTTGAGCTGATGTCATCATTGTAGTAACCATAACAATACTTAATAGTGGGACATAAAATTCTGTAGGCAACAAGAAGTTATTACATTAAATCTCTTACTGTTCACTATAAATCTTTATTCTCTAAATCAAATGTATCATAATCATTGTTAATTGCTTGAATGCTGATATAACAAGTTTGACATATGTGATTCAATAAAAGTAGACAGAAAGGTACTCAGATCCCAAAATAAAATAAAGCACAATATATAACAAGAATACAGAGGGTTCAGAAAGTATTCGATTCCCTTCACTTTCTGCACACTTTATTTTTTAGGAGATTTAATTTTAAATTGATAAATGTGCTATTTTTGCCCATCATTGACAGTCAATAACTGTAATGTCAAAGTGAAAATGTATTCAGAACAATTTGTAAATTTATTAAAAATCAAAAACCAAAATCTCTCACTCAAACACAGTAAGTATTCAGACCCTTAATGCAGTACTTTGTAGAAACCTCTTAACAGCTTCTAGTCTTCTTGAATAAGTCCTTAGAAGATTTCCGAACTTGTCAGTTTATCTTCTTCTTCTTCTTCTTCTTCTTCTTCTTCTTCTTCTTCTTCTTCTTCTTCTTCTTCTTCTTCTTTTTCTTCTTCCAGGCAGATCCTCTCAACCTCAGTTAGATTTTGTGGGAAGTGCCTCAGGTCTCTCCACAGATGTTCTATGAAGTTGTGGCTTTAACTGGGTTACTCAAGGACAGTCAGAGACTTGTCCTGAAGCCATTCCAGAATTGTCTTGGCTATAAATTTCAGGTCATTGTTGTGCTGAACCATCACCCCAGTCTGAGGTTGTGTACAGTCTGGAGCAGGTTTTCTTCAAGGACTTCTCTGTATTTTACTGTATTAATCCTTCCCTCAGTTCTGCTCAGTCTCCCTATCCCAAAGAAGTAGCCCCATGTTGCGATGTTGCCAAAACCAATTGAATGACAGGTCGAAAGACAAGATAAATGTTGGGGTCATCTCCATTTATTTCCATGCTTTAAATAAAATGGGGCACAATGGCACAAATACAAACAAAAAGCTTCACCCTCTGGCATTCTATCTAACAAAATCAGTGCCTGTTAGGTTAGATTAGATCAACGTTATTAATACCAAGGACACATTCAAATGCATACAGCAACAGAAACATAAAAAATGAGAATACAGACTTAAAAGATAGATAATACATCCAATCAAATAATCAATCAATAAATAAATAAACTTAACGATTACATCGGGATGGAAACATTGAATTGCCTGGTGGCACTGGGCAGAAAAGACCTCCAGAGGCCCTTATTAGCACATTGTGGTTGAATGAACCTGTGGATAAAAGTGCTATTAAGACTTCCTCGGTCACTTTGCTCAGGGTCTGAAGCAGCTCCATCTCTTCAGTTTCCAGTCAGCAAGTGACACCTCCTTCTGGGTGACTGGGTTTATTTGGTTGCAAGGATAGGCTCTAGCCATTCCTGGATGACTTTTGATGTTGGATGACTTTCATGCCTCTAACTCATCAGAGCATAAAATTGAAATTTAAAAAAATGTATTGTTGTACCCTCCAAGACTGCAGACAGTTCCTGTAAATAACAACAGTTTTATTATTAACTGAAACTTGTTCATAAAATCATTACCGTATAGCATACACTTTCTTCAAATCGCAGCATTGAATATGAGTTTCATGTTTGACTCTTTTTTGTCTGTGAGGCTCATTTAACAAATTCTAATTTTAGTCTTCTGCCAAATGTGAAGTTACTTCAAAGAGAAAGAAGCCAGGTGGCCTTGTTTGAACTTGACAGTTGGTAATTGTAAACTCCTGAACTAATTGCTTTTGCTTTCTTTCCTAACCCCAGAACCGTTGTTACACTTAGCCATATTACACAATGCCCCACAGTAAAAAAAAAAAATCTAGACATATTTTCATAGGCATAAATGGCACCCATCATTTTGTAAGCAATTAATTACCATTCCGTTGAGTATAAGGTTTCACCTTTTGTCAGATTTTGGTGCCTGTTAAGAGGGATAAGCCCTACGTATATAATAATGACAACATTAGCCAATTCTAGATATCCCAGAGGCAAGAAGAGCAAAGATCAAAATATGTTGCAAATATGGACATACACTAGGCTCTTCTATAAACAAAGTAGAGTTTTGTTTGTGTGAGCACTTATCTGTTGGGGCAGAAATACATCTTACCCATTCATATAAAACTCTTGAATTACTTTGAGAATTTGGCTGTCCTCATTTTAGAATCTGATTCATTCAGAGCTGACAGGATCGCAGTGACCCATCCAAAACTAGGGTTTACTCCACCGCTGCAAAATGCTTCATTGCTGATATTTTGTGATGTGGTGGTTAGCAAATCTGAGGCAGCACTGCTTCTTGGTGGTATGGCACAGAGGTCAGAGCGATGGGTCATGAGCTCCATTTGGGTTTATTTCATTTTATAAAATGATACTTAATATGTTACTTACCCCATGTAGTTTGTCGTGATGGCTGAGAAAAAAATGGAATCTGATGCTTTCATGTAGAATAGAGAGAAAAAAAGTACCTGATACAATAAAAGTCCACAACGACCAAAGTTGGACAACAGCAAACATATTCAAAACATCCATGAAAAAAATCTCATTTTACTCAAGTTGCATAATCATCATGCAAAGTCATCCACTTATACGCTCACAACATCCTGAACACATTTATTTATTTTAAATAATTCGCTTCCAGAAAATGCTCTTGTAAACTAAAATGGAACATGTTCAGACACACCCAAGCATTTGAATTGAAGACCCGCCCCCCCCCCCCCCCCCCCAACTTACAACCCAGTAACAGCTTATTCATTGGCTAACATTTCATTTCATTGCAAAGTTAACTGAAAGATGTGTACAACGAAAAAATTAAGTTAAAGAAAGGCTAGTGAAAACATTATTAAATTAGTAAATACACAATGAAACACAAATTTAATTTAGAATCAACACAAAGAAATTTTAAAAATAATGGCATAGTTTAAACTTAAACAATGACCTTAAACCCGAGCTTTTATATATATATAACCATACAACAACGTACAACCTGAACTTGAATGCCTTCCTAAAAGTCAAGTTGAAAAGAAGGCTATATATATATAGGTTATATATATATAACCATACAACAACGTACAACCTGAACTTGAATGCCTTCCTAAAAGTCAAGATGAAAAGAAGGCAAAAAGAAAACGCATTAATTATCAAATTGGTAAAGCATATGTCAAAGTAAAAATGAAACAACCGAAACGACTGTTGACTTTGAATGCAGTGCTAAAGACTGGTTTAATTGAAAGAATAAGCATCTCTTAAATGGACATAAATTAAAACTTGTATTAAAACTCTGTAAATACTATCCTCAATTGTTCATTACCATCAACAACTTGATAATTATACTCTACACGAGTGTTTTTCAACTGGTGCGCCAAGAAAATAATAGTATAGTACCTAAGAGAGACACCCCCCTCAGGTGTTTGAAACCTGTCTGAAGAGGATTGGACTACCTGGAGAAGCTGACATAAAAGTAGTTTTGTGATTGCCTTAACTTTAATCACATTCAGACTCGTCTAACCCCTCTGTACTATCTTCTACTTCAGTGTTACAGCCTAGAAGCACAACGCTCTTTCACTGTCGCTCCCCTCTACTCAGTTGTTCACTCCGTGTGGTCTGTGCACTCCGTGCTGCACCTTCTCTTACACACTCATGCTACAGCCACCAGAGTGACTCCTCACTCCTCACCAACGCTAAGCAAAAGTGCTTCTGCTCCACCACTTCCCATACTCAAGCCCGTCTCTCTCATTCCTTCCACCCTTTTCCATGGACTTCCTTCTCTCACTGAGATATTTAATTTGCATAATGAACTGGCCCTTCTGAAAGCACAGTGCTTAGTAGCTATCCAGCCACATGGCCCTCTGTGACTTCTGCCTGATCATTACAATATTACTGTTTTGTAATGTAAAAAAAAATACATGAAAATGCTGTCCTAAACAAAGCACTGCCTTAGGCATTTGCATCATTGCCGGCCCTGGATGAGACAATATTTTTTAACACATTAAACTGGCCAAATTATTCTCAAAAATTAACACGGTAACTTTCCCAGGCCTAGTAAAAAATACATGCGTTTGGGATGTTGTGAGAATACTAGTGGATGACTTCACATGTGGATTATGCAACACAAATAACACAAGCTTTTTTTCAGTCATTTGGATAATTATTGTCCAATGTTGGTCACCATAGAATTATACTTATCGGAAATTTTTTATCTCCATTCTGTATTAAAACATGTAAAAAAAAGTTTTTTCTTTGCCATTGCTACAAACTATGTGGGGTAATTAACATATACTGTATAAGAAATTTTAGTTTTGGAAGGAGTATTCCTTTAAATCACAAAATATTTTCTTTCATTAAAGTATCAGAGGCTTCTGTAAAACATATAAGTAAAAAAATACAATCCGATGCCACAAAAAATAAAATCAGAACATTCAAATTCCAGCTTATTTGTAGGAGTGGAGTGCATCTGCCTCAGTGCTGTTGGCAGTGAATTTTTCAAAACGTACTTTTCAAATTTAATAAAGTGGCTTGGTGTTCTCCTTTTAGATTGGTTTCTCTCTCTACTGCCTTTTGGGGCACTAACCTTCAGTCAACTCTCAATCCAGGACTGTTACTTTGCCATTTGAAGTTGGAACATCTGATACCCTCAGTGTAATGCTTGCCATAATTCTTAAAGGAAAAATCCCAAAATGCAGAAATGTAAAACATTTTTGCAGCAGTCCAAATCTTTCTTATGTGTTTTAACTGCAAAATGTTTTCTTTATTGTGTCTAAATAAACAACTTCCAAATAAAGCAGAAATATATCCAAATATTATTTAGCTATGAAATTATGTATTAGAATTATCTGTTATCACGGGAAGTGAGTACTAATGTAATGTCTGATAAGTCTGTTTCCATGCAATGCCCTTATTTTTTCTATTCAATTGTTTATTATTTTATCATCATAATTGTAAATGAATTTATTACAGAAAAAATACATTAAAAGGTTACAATAGTTCCCACCTCTAGACCTGCCAATGATATTGATAAAAAGAGAATGAAATTAAAAAAATAAAACCGCAAATGATTAAAGTAGTAATGAATCTGTCTATTATATAAAAAAATCTTTGGACGAGACAAGACTTTTTCAGAGAGACGAGACGTGACTTTCTCAGATAAGACACTTTCACGTCCCGCGAGACGAGACTTTGTGCCAAGAGATTTAACCACTCCCGGGGCCGGAAATAAAAGATAAAGAATAGATGACAAAGTAGAATGTTGTAAATAATTAAAAAACGTTGGAGCGATACATATGCAGAGCAGCTATTGATAATGGAAGTACGATAATTTGAAAGTCTCAAAAAATTATAGTAAAGATCGCATTAGTGCAAACAAATGGAAATTATTGCTCAGTGAAATAAAGGAACGTTGAAAAGCGATCGAATATATTATTCGAATTTAAACTTTAAGTTGGAGACTTGTAGATCATGTAATTCGTGTTGCCATTAGGGAAAAGTAGTGTTTCTTCCCAAAGAAGAGTGAACGTTAAATCCACATATGCTGTCACGCTTGGGTCATAGAGTTGCACAGATACACAGGAGATTTTAGAGACAGAAACATTATTCGAACACTTCAAACACTTTAAACAAACATAAGTCTCTTTCAGGAGTGAATCGAGCTCCATGTGTAGTCGGAGGGGACAGTTCCGTCTCTCAATTAAAAGAATAGAAAATCTTCCTCTTCATTGGGAGCGGGGCCCCCAACTGGAGCAGAGGATTTCTGGGGGTGGGAAGAGAGAAAAGGCAGAGAGACAAAAGGATGTACAGGCTTTTAAATGTTTGAAGCACCGCACGAGATGCAGATCATGTGGCATGGCAGCAACAGCAGCAAGTCAGCAGCTGACAGGGCAAAGAGGAGGTAACAAAAACTGTATTTATTTCCCATTGTATCACCATATTAAGAGGGGGTTTCGAGTCTCCTTGGGATGTGTTCAGCCCCCCTCTTCACAACGTGAGTGGCAGAGATGCAAAGTGGCTTGTACATAGCGCAGGCCTTGGGGTTAGTGGACAAAGCGAGCAGGGGCCAAAGCCCCCTAGTCTACTATATAATAAAACACTAAGGTCTGTGTGTCCAGTTTCTCAGAGCAATCTGATTATTAAGTTTAACTTTGGTGACGTGACGCGAAATGAGGAAATGTGAGAGTGAGAGGCACAGGGACGAATAAAGGCACGTGCTAAGAGAGTCACCTTCAATGATTGAAAGTACAGAACCAGACAGGAGGCAAGAAAAGTGCTTCAAAAATAATGACAAAGTGTGAAAAGCAGGCTTTACGGAACACACTCGGGAAAGGAAACTCCGGTGAAGAAAAGTTCAGACACACCTGAATAAGGAGGAAAGGTGCTGAAAGTACACATAGATCAAGAGATAGCAAATATTTTAAAATTCTTCTATTAATAAGGTTAGTGAAACATAAAATAAATAATAAATAAATACACAAATAAAGAAAGAAAATGAAGTCTTCATTAGTCTACAGTGGAGTGTCATACATTTAGAAACGGCAATTACTTATTCAGTATTCTCTTTTGTGAATTCAAACACTGGATAGACTACAACAGACAAGCCAGCAATTCTTCAGTATGGAGATGTGCAGGAGATTGTTCTGCTTTACATTCATTGTTACCTAGGAAGGAACTTTTATGGTTGAACAAAAAATACATCCAGGGTTAGTCTAGATTGTCACAAAAACAACTAAGAGACATCAGAAAGGTTTGGGGCAGCCACCCTATAATATATCATTGGCTGCAAAAAAGTAATGGTTAAGAGTTGTTTACAGGTCAGAGTCTAAAACAGAACTGATTTAGGTAGTCAAAGATGGCGGCTTTATATGCCGGGAACGGAAGTGACTTCATCAGTGGCGATGGAATCCTGCGGGATTTCCCATGGATGGTCTGCAAGGGATTGAGAGAGAGTGTCAGTGCACCTCGCTGCCCCCTGATCTGGCATGGAATTACTATCATTCAGGCCCTTTAGCTGTCTCCCAATTGCATGTCTGTGACCTGATCCTAACTGCATTTATAATAATAGTGGCATCTGAAACTGCTGTTTGTCCTGCATTTTAAAGGTGGCGTTCCTATGGACCAGGAAACCCGCCACCCTATCAGGTAACCAAAAGAAGGAGACTAGGAGGGCTTCTGCATTTCTAAGCCAATGCTAACTAGAATTATAGAAATCAAAGGCTCAGTTTTTTAATTTTCTTAATGTACTTTTTCTCTGGAATGTACTTTGTACCTAAAGAGTACAAACTTTCTACATACATGGTTCCATCTAGCCATTCATATGTGTGCTAATGTTGTAAGGTGTATTACATTATTGTTGCCATATTATGAAATTACACATAGAATATGAGTCTGCTAAACCTGTGCCATATTAAATAGAATTATTCAAAAAACTAAATCCCATATATGGTGATAATGGAAGCACCATAGTGTAGATACAGTAATATTTTAGAATGTTTCAGGCATAATGTATCCAGTTTATATACACAATTTTCTGGTGAAATAAGGATTTTGTGTTAGCTGGTATGCTTCCCTTGACAGCTGTAAAATTACATATAACAAATTCTCAGATGAAATATATACAACATAGGACAACTGTCCAAAAATAGCCATCCTGCATTAAAAATGGAGAGGGTAGCATTTCTTTAATGGCAATTTACATGCAATACATTGTTGAAAGGCTGCATTTATTATTTTTAGGACAGCAATAAATTAAAGACTTTCATATGGTGGATGTAAGACATTCTTACAGTTGAGTTTAAATGTCATTATCTGAGCTTACAGCAAACATAAAGTCAATGAAATATGCAAATCTTTGCATACATATGAAGTAAAAACAGACACTTAACTGGTTTCATGTGTCCAGTAATCCATACCCATTGACAATCTGTCAGTTAACTATGCCTTAACTGTTATCAGGCATGTCACTTTAAACAGTGCATTTAGCAGTCTGATAACTTTACATTTACTCAACGGAAAGAAAACTTTTGGTATTGAGCTAACATAACCCTGAAGATGTTAGATTAATGGAGCCTAATCAACTCTTCCAAGATTATCATATCATTCTCAAACTGGCTTAAACCAGTTCAGGGTCATAGTGGTCAGTGCCTACCCCAGCAGAACTGAATGGGTAAGGCACCAGTCTATCGCTGAGCTTAAAGAAATATAACCTGTGATGAAATAATAGATTCAAAACTTCAAATAAGAGTTAGGGAATTGCCCCGTATAATATCGGCTAGTTTTCGGGTCAAAGCATGTTGAAATAAACCAAACAGTTGACAGCATACAGTAGTGGAATGATTGTTTAAATACAAAATGGCTACAGGATATGAGTTGGCAGGAAGTGATGTTAATGGGTCCCGGAAGTGACTTCATCTTGAATGGCCGGAAGTGACATCATCACCGAGGGACTTGAAGTGACTTCATCTTGAATGGCCGGACGTGATGTCATCAGCGAGGGACCGGAAAGTGACATCATTCAAATGGTCCGTAAGTGATGTGTTTGTATGGAGCCATTTTCGGTTATCAGTATTGTTGTTGGTGAGTGAGTGTTATATTTCTTCTTTTGTTCTGTAGATACAGAGAGAGAGATATTAGTTCCCCAATTCAACCCCCCGTCTGATATTACATTGCTCACCTCAGGACTTGTTGACTGCCTCCTAAGTGCACATGTGTGACAAACCACACTTTGGATATATGGCATATTTTATTGTCAATGTTTTTTGTAAAAAAGGTACAAAGCAAATAAAATCACAAATATATTAAAAAGGATAGTAACTTTAGAAATTAGTTCATCCTTAGCCTTCAGAAACCCATACAGATTTGTACTTACAGTATATCCTCAATATCCACGGGTTCCATTATCCACTTCCATAAACTGATAGCCCATTTCACAAAGCTCAAAGTCTACTCATGTCTGTTCCTGGCCATGTGCAGTAGAAAAAAAAATTCTGTCGCTCACCAGTGACATGAGCTCCACCAATGGAAGCTGTGGCCTTGTTCCCGTGGGAGCTGTTGTGTCAAGATTGTTCTTCAGCTTGACACATGAGAGATGCATTAATCAGTACTCTATTGCAAGTGCTTCTAAACAAATGCACAATTCCTTTATTGATGAAAAGGTGGTGTACTATTGATTCTCTTTGCAATACACCAAAACTAAGAAACCCTTCCATCTATATCCCAGAGGTTGTAGTTGGTACTGCAGATTGTCTAATACGAAGTGTGTCAGCATGTACTCCTTGGTTTGGGGTCTGCTCTGCTCCAGACAGAGGAGCAGCTTCAGCGACAGACTGCTGGCACTGTCCTGCTCCACTGACAGACTGAGGAGATCGTTTCTCCCCCACACTATGCGACTCTTCAGTTCCACCCGGGGGGGGGTAAACGTTAACATTATTCAAAGTTATTGTCTGTCTGTATACCTGCATTGTTATCACTCTTTAATTTAATATTTTCTTTATCAGTATGCTGCTGCTGGAGTATGTGAATTTCCCATTGGGATTAATAAAGTATCTATCTATCTATCTATCTATCTATCTATCTATCTATCTATCTATCTATCTATCTATCTATCTATCTATCTATCTATCTATCTATCTATCTATCTATCTAATACAGAATGAGTTCAGGAAAACTTGCAAAAAGTTAATAATGAGTACAGATCATAACACTTCGTACTCAGGCCAGGAACGGTTGACAGCTACTGGATTTAGAGCTCGGTTGGGGAAGGGGCATTGCCTATTTCAATCCAGGTGGTCCTTCTAATAATAATCAATAATAATTAATTTTATTTGTAAGTGCCTTATATAGTTATAATTCATTTGAAAAACAAATACAAGATTAGACACACTAAAACAAAAAACATATGTTAAGATCCAGAAATAATAAACATTATAAATTTCAAAAACACAACACATTAGCAGTTAGGTGGTGAAGAGGTGAGAGAGATAGCTAATTAGAGACAGGGGATGATAAGGGAGCCAGCACAACAAGGCCATGATGGGCAATTGAGCCAAGACATCGATGTACATTCTACTGTTTTCGAAGGGTGCCAAGGAATTTTTCTATGACCAGAGAGATTCATGAACTCAGCGTTATGTCTCATCTGAAGGATTGCACCCTTTTCACAGCACAGTGCACATAACTGCACTGACACATTGGAATCCATTCACAGACCACAGGGTTAAGTGCTCCCTGATGGCCTCACCAACACCTCTTCCTGCAGCAACCAAAGCTTATGCCACATGGTCTCCAAGTACTGGCGGGACCCAAACCTGCTTAGATTCAGATGGATTAACTGTTCTGAAGTGCATGTGGTATGTCTGCTGGGATTTTTTGTGCATCATTAGCAAAATAATGAAAGAACAAATTGTGCCCACATAGAATTGTAGGCCAAGGATAGAAAATAGAGCAACAACAGAAACTGACCAAGTATTGTCCCGTTTGGAACTCCAAAAATAACAAAGCAAGGTTTTGACTTTTATTTTCCAATAGTGACATGTTCTTTCAGCCTTGTAAGATAACAAATAAACCATTCCAATACAGTGCCTCAGCTAAGGTAGTAAGATACAATGTCAAAGGAAGCATTCAGATCGAGGAAGATACGTGGGCTTCAAGATCCTAAATCTTCTGACATAAGAAGAAAATATGCAACTCTGACTAGCACTGTCATAGTACAGTGAGTAATGTGTAAATCAGACTGAAAAACTTCAGAAGAATCATTTGAGTCTAGATGTGGCTACAGTTGGAGGACAAAAGTCTTCCTGAGCTCTTTAGAAGCAGAGAGGTTGGAGCTGGGATGGCAATTAAATAACCGCAGAATAAAGATTCAGTTTTCAACATTTGCTTTATAATAGCATACAGAAAAGCAGCAGAATTTTTGTAAGAACTCAAAGAAATTCATTATCAATAACAACAGCAAGGGGTGCTCAAACTACTACAAGGCAAGCTTTCAGCAGTAGAGGATACATAGGGTCTAGGAAATAAGCAGTAGAACGCAAAAAGAGTATCAGTAAGGTCTGGACTGGAGAAATGACAAGGAGCTAGGCTAAACTGAGTTGTTCCCAAACATTTATAATTTTTCTCTGAAAATGCTGAAGAAATCTTTCACAGGTATCTTCAAATTGTACCAGAGACATGACTAATTGGTTTGATTATAGGATCAGTTATAGAGAATAGACATTTGGGGGCCCTGTTGTTAGAACTTGTAAGCTAAGAATAATATCAGGACGTGGCTTTTCTAAATGCAATGAAAAATGATTCCTACGTGCTAGCCAATGAACAACTAAGCCTGACTTACAGTATTTCATTTGAGCTCCAGCCTGCAGTCCAGACTTTTTAAGGCCCAGATTTCTTCATTGGATCCATTGGAATGAATGACAAAAAGAAACAATGTGTATTTTCTCAGCAGACACGTGTGTCAAGCTTGTTCATAGGGGTGTAATTATAATAATCCATATTTTTTTCTAATGACAAAGCAGCAGGTTTTGATGACATGACATAAGATAGAGCAGATAAGAAAGCAGTAGCATCAAGAGCTTTTCAACTACAATAAAGTTATAGTACATTGACTAGCAGGAGCAGGTGAAGCACTGATAACATCAAGCAGCACCACACAATGGTGTGGTTACTTGAGTGTTGACAGCAAGAGTGTAGTCAGTTAGAGCAAAATCTAAGATATGACCCAGTTTCTTTGCTCCCTTTTCTCTCTTACCTTCCTGGGTGCTGCTGTCTCTCGCTCCTCTGGAACATCTAAGGCCCATGCAGGGCATATTGCACCCTGGCAGTGCTCCTACCTACTACTTTGGTATGATAGCATGCATTGTTCCTGCCAATATGTTCTTATTTCTATCCCTTCCTTTCCTTTGTGTTAACCTTTGCCTTTTCTCACTTAAATACCCTGTCTCTACTGGGTGACCTTTTCCAATCTACATATTTTTGTTTTAAAGGGTCATTCGTTTATGATTTGTGGTTACCTGAAAATTGCCCCAGGGGCACTGTACAATGACTGACTCAGTGGCTCCCCCCTCCCCAGATGTCATGAGAAAAAATAACTTCCCCGCTTGAATTAACAAAGTATCTAAAAAAAAGTGAGATGTTATCTTCATATTACTGTGACTCACTTTACTTTTGCTTTTTGATTTCCTTGGAAAGTTGTCATCCTTGACTGGGTGAGTGAATATCAGGTTGCACAAGCTACACTTCATTAGCTTGGTAATTTTCATTCTTTTGCATTAATTGTCCATCTGCATATAGTGAATATATTATCACTGTTGTTATAACAGAAAGATTTAGGGGCCATAGTGTTCAGTGGCGAGTGATGACAAGTACAATGATGCATCTTAAGATTTTAACCACTGGCACTTCACTCCACCATGATACAGAACAAAGCTTCCATAGACCATCACTGTACTGTCCAGTGACTACCAATCAATTCCACGAATGCTGAAGGACCAACACCCACATCAATGTGACATCTATTCTTTCAAAAAAACAAAAAAATAAAAAATAAATCATACATATGTGAGGTGTTAACCACTTGACAACCTACAACAAAGGGCATTAAATGCACTGACCGTGACCACATTTGTCAGGTTTTAGGAGTTATCTCTGTTTTTGAAGTGTTTTTCTTTGCTGGACTGTTATCTTATCAGAAGTTCTTGATTGTACATATTTGTCCTCTCTTGCCAAACAAATCTTATGTTGGAGAAGTCTGTTAATATTTGACATTAAAGATGTCTCACATTAGAATCATGTTTCTTTCCTAGTGTGTATATAAAACACAGGTAACTCCAGCTTCTGTATTTCTCCATGACTGAAAAAATGCCGTGAGCTGCCTCGAAAGCTTGTATTTTGTAATCTACTCAGTTAGCTAATCAACAGTGTCATTTTGCTCCACTTCTCCTGGCATCCAGAAATGGGTAACACATTATGTCACTCTACTACTACTGGTTTCCTCCATGATTTCCTCTGCCATGAATGAATTTTGAATTTTCTTGTATTTGACCTTTGCTACTCAAAAATAACACCAGTTATCTAGGGAATTTTAAAGTAAACATTATTGCTTTTGATTCTTTTTCATTTACCCATTTCGATCATGACAATATTGTAGGTAACCAAATAATATCTAATCATGCTCACCCTACAGAATGGCAGGACAGATTTTCAGCATTCATAATTTTCTGTAGATGTTCAATAACACTCCAAGAGAATGTTTCTGTAATCCAAAACACTATCATATTTCAAGTACAATCATGACTGTTGGTCATTGTACTCTCCACGTTTCTAGTTACTCTGTTGAGTTCTGTTTCATTTTCATAACATTAATCAAAAATTGATCAATCTAGTCTGTTATGGTAAAATTGAAAATGGTGAAGGTTAACCTTAAAGATTTTAAATGACTACTAGAACATAGTATGATCAAGTGGGGAGCACTCTGACAATCAGAACACAAATTCTGTTTTCCTTTCCCATCATGGTGAGGATACCATTAATAGTTCAAATAATGCAAAATCAGAAAAAAAATTACTACAGGATATCCTCTAGGGGTTTTCATAGTTCTAGAGCACTTCTGTTCACAGTGCAAAAACAAAGAATAAACTAAACCTTCAAAAGTCCACAATACAACAATCCCTCAGTTTTGAAGGTTTATGGACATTTGAAAGTCACCATTACCAAATAATGCCTCGGCTGGTCGCAAGCTGAGACTGTCCCTTCCTTGCTGTCAGAAGTGAACTGAATGTCTAGTCTTGGATTAATTTTAGTCAGACATATTGCTCTCACTGGTTTTCTGGGCCATTGTCCAGGCACTTCTGGTGTCCTTCTTCTACGTCAGATCAGTTTTTTTCTCTCCTCTGGGAGCAAAGAAAAGCACTCTCTGATGTATCTTGCCTTGCCTTTTCCTTTATTGGTATTCCCCATGTTCTCAGTTCCTACCTCATGAGGACACGGACCACAACAGTTAATGGTCTATTTGCTTATTTAAAGGTGAACACTGGCATTAAGTCTAAATATCATTTGGATCTGTGACCAAAAGCGGGTGCCCCAGAGCCACAAACTTAAAACACAAATTCACCCACCTAGTCAAGGATGCAAATAAAGTGACCTTTAATATACAATAGAACTTTTTGTAGGTTCTTTCTTCAATGTACAAAGTGACCTCTCAAACAAACTCAATAATCATCCTCCTCACTCCTCCAAGCAAGTGTTGTCCTCTTCCACCCGACTTCAGCTCACGTGAATGAGCTCAAGCGGATTCTTTTATGATGGACCTGGGAGTATTTCTGGTGTATGCTGAGGCAGGAGACACAAGAGAGCCTATTGTGCTGCATAATTCCATAAATGTTGAGCTGCTCAACCTAAAAAGTAAAATCAGTAAAATCACTGCAGATGATTTCAAAGAAATCTCTAATACATGGCCTCTGCCAAGTACAGGGTGTTCGCCTGCCCTTTATTGTATTCACTCGTTCTTGTCAACCTCCAATTAAAAACAAACAAGGCGATTGTAGGCTCGGTTGAATTAACGGAACCAACAACCACTATATCAGTCGACATTTTTAATTTCAGGTGGCAAAGCAAACTTTATTTGCATAAAATCATTCAAAGGAAACACAGACAAATCACATTAATGTTTTGTCGACTTTTCAGAAGTATTACTTCTATTTTGCACATAACTCCAATGGAAACACAGCTATTATTCTTCCACCTCAACTGGGATAATAATCAAGCACCTTCCTAGCCAGGTTAGGCCTCTATATATAGAGGCCATCTATTATGGCCTTTCGTCTGTGCCAGGAATTGCTCCTCATCCCAGTTGGGATTTCAGTCCATCCCTTAGGGCACCTACAGGTGTGTATAATTTGTTTCTCTTTTTATTGTTTCATTCCACACACTGAAAGCTTGTAGAATAAAATGGCACTTTGACGTTCTCTTTTCTCACCACACAGATAAAAAAGTTTCATCTGGTGACTTCAATCAGAATGCTTAAAAATTTATACTGGAAAAAAATTAAGTTCAGTTGTAAGGTACTTTACATGATCATAAGTCATCATTATTATTAAATGTGAGTGTTTAACAGTTTCTTTTCCACAGCTTTGGCCTGGTGTATGTCTGCAACACTGAACTATGTTGTGACTTGCACTGTATAGCTTAAGATTGAGGACATGTGCCAACCAGATAGATAAGCTGCTAGTGATGATGTTTAAGGGCAGACTTGATAAGGCAAGATAGATGAGTGAAGGGCGTAAAACATGCAGAAAATGGAAGAAGGTGAGGAAGTCAGTGAAAACTAAAACAGTAACTAGAGAATAGGCTAAAATTTAGCTCAACACCAGCAAAAAAGTCAAAAGCACAAACAAGGCATATTCAAAAACAAAGCACAAATCACACACAAAGTCAAAGGGTAACTTACTTGAAGGTCCAAAATACCCTAAGTTCTTGTCTATAAGCCGGACTCATGTATTAGCCGGAGACCAAAAATCATACGAATTTTTAAAATAAAATCGTATCATAGATAAGCCGGACTCATGGATAAGCCGAACGTACTATAACCTATAACTAATAGAAGGGAGGGAGGTCAGTGGTCTCACTCGCGCCCATTTAATTTCTTTAAGGGGGGAGAGAGTGTGAGATATTGGCGTCTCTCTCACTCCCCGCATGGCGCGGTTGGAGCGGCCGGAGCGCGTTCTTTCTGCTCTGGGCGTCGCCGAGTCAACACGAGCGCGTAGCGGTCATTTAAATTGTGATTTTATATGTAAGCATATTTAAATATATATCGCGGATTTCTGCGGACAATGGGTCTTTTAATTTCTGGTACATGCTTCCTCAGTTGGTTTGCCCAGTTGATTTCATACAAGGGACGCTATTGGCAGATGGCTGAGAAGCTAGATTGCTTACTGTTCTCTCTCTCTTGCGCTGACTATCTGTGATCCTGACGTATGGGGATTGAGCAGGGGGGCTGTTTGCACACCTAGACGATACAGACGCTTGTCTAAAAATGCTGAAAGATTATCTTCACGTTGCTATCTTTTGTAAAGCTGATTCCTGAAAAGACATGCTGCACAGTGCTTCGCATACTTAAAAGCTCGAAGGGCACGTATTGATTTTTGACTGAAAAACAAACTCTCCCTCTCTCTCTCTTTGTCTGCTCCTGACGGAGGGGGTATGAGCTGCCGCCTTCAACAGCTTTGTGCCGCGGTGCTTCGCATACTTAAAAGCCAAACAGACATATTGATTTGTTTGCTTCACTCCTTTGAAGAGGAAGATATGTTTGCATTCTTTTAATTGTGAGACGGAACTGTCATCTCTGTCTTGTCATGGAGCACAGTTTAAACTTTTGAAAAAGAGACAAATGTTTGTTTGCAGTGTTTGAATAACGTTCCTGTCTCTCTACAACCTCCTGTGTTTCTGCGCAAATCTGTGACCCAAGCATGACAATATAAAAATAACCATATAAACATATGGTTTCTACTTCGCGGATATTCTTATTTCGCGGGTGGCTCTGGAACGCAACCCCCGCGATGGATGTATAAGCCGGATTTATGTATAAGCCGATATTCTATTTTTTCATTTTCACAACTTTTTTCCTTAGATAAGCCGCGGCTTATTGACAAGAACTTAGGGTACTAGAGAAAACTATCAAAGCAAGAGATTACTTGAGACCACTAATATACTCAACAATGGTGTGGCGAGCAAGTGCAAACAGCTTGCATAAATAATAAAGTGGATTAGGTCAAATTAGCTTCACTGGACTGCTGAGTGAGGAGTGTGAAAAAAGGGAGAACAACAGGCAAAAAGAAAGATGATGACTGAGTAGCAGGTTGGAGGTGAGGCCAAGGGTTAGACTAAGAAAGATGCCTGTCAGTGGTATGGCAAAAAATATGTATGTTTTAAAAGCATTTGTTCAGTTATAATATTATTTGAGAGGTTCTGCAACTGTGTTTTCAGAGTATAGATTTCTGAATGCAGAGTTACTTTCATTCATAGAAAACTATATGGCACAAATCCTACACATATAGACACTGTCTAATGATAATAAGATAAATGTCACTCTCCATTTTGCATCTTGTGGTGATGCAATTTCTTCTGTAATATTAAAACCTTATCTCAGTTTTCTCAAGCCACATGGCTTCAATTTCAAGGTCCTTCCAACTTCCTAGGAGTTCCTCCTTTTTATGTCTTGCATTTTTTTGAAAAGAAAATGATTGTACTTTATAGTCTGCAATTTTAAAAGTACCCATTCAATGAAAACTCTTCTAACATACGTGTTGACACAATAGCTTGTCACTCGCAGTGATACGAATTGGCTTGTTACATGCCTTTTTGACACTACTCATTATCACCTGCACAAAACCAGGAATGACAGATAAGAGGATGCAAGAAAAGCCACAATCATACTTCCGTCTTTTTCATCATGGCATTCTGAATGAGCCTCACTCGTTATTATAACAGCATCTCATGAAACTGGAGCCGACTTCTTGCTAAATTCCAACATTTGTCATAGGTGCATATTACAGGATTTTTAAATGTAGTGTAGTTTAGTATAAATTCATAACAGACCACAGTCTGCGATGCTGATGACCCAAATGATCCCTATGGATTTGGTCAGCTGAATAAAATGATTATTTCAGGTAATATAAAAAAAGTTTTTAAAATTTGCAACTAGCAACAGTATATTACTTTAAAATTAGAACTGTTTCCTTTGTATACAACAGGAAATTTGTAAACATATGTATTGCTTTGGAGGTAAAGCAACAGTAATTATACTCAAGTTTTGAGATGTCCCAATACTGGGTTATAACAACAGATGGCATATGGCACTGATGTGCCTTTGGAGCAATACTACAGCCATTTTTGGCATAAAAAGAAATATTATGGAGACCATTCAGGCCATCAAGCTTGTTTGTTTATCTAATAGCTAAGCAGACCTAATATCTCATTCAGATACTTTCTAAAACTGCTTCAACTACATTACTCTGTAGTTTGTTCTGGATTTTCACAACTCTTTGCCTAAAGAAGCGCTTCCTGGCTTCAGTCTTAAATTCACTTCCCCTTAATTTCGATTGGCGTTCTCAAGTGTGGAATTCACCCTTATGTTTAAAAAATTCTCCTGGATCTACATTATTAACGCCTTTGAGAATTTTGAAAACCTGGATTAGGTCCCCACATAGTCTCCTCTGCTCGAGACCAAGCAGGTTTAATTCTCAGCCTGTCAAAGTACAACATGTCCTTGAGTCCTGGGATGCATTTGGTTGTTCTCCTCTGCACAGCTTAAAGTGCTGCTATGTCTTTCTTCTACAGCAGTGACCAGAACTGCACATAATACTCCAGATGTGGTCTCACTAGTGCCTCCTATAGACTATATCAATCTTGGTTTGGTGGCAACTGGGCGACAGTCAACTTGGCGAAAGACAACTCGATGTAAAGACAACTCAGCAAAAGACAACCCAGCGAAAAGACTAACAGATGAAAGACAACGCATCGAAAAGACAACTCGATGAAATACAATTCAGTAATAGTTAGGTTCAAAGAAATTTTTTAATGATATTTAAATGACAACGTGTTTTAAAATGTTGAAGATAAATTGATATAATTGACGAACAAACTTTATTCTGCAGATGGAACAAACTCTATCTTACATTATCTTCTACAACCAAAATTGCTAATCCTTTATATAAATTGTATTGATTGTAATTGTATGATAATGATATTTAGAATACAAAAAGTGTTAAAACAAAATTCTCATAGATAATAGTTAGGTCCAAAGAAATCTAATTACAGTATTTCAATGACAATATGGACTAATTTTACGAATTCGGTCAAATTCTTCTGTGAGCACCTTCTCTTAGTATATAATATGTTTGCTTCCTGAATTTCATTTCGCAGAGTTGTCTGTCGCCCAGTTGTCTTTGAATGATCAATCTTACACAATAAACTTCTGACATTTTGTTTTAGCTCCTATTTGTACCTTAAATTGCTGTAAACCAGTATTGTTAGCCCTGTTGTGTAACAAGAAGGTGAATACTTCACAAGGTATTTTGCTGAAATGTTATAAATCTTGATACCTGGGAAGCATCTTACCTTAACTCCTGAATATACAAGATTTGGATTTTGTTTTGTTCCTTATTTTCGCCTAATTTCTTCTTTTGGAAATTTGTTAGTTTTCATATACCCCTTGGGGTCAGCGCTCAGGGTCAGCCATAGTACAGCATCCCTGGAGCAATTGCTGGTTAAGTGCCTTGCTCAAGGGCTCAGAAGAGTAGGATCTCTTTTGGCAGTAATGGGGATTTGGACAGCAACTTTCCAGATACCAGCGCAGATCCTTAGCCTCAGAGCTACCACTCTGCCCAAACATTACAGTTTGGAACCTTCAATGAACATGTAAGCATAGTAATAAGCAAGTTTTATCCATCCATCCATCCATTTTCCAACTCGCTGAATCCGAACATAGGGTCACGGGGGTTTGCTGGAGCCAATCCCAGCCAACACAGGGCACAAGGCAGGAACCAATCCTGGGCATGGTGCCAACCCACTGCAGGACACACACAAACACACCCACACACCAAGCACACACTAGGGCCAATTTAGAATCGCCAATCCACCTAACCTGCATGTCTTTGGATTGTGGGAGGAAACCGGAGCGCCCGGAGGAAACCCACGCAGATACGGGGAGAACATGCAAATTCCACACAGGGAGGACCCGGGAAGCGAACCCAGGTCCCCAGATCACCCAACTGCGAGGCAGCAGTGCTACCCACTGCGCCACCGTGCCACCCAAGCAAGTTTTAATAAATGACATATTACAGACTTTCATTTAAATATTTCCTTAACTGCTTATTCAGTTCAGGGTTCCTTGAAAGCAGTGCTTATCTTGGCAACAATGAGTGCAAGGCAAGTTCCAAACCTGTTCTTTGCACAGAACACTCACTCTCCCAGACTCATCTACACAATTATTTAAAGTTACCAAATAACCTACTGTAACACATGTATCTTTTGAATGTGACAGGAAATCAGGAGTACATGGTGGAAAGCCAACACTTACACAATGATAACATGTAAAATCCACACACACAGTGACTGGGTTGTGAATGCAGACATAAGACTCTGGAGCTGTGGGGCAGCAGTGATGATAGCCACTGCCCAAATGTACCAACCATTATGGACTTTATATTCACAAATACATTTTTCATATTTATCCCAAAACGTCTGGCTACTGAATAGAAGTATTCCATTCAAGCCCAGATTAAGAACCCCAACAGGTCCCCGGGTGACTTATCTCCTTAACAGAGAATTAATCATACTTTAAACAGCGCGTGGATGCTGGATAGTTTAAGATTGTGTAGTATTTCCTATTGCATTCAGTACACGGGGACTTAATTGTTTCATCATGCCACGAGGGGTTGGGTTGCAGTACTGTAGATTGCTGAAAAGATCCCTTGCGATTGCAGACCCCTGTAAGCACACCCAGAACACTCTGATTGCTAATCAGCCCTGATTTCATTATTTAAGAGTCAGATAATTAAATGTATTCTGCCAAAAAGACAACATGGCATGCTCAAAAAATAATGGACCAATACAACAACATTTGTTTATATAGCGCTTTCCAATACAAAGTATAATTAAAGGTGTTTTTTAAATGGTAGTAAGTGGAAATGAAGAAAAGCAGTAATGAAAAAAAACTAATTATACTAAGAGTCAAAAGGTTAGAAAGGAAACAAAAAATTCTTGGGTTCAGCTCTGGTTAGGCATCCTATTGTATATCTAAAATAAGAAAGAAAGAAAGAAAGAAAGAAAGAAAGAAAGAAAGAAAGAAAGAAAGAAAGAAAGAAAGGACTTCAGTGTTGTTCTTCCTTCCACCAGCCTCAAGGAATTTTGTTCACATGGTGGTTGCACAGGGTCACCACCAGATACCTAGAAGATAAACAAAAGCCATGCAATTTGATTAGTCACAAATTTATCCAAATGCTAGATTTAAAGAGTAAGGTTTATGATGTGATTTGAACAACTCTGTCATGACAGTTTGATGTATCTCTATAGGTAGATTATACAGGTTGACATTCAAAAATCCGGCCACCGATAATCTGGTTCCTTCAGATTTCTGGCATGGATTTCGGAGCACATTTTCAAATTTACCGCGTTGGCGCTCCACTGTTTTCTGGCGGCGCCGTTTATGTTTTGATGGAGCCTTAGTCGATAATCAGTTGTTGGGTCTTGCTTGCACCTGCAAACAGGCATTCATGCTCATTCCTTCTTATTTTATCATGTATTTGCTGCTGTATAGCCCCATTATGGATTCAGCAAAGAAAAGAGGTGTCGTAAAACGTAAACATCGTGCATTGTCGATCGCAGAGAAAGTGGAAGTGCTAATACATTAACAGCCATTTTCTGTTAAATATTGTAGCAACCTCCGCGTCAGGTTCGAGAAGGAAAAAAAAAGGCAGACAGACGTAGTAAAGTCTCACAAAAGTTTACATGAAGAGTCAAGAAAAAAAATAACACCGACTTCGTAACCCCACCACACAACCTTCCAGCTCCTTCTCTAACTCACAACTCTCCACCCTTCTCCCGTCCAGGGTCCCGCCCCACTCCTTACCACGCCAATCATGTCCCCACTGTCATTCCTCCGTGCTGTACTCCACCCTCCCTCAGTTGGACTCAACAGTCACTCCAAAAAAAAAGGCTTCAACCTGGCTGAGACGCTACAATATATACAGCATATATAACCATCCAAAATCCGCCATTTTCGAAAATCTGGCACTCCTCAGGTCCAGAGGTTGCCGGATTTTTGAATGTCAACCTGTATCATATTTTTGGAGCATGGAATCTAAAAGCAGTTCTTTTATTTTTTACTCTCAGAATATTCAGCAAAGCAAAATTTTACCAGATATACTATAGTTGAAAAACACGCCGAAGATTATAAGAAAATCAGGAACAAAAAAATTAGAGAGCCAGGGTACTGTGTCACAAAAGCACACAGTAAGGTTTGTTGTAATATTCACAACCTTGGACAACCAGGAGATGCCAAATTTTTTACTGAACCACCATAACATAACATGTTGTGAACTACTAGTCATTGTCACCTAGCAACTCAATGGCAATTGCCAACAAATATACCACAAACTGAAGAAAACAACATGGTGCTACAGCACAAATAAAGCAAGACGTGAGAATATTTTAACCAATTTAAAATGATACTGAAAGCAAAAGTAAAGGATAAAATCTACACTTTAAAAAAACCTAAATGGGAATCAAAAGAATCAGAAATAACAGAGAGAAACATGAGAAAATTTTAAAACCATACATTGATGCAAAAACGTTTAATGGATTTGGAATCCTCAGATCAGGTAAAGAAGTGCACTGACGGCTGACCTTTTAACCTGTTGCTTCAATTACAAATGGCTCTTGACCTTTGAGGCCGCACCCCTAACAACATGAGAAGCAAACCTAGCAATGGGTGAATAGCATAGACTATGGATACTTAAAATGGCAGCCAATAGGTTACAGAAGAATACATAACTTATAAACTATTTGGAGAATCAGCAATTCCCCAAATCAAGTATAATATCATATCAAAGGATAACTAATATTGAATAAAATATTAATAACACAACCCAAATGTAACACTGTTGTGTTATCGGATCTAAAGTTATGTGGACGCAGGTGAATAAAAAAGTGGTTTTATATGATCACACTCTCTTTTAGACACAGATTTAAGATGCTTAATTTCAGACGGATTCAGCCAAACTGAAATTTAAGGTTTTTGAAGTCCGAATAACAGAGAAACGAGCCCTAAAAAGAATTCTGTTTAATTTTCTACATTTAGACACAAATAATTATTTTTCATCAGTATACAAGTGAAAGTAGAATTTGATCTCCTAATGGCATCATCCAGTGCACAGAGAAAAGGAAACTGATCCCAAAACCAGAACCTGAGGAGCAACATGTGTAACTGCAGACAGGAACGACGGAGTACTGTCTTCACATTACTGCATTACTTATAAAAACATGTTTATAAACATAAAGTAAACTTATTAAGAATATTGCTTGATAAATTGTCAGGCCTGTGTAGCTGAATAGTAAAATCAGTATAGCAAGTGATGTACTTAAGTTACATTGACAGTGATGAGAAGATCATTTACAGCATGAATTTCAGTCATAGCTGGTTCTGCCATCAGGGTGACTGGTGTGCACACCCCGGGGCCCTGCTTGCGAAGGGGTCTTTGCATATGTGAGAGAAAAAATGCCCAATAACAAGAAGAGTCCACTGACAGTACAGGCAGTTACAGAAAGTCTGCCTCCAGCAGCCACTTTGATCCTTATAATGTTAAACCTACTCAATCAAAACTAAATTCAAAAACTCTTAAAAGAAAAATATGAGTGGGCTCGATCAGAGCAGGTGTATACTAGGTCACTTTTATGAGACTGTACATTGAACATGTTACTGTGCCACAAAAATGAAAAAGTCCACATGGATGCACATTCAAAGCAAGAGCCCAGCAGTGCAGCAAAAACAAAAATTAAAAACCAAATTAAAGCAAAAGACACTGTTTTGCTGAAAACTTTACCTGGCATATTAAAAAATACATACAGTAGATCAACGCATCTAGTAGCTTTAACATCAATTCTGCGGAGTCACAGACATAGACGGAGTGGTGGCTCTGAGGCTAAGGATCTGCGCTGGTATCCCAAAGGTTGCCGGTTCGAATCCCCGTCACTGCCAAAAGAGATCCTACTCTGCTGGGCCCTTGAGCAAGACCCTTAACCTGTAATTGCTCCAGGGGTGCTGTACAATGGCTGACCCTGCGCTCTGACCCCAAGGGGTATGCGAAAACTAACAAATTCCTAATACAAGAAATTGTATAAGGCAAAACAAAAATAGACGTGGACCACAATGTGGTAGACAGCAAAGCCACTGCTGGAGATACAACACACCAAATAATGCCAAACCTGAACAACGGACCCCCTTTTTGGTCTTTTATTTTATTTAGCCCCAAAATAATAATAATGTTCTATCTACCTGTCTGTCTATCTACCTATCTATTTATCTATCTAAAATGCTCAACTATATCTCACCATTTTGCCACAAAAATGCTTAGTTGAAGTCCATTAACTGTGCTAACAGAAGAAAGTTGATTTCCCACAGATGTGATGTTGTACTCATCAAATCGTTTGTTACCTTCATTGCAGTACACAAATCGACAAAGAAGGCTTAAGGATTTGTCGTAAAGTGATAGACTCAAAGAATTCAACCTGTTTAGTCTCGAGCAAGGGCGATTATGTGCCGACCTAACCCAGGTTTTCAAAATTCTCAAATCCACAGATAGAGTAGATCAAGCTGAATTCTTTAAGTTTAAGGGTGAATCACAGAGCAGACCAGTGGAAATTAAAGACAAGGGTATTTAGGACTGAAGCCGGAAAGCACTTTTTATGCAAAGAGCTATGGGACTCTGGAAACAACTACTGAAACATGTAGTTGAAGCAGAAACCTTGACAACCATTAAGAAAAATCTGAATGAAATATTGGGACAACTTAGCTATTAGCTAAACAGACTTGATGGGTTGAATTGTCTCCTCTTGCTTGTCATATTTTTATGTTCTAAATTGACCTGATATAAAGTTTTGGACTTTTTTCTATTTTAGTAATTTTAGTATTTCTGTAATCTGGTGGGGTGACAGCCAGGCAGATGCTTTTTTGGTTAACCTTAAGTTCATATTATTATGATTTTCTTTCTAAAACTTTATGTAAAAAGTTACATTTTAAAGCGGTATTAAAAAAAAGGGGGGGGGGGGGGGTTTTGGGCTCCAAAGTGAGAAAGAACACATGAAAATGTGAAAAAGTAAATAAAAACAGCAGGTACCTGTATGCCCTTTTTGTAGTTAGTATCCTCTAACATCTGTAGTTAGAAAACTGAGCAGATAAGAGATAAGGCTTCAGGCTTGTCTTCATCAGTGTCATAAAAAAACCTGCTTTTTCTCAGTCATTTCACATTGCTTCGACTACTCCAAGTTAAAGGCCCAACAGAAAGAGGTCATGCCCACTTGTAAGAATTATATAAAATTTAATATGAGCACATTTCCAAGGTATGAAACAAGGAGAGACAGGTGCAGAAAGCTCTGGTTAGGAGTAAACAAATCCTGATTTTATTAGTAGCCTGCAGGGTGTGGGTTAAACATTGAAAGCACTCAGATGAATTATTGTGCGCTATTCTGACAACCATAAATAGATCCGAATCATGTATGTTTTTTGTAAATTAAAAAGAACTTTATATGTCAGAGCAAAAAAGGATGAGTTAAGTGTACATGCAGCAGTTTCATTCCCATGTCACTGAATTACACTATTGCCCTCTTTGACTTGTTGTTTTAGTGGTTTTATGACTTTTTACATTCAAGTTATGAAAATTTTACAATCATAAGAAGCATTTTGATGTTCCCTCTGTTTCAATTCTGCAGTCAGCTTCTTTCAACTTATTCTCTTCAAAGTTACAGCTCCTTCCAGCCTTCCACACTGGAATTTTCAGAAACTCCCTTTTTGTTCTGAGTCACTCATTATATTTTAATTTGGCAAATGTTCTTTAAGGTGGTACGGTGGTGCAGTGGGTAGCTCTGCTGCCTTGCAGTTAGGAGACCCGGGTTTGCATGTTTTCCCCGTGTCTGCGTGGGTTTCCTCCCACAGTCCAAAGACATGCAGGTTAGGTGGATTGGCAATTCTAAATTGTGCTTGGTGTGTGTGTGTGTGTGTGCACGCCCTGCGGTGGGCTGGCGCCCTGCCTGGGGTTTGTTTCCTGCCTTGCGCCCTGTGTTGGCTGGGATTGGCTCCAGCAGACCCCCGTGACCCTGTAGTTAGGATATAGCGGGTTGGATAATGGATGGATGGTAATGTTCTTTAAGTCCTAAAGTTAAGTTGTGTACTTTGTTTTCCTTTCCAATATAAATACCATGTTCACTCTTGATACTAGTAATGTTAATTTCAATTAAATGACCTAATTTGTCCACTTTCTAAATGTCATCTGCTGGATGGTGTGATACATATAGGGAGTGAGTAGCTGTTGGATATCTATTGGGCTGTCTGTTGCGGCTAGTAGATCTATAAACATACACAAAGCAAACACAGGCTCACCTCCTGTTATCTACTTGTCCATCTATTGTTGATTCGCCCTGACAGTGTCACATTACAGTCTCCCACCTGCAATAGTTTTGCTGTGGAGAGACACAAAGAGTGCAGTCATTTAACTATGTCTCCTTATCTCTGTGTTCAATCATTTTGTATCTCAAAAGTATCTTTCCCAAAATGACAGAAGGATGATTAGTAATAAATTTATGCTAAAACAATTATCTTTGTAAAACATTTCTTTCCAGGTCTTTACAGTTGCTGCCGAAAGTAAACTCGTCTTTGGTGTGCAGTTTTTTCAGAATGCACAATTTTGATAGATTCTGATTTCAGCAACTCATGGCGGAGAATCTTTTCTCATTTGGTCAGCATGCCATTTAAAAATGTATCAGCATGACTCTTTACACTTTAGGATCTTTATAGATTTAATTGAGGTTTTGATAATACTAAACAAAAAAAAAAAAAACTTAATACAACATTAAATTGCTAGTGTACATGTCTGTGTTAAATTAGCTTTAAAAAACTGCATATATATAAATATACTGTATATAAATAAATACATGTTGTGATATAGGGCCGGCCGTTTATCTCGGCCAATACCCCCAAGCCAGATGGAGCCCTTCCTGCAACATGGAGATGCCCCGAATTCCAGCAGGGCATCATGGACCTTGGAGATTTCCTTCACAGCCCTGCTGGATACCGTGGGGGCCACCAGGGGACGCTGTAGAGAGGCATAAGGATTTATATTTTCATTAAAGCCCGTAAGTACTACCTCGTCACAAGGACGGAAGAAATGAAGTACTTCCGGGCTGAGGAAAAAGAAGTGCTAGGAAGTCGCGTGGACTGAGGGACAGAAGCATTTCTGGGTCAGGGACTATAAATGGACTCTGGGAGATCCCAGCAGTGAGCTGAGTTGGGAGGAAGGGTGACTGAGCTGCTGGGAGTAGAGGATTGTGCATTGTGATTATTATTGGAGTTATTATTGGAGTATTGTGGAGTGGAGGGTGCTTTGTGCACATTATTATTATAATAAATAACATTATTGGACTTTTACCTGGTGTCTGACGAGTAGTCTGAGGGTTCAAGGAGAAGACAGCGCCCCCTATCTGTCACAATGTATATTTATATATATAGAAAGATGGAATACCATTCAAATAAAAATTCAAGGACCTTAAAATAATTTTGTTATAATGGAAATTTTGTTATAATGAATATGGGAAAAATATGGGAGTCCGGGGTTGCTGGCGATTCTCCATCTCTAATGGCAGTGGCACAAGGACAGCTCCATAGCTGCTCTACTGCATTTGGCAAACAGAAACCACTGGCAAAGTAATTATATATATATAGTGGGAACAGAACAGATAATTTAATGTAAAAGGGTTGGGGTGTTCTCTGAGCACCCTGTTTAATAGCAGCAATGCTAATAAATTTTTGAAGAAAAGAAAGCAAAGAACAAAACAGGTCAGAGCAAGAACCCTGTGCTAATGATTATGTGTCTCCGACAGATGCAGGTTTGAAAATTAACTCCAACTTCTTGCAGGTTTTGTTTTTTTATTTTTCTGAAACTGGAAGAGGCAGGACTGCCAAAGCACACTGGAAGTGAGGTCACTCATCTTCAGTGGATTCTTCGTCGACACCGGAATCATTGACCCCACCAACCCCCCTTTCCTCATTTGCTATATATTGTCTTGATTCCTACATGTCTAATCATTTTCCTCTGATAAAGATAATCTGGCAGGTGTTGAAAGCTCAGGAATAAAAGACTATTTTAAGATTTGTGATTAATTTTCTCCCTTTGTAGATTTTTATCTATCTATCTATCTATCTATCTATCTATCTATCTATCTATCTATCTATCTATCTATCTATCTATCTATCTATCTATCTATCTATCTATCTATCTATCTATCTATATATATACATATATATCTCTATCTATCTATCTATATATATACATCCCCGTGCTTTGCGGCGGCGAAGTACTGCTTTTAAATTTTTATTAAGAAGAAAACCGTTTTAAATTGAGTGAAAATCTACCAATAACAATTTGTTAAGGATCTGTTTTTTGTGAAGCTGACTTCACACAGCCTCTCCGCTGTTTTATAAACGAACGTCATATAAGGTCTTCCTTTTTCGTTGCTTTGCCAACGGAAGCAGCCTTTTTATTTAATCCTGTTTTTACGATTGTTCTGTTTGTATATCACGTTGTCAGTTCAGCACTCCGGTTGTAATATGACCAAGCCGTGCAAGCACACTCTTGAGAATGCAACGTATAGTTGTACAGGAAGAAAGCAATCTTGCCTGAAATCAATGGCAACCTTTTGTAGGTCTATGAACTTAATTTAAACTTTAGGTTTACACGGTGCTTTCTTTCCGAAGTACCTGCACTCATGAATATGTCTGTATGCGTCAGTCGCTCAAATCCCCGTGGTTCGCACCGGCGAAGTTCTGCTTTTAAATTTTTATTAAGAAGAAAAGAAAACCTTTTAAAATTGAGGGAAAATATACCAATAACAGTTTGTTAAGGATCTGTTTTTTTGTGAAGCTGCCTTCACTCGAGTGATCACTTCGAGCTTTAAGCCTGAGAAATCACCCCGTAAATGCACACGTTTAATTGCACATCTGTTAATATGTATGCTTACAAAGTATTAAAAGACACTCAACAATTACACAGTATTAAAAGACACTCAACAATTAATGTCATTTACCTTCGTTCCCACGTTTGACTCGTGCTGTAAATCTCTTCCTTGTTTTCACTTCATGTGATTACGTAGGAGGCGTAATACGTGATGACGCGATACGTGACTCCGCCTCCTCCATTAGAGTATATGGACAAAAACAGGTTCCAGTTATGACCATTACGCGTAGAATTTTGAAATGAAACCTGCCTAATTTTTGTAAGTAAGCTGTAAGGAATGAGCCTGCCAAATTTCAGCCTTCTACCTACACGGGAAGTTGGAGAATTAGTGATGAGTGAGTGAGTCAGTCAGTCAGTCAGTGAGTCAGTCAGTGAGGGCTTTGCCTTTTATTAGTATAGATATATATATATATATATATATATATATATATATATATATACTGTATATATATATATATATATTGTGACAGATAAGGGACACTCTCGCTCCCTTGAACCCTCGGACAATACGTCAGACATCAGATAAAAGTCCAAAATGTTATTTATTATAATAATAAATGTGCACAAAGCACCTCCACCTCCACTATACTTCAATAAACAATCAATATTACAATAACAATCACAATAATCAATCCTCCACTCTCCCAGATGCGTTGCCACCCTTCCACCCAGCTCAGCTCATCCGTCTGGGATTTCCCAGAGTCCTTTATAGTCCTTGACCCGGAAGTGCTTCTGAACCCTCAGTCCATGTGACTTTCTAGCACCTCCTGGTCAGATCAAAGCTCTTCTTTTTCATCCCGGAAACACGTCATTTCTTCTGTCCATGTGACTGGGACGTACTTCTGGGGTGTAGGAAAAATAGTCCTTACTCCTCCCTGCAGCGTCCTCTGGTGGCTCCCATGGTATCCAGCAGGGCTGTGAATTAAAAGTCCACTGTCCATAATTCCCTACTGGCATTCGGGGCACTTCCACGCTACAGGGAGGGCTCCACCTGGCGGCCTGGGGGTATTGGCTGGGATGAATGGCCGGCCATATCCCACAATATATATATACTGCTCAAAAAAATTAAAGGAACACTTCTTAATTAGAGTATGGCATCAAGTCAATTAAACTTCTGGGATATTGATCTGTTTAGTTAAGTAGCAGAGGGGGTTGCTAATCAGTTTCAACTGCTTTGGTTTTAATGAAATTAAGAACAGGTGCACTAGAGGGTAATAATGAGAACACCCCCAAAACAGGAATGGTTTAACAGGTGGCAGCCACTGACATTTTTCCATCCTTTTTTGACTGTTTTTTACAAGTTTTGCATTTGGCTATGGTCAGTTTCACTACTGGTAGCATGAGACGATACCTGGACCCTACAGAGGCTGCACAGGTAGTCCAACTTCTCCAGGATGGTACATCAATATGTGCCATTGACAGAAGGTTTGCTGTGTCTCCCAACACAGTCTCAAGGGCATGGAGGAGATTCCGGGAGACAGGCAGTTACTCTAGGAGAGCTGAACAGGGCCATAGAAGGTCCTTAACCCATCAGCAGGACCAGTATCTGCTCCTTTGGGCAAGGAGGAACAGGATGAGCACTGCCAGAGCCCTACAAAATGACCTCCAGCAGGCCACTGGTGTGAGTGTCTCTGACCAAACAATCAGAAACAGACTTCATGAAGGTGGCCTGAGGGCCCGACATCCTCTAGTGGGCACTATGCTCACTGCCCGACACTGTGAAGCTCAATTGGCATTTGCCATAGAATAGCAGAATTGGCAGGTCCACCACTGGCACCCTGTGCTTTTCACAGATGAGAGCAGGTTCACGCTGAGCACATGTGACAGACGTGAAAGGGTCTGGAGAAGCCGTGGAGAACATTTTGCTGCCTGTAACATCGTTCAGCATGACCGGTTTGGTGGTGGGTCAGTGATGGTCTGGGGAGGCATATCCATGGAGGGATGCACAGACCTCTACAGGCTAGACAACGGCACCTTGACTGCTATTAGGTATCGGGCTGAAATCCTTGGACCCATTGTCAGACCCTATGCCTGTGCAGTGGGTCCTGGGTTCCTCCTCGAGCACGACAATGCCCGGCATTCATGTGGCGAAAGTATGCAGGCAATTCCTGGATGATGAAGGAATTGATACAACTGAGTGGCCCCCAGGCTCGCCTGACCTAAATCCTATAGAACACCTCTGGGACATTATGTTTCTGTCCATCCGACGCTGCCAGATTGCACCTGACTGTCCAGGAGCTCAGTGATGCCCTGGTCCAGATCAGAGAGGAGATCCCTCAGGACAACATCCATTGTCTCATTAGAAGCATGCCCCTAAGTTGTCAGGCATACATACAAGCATGTGGGGGCCATACAAACTACTGAGTATGATTCTGAGTTGCTGCAATGAAATTTCGTCAAAATGGACTAGCCTGCCGCATCATGTTTTCACTTTGATTTTCAGGGGGTCTTTGAATTCAGCCCTCTGTAGGTTGATAATTTTCATTTCCATCAAATGATGTGGCATTATTTCGTTTTTAACACATTACCCAGTCCAGAGCAGTATAGATATCCAGCATGATTTTTTTTCCCCATTGGGATCTGATGTGTTTTCAAAGAGTTCCTTTGATTTTTTGATATATATATATATATATATATATATATATATATATATATATATATATATATATATATATATATATGATTTATAGGGAACAGTCCAGCTCCATAAAACCAACACAGACAGGCTCAGACACTGGTATAAAATGAATAAAGTCTTTTTATTGTGGGAAACCCTTCCTCTGTAAGTGTTTCTTACCACAGCCACAAGTACAAACACTGTAGCACAAGAACAATGCAGTCAGCACACAACAACTCTTTGTCTCTTCTTCTCTCTGTCTTCAGCACCTCTCTGCCTCCTTCACTCTTCATGTCAAGCTTTGTCCTCCTTCCTCTCGACTCTGGCTCCCTGAGCAGTGGCAGGCGGCTCCTTTATCTTATCCCCAGAAGTACTTCTGATGTTCCCAAGGCCTAGGGGCCCTTCTGGGTAAGGCTGGAGCCCCATGACATAGGGCTCCCCAGTCCATGTGGTACCCACGGAACCCAACAGGGCTGAGTCATTGAACTCCAGTCTCCATGGTGCCCTGTGTTAATCCGTGGCGCTACAGCAATATATATATAATGCGTGTGTGTGTTTTCTATATATATTGTAAATATTCACTATATTTGTTTTCTGTTTTTTTTTCCTGTGTTTATATTGCATGTTGCTTGTGTGTTTAGCATAATGCTTATACACCCAGTCGAGGGCTTACTCCTACCTTGCACCTGATAGATCTGTGTATTTATTTATACAAATCTTCCAAGATTCAATATTTTACTGTTATCATATCTCATCTCCTCTCATTGTTAAACCTTCAGGAAGCTTAAGTCTGTCCTGACAGCAGAAGACAGGTAGCAGCCCTGTATTTGGCCCCCAAATACACAAACTCCCTGGGACCTTTTTAAAATCATTGGTTACCCCAGCCTGCAAAGCTTTGGACATGTGGGAGAAAATCCTCACAGAATTTTGAAAAACAAGCAAATGCCACATGGATAATATCCAGGCATGGAGATCACACCCAGGACACAGGATCTGCCACCGCACCACTGCTGTTCATATTTACTGCATATCATATTTACTTATAAATATATAAGCACCTGTAGTGAACGTAGAGTGCTACAGAAGAATAAATTACAATGAACTTAAATTAACAAAGGAGGTTTATTTGGATGTAGGTGTGTACTTTTGCTTCATGTAATTCTGTGTTTTAAATGTAATTAAACTGTATTTGTAGTATAGCCTCACATTTACGAATCTTTTGCTGTCAACAACGGAGAAACAGTAGATTGAAACTGAAATCTTGAAAAGAATTTTGCTCCCAAAGTATCCAAAAATCACAGTAGAGTAGGAAAGATTTCTAAATGCAGAACTACACAGAAAAATACAAGAATGACAATATACGTTAAACAAAAGAAGAATAAAACTGGTGGGGCTTGTTATGAATGTAGAACACCACGAACAGGCAGGCAAAAACTGACTGGAAGCCATTTAGATGGAAATATGGAGTTAACAAACACATTGATATGTGACTGGAATGGGATAAAATTGGAAAGAGGGGACACAATATACTGTATATGGAGAGCAGTGGGCAAGGCAGACAGGATTCTTGCTGTATAAGTATATTGGTGAAAATATATAAATAATTATAAAAAGTGAAAGGTCCATAAATGGGAATAGAATAGGCAATAGAACAAATTTAATCATCTAATCATCTACAGTAATCCCTCCTCCATCGCGGGGGTTGCGTTCCAGAGCCACCTGCGAAATAAGAAAATCCGCGAAGTAGAAACCATATGTTTATATGGTTATTTTTATATTGTCATGCTTGGGTCACAGATTTGCGCAGAAACACAGGAGGTTGTAGAGAGACAGGAACGTTATTCAAACACTGCAAACAAACATTTGTCTCTTTTTCAAAAGTTTAAACTGTGCTCCATGACAAGACAGAGATGACAGTTCAGTCTCACAATTAAAAGAATGCAAACATATCTTCCTCTTCAAAGGAGCAAACAAATCAATAGGGCTGTTTACTTTTAAGTATGCGAAGCACCGCTGCACAAAGCTGTTGAAGGCGGCAGCTCACACCCCCTCCATCAGGAGCAGCGAGAGAGAGAGAGAGAGAGATAAAAAAATCAATACGTGCCCTTCGTGCTTTTAAGTATGCGAAGCACCGTGCAGCATGTCACTTCACGAAGCAGCTGCACAGAAGGTAGCCAACGTGAAGATAATCTTTCAGCATTTTTAGACGAGCGTCCGTATCGTCTAGGTGTGCGAACAGCCCCCCTGCTCAATCCCCCTACGTCAGGATCAGAGAAAGTCAGCGCAAGAGAGAGAGAGAGAGAGAGAAAAATAAGCAATCTAGCTTCTCAGCCATCTGCCAATAGCGTCCCTTGTATGAAATCAACTGGGCAAACCAACTGAGGAAGCATGTACCAGAAATTAAAAGACCCATTGTCCTCAGAAATCCGCGAACCAGCAAAAAATCTGCGATATATATTTAAATATGCTTACATATAAAATCTGCGATAGAGTGAAGCCGCGAAAGGCGAAGCGCGATATAGCGAGGGATCACTGTATTCATTTTTGTAGTGTTTCAGGGTTCCCCTAATCCAGCAGCACTGAGCTTTGAAAGATCAGCATATCAGATACTACAATTTTTCCAAAAGTTTCATTCTAATTTTGCTCAAAGCCTCCCAACACTATTTTTGAATTTGTTTATTCAGTTCTGAGCTCTGATTCCAGAATGCTACCTGTTTTTCATTTTAAGTTCCACCATTTTGGCTATATTGTATGTTTTGCTTTACATGTCAGACTGCAGATTAGTTCCCTAAATACCTATGCTGAGGATTCCCCTGCACTTTGATTTCTTGCTTGATCCTGTCTTTTAGGTCCTGACATACATACATACATACATATGGTGAAGCAGCTCCATAGCATGATGCGTAGTGTCACTGTTGCACCAAACACAGCACTCAGTTTTGTGGCCAAACAAAGTAAACTGTGATATCATCAGACAAGAAAATTTTGTTTTAGCGTCACCCCAAAGTCTCATACAGGTTTGACAAAGTAAAGTTGACATTTCATATGCTGTATATATTTTTTATTTATACAATTATTTCAATTTTTCACAATACCACAAAACACCTGAAAAACTGCTGTCATATGTAATATTTATTCCATTTCAGCTGTAAAAACTGCAGCTCATGTACAGCACTATAAGCTTCCTATTTTTCTCCTTTTTTATTGTTATAAACCATAAATGTAAGTACATTTTTACTTAGAAGTAATCTACAAGGACAATTATTCATCTCTCACCTGAGGCTGATTTTAGCCCTAACAATGATATTACTTTAGGATGAATCTTTTTAGCCAATCAGCATTCAGCCATTAAATACAATTATACTCTTATAGTCTGCTAAAGCAGTTTTTGACCTTTTTGTTCTTTTAATTAAATAAATGCTTAGGTAATTTTGCTCCAGATTTTTGCTCGGCCTTTGTTTTCAGCTTTTTACCAGTGATTTTCAGCATATGCAATAGAGATGTTTGTAGACCCATCAGTTTCACTTACGGTGTGAGTGATGAGAGCCTGCATGAAGGATGAATGGAATTGAGGTAGTTGCTATGTTAGTGGGCAAAACTGAGGAGAAATTGCATAGCAACAGGGATGCAGAAGAGCCTGTGTGCTGCGAAGAAGTCAAGGTGGAAGTTCAGAAACTATGTGCTGGAGAGGAGATTGTGAGGAGTTAACCCATGATTGTTAATCAGTGCAAATGATGGGGGACAAAGATAGGTGGGCCATCACTTGCCCTGGTGTCTAGGTGCACATTTTCTTTTTTGGAGGTGTATCCCTCGGCTCCTTCCTTAATGGGGAAGTGTGCGTAGGTGTGCTAGAGTTGTTGCTTGCATTCAATGAAACAATAAATTTGCCCAAGAAGGGACTGTACTGCTCATTCTTTGTGAGTCTCCATCAATCCTGGCTCCATGTTCACTGTAATACTTCACAATACATGTATTCTTTCCATCTGAAGATAAGTTACGTTTCCAACCCATGAACCTGTAGTACAAGAATCAGTAACAGTAAATTTTGTTAGATTGTTCATATAAAGCAGAAAAAAGTATGAACTTTATGTCTCCACAGCATGCTGTTTATTTATTTATAAAAATTAATATATCTGTACCATAAATAACCAAGGTCAGCACACAAATTATTTGTATACTTTAACCCTTTCTTAATATTAATCTCAAGCAGTAGTAATAAACAGATAACCAGTAAGCGACCTGAGATTAATTGAACAATTCCACAATCACCCGGAAAGTTGTAAGTGCCATCATTACTATCAGCTCCCATGAGTACAGGAAAGTAATGCTAATAATCTGCATTTACAAAGTACATGAGGAAACACATTTTTGGCTAAAAACATTTAAAAAGCAATAAGACAACCAAAATCCCCTTTCTAATTTTTGGCCTGGCGAGGCATGCAGTAGTAACAAGCTGAGTAGCAGTTCTGACAAGCTAAGCAGAGCAGACAAAATTCGCCCTAATCAAATAACAGTCCTCGGCTCCTCACGGGGAATTCCCAGGTGCTCCCAGACAGCTCAAAGATATAATTGCTCCAGTATGCTCTGGATGTAAATCTGGGTTTCCTCCAAGGGGACGGTGCTCAGTACACCATCCGCTTTGAAACCATTCACACTAGATACCCAGGCCAGACTTCTGAACCCTCTTCATCTAGAACTGCTGCTTTCCCAGAGAACCTAAAATGAAACTGTATCAGCCATTTCTTTCTCAGATTTCATTCTTTCAATTGCTACAGAAACCTGTTGAAGATTGACAAGGAAAAGGAAGTAAACAGACCTGTAAATGAATACCTTTATCTCAGGACTTAGCTTCTGTTAAACCACCATCATTCGGTAACATATTTTCAGTCACTTTATCACCCAGTTAGCTTTACCATCCAATGCAATTTTTTTTTGATGAAGAAGAAGACCACCATTGAAATTCCTCCAGTTGTGTTAGCTTTTTTTCCACACTTGCAGAGAACAAGCCACTCAACAAAGGATTTCATCTGAAGACAACACAAATTTGGCCCAAGATTCTCTAAAATAAATTGCGCTTAATGACACCTGGAAAGTATTTTCATGGCAATACTGAGCAGGAGGAGAAAGAACACATATCTTTGATGGAGTCCTAACTCCATCTCAGACATCAAGAATGCAGATGGAACTTTCACACAACACCAGAGAAGCCTCCAATTTTTGGGATTTTGAAGTGGTGGAATCATTCCATATGTTTTACACTCCTTTTGCAGTTTTTTTAATTTCATGGGGCTTTGGTTTGAATTCTTTCCTTTGTTTTTGTCTTGGCAGAATGCATCAATGATATTCTCAGCATGTATGTATTTGGTACCCCACTTCATGTTTTATTGTCACACAAGTGCACACGCTTTCGTGTTTTTTGAGGCAAATACAGTTGTGTTGTCTTAGATGTGTAAACCCTGGATTGAGTAGGAGTTCTATTAAACTAAATAACATCTCGTGTTCAGTTGGGAATGTCCTTCCTGTCTTGTTGTACCCCTCATGTTGCCCAGTAGCTATGTGGTTTTGTAGCTAACCATCTCTCTTCAGGTGGTAATGGTTTGTTTATCTCGCTATGTTGGTGATATCATCAAGCTTTGATTTTTTAGAATTGGTTACTGTGACTTCACGCACTGTACCATAGGTGGCATGTACTATTTGTGCATACAACACCATAGGGCATGGGTGTATGGTTTTGGTGTCCAAATTTGTAATGGCAAGCAAGTCACATGCACATTAATTAGGTAAGGAAAGACTGTTTAGTAGAATGAAAAATAGTTAGTTTAGTTTTCAATCTTGCTTAATACCTGACAATGAGCCAATTTTGTCCTTTTGATTCTGTAATAAGTTCTTCCTTATTAATAAGTGCTACCCAATCCTGCTGTCCTGACTATTCTCCCTCTGCCATTGAAAGTAATCCAACTTCTTTAAATACGGAAAGACTGGGTTCTTACTACACTTTTTGGCCACAACTCTTTACAAACAACAGCACCAGTAAATTATGAATATGATCAACACCTCAATTCCTCCAAAATTCATTCAGATATCTTTAGGAGCGGAGAGTCAAACTTTCTGTTATTTGAGGCCACTGTTAGGCATTCCCTTAGCATCCACTTGGGTCTTTCAAGTCTATTCTCTCAATTCTTCTGCCATGTTTGTTAGCTCACCACCAAGCAGTGACCAGCTGAAAGCACTTCACCTCTCTTTACTCAAACGTGAATTCAGATCAGATATCCATCCATCCATCCATTTTCCAACCCGCTGAATCCGAACACAGGGTCACGGGGGTCTGCTGGAGCCAATCCCAGCCAACACAGGGCACAAGGCAGGGAACCAATCCCTGGCAGGGTGCCAACCCACCGCAGGACACACACAAACACACCCACACACCAAGCACACACTAGGGCCAATTTAGAATCGCCAATCCACATAACCTGCATGTCTTTGGACTGTGGGAGGAAACCGGAGCGCCCGGAGGAAACCCACACAGACACGGGGAGAACATGCAAACTCCACGCAGGGTGGACCCGGGAAGCGAACTCGGGTCTCCTAACTGCGAGGCAGCAGTGCTACCACTGCGCCACCGTGCCGCCCTCAGATCAGATAACATTATCAAATTGATCAATGACTTTTGGCTCCAGTTACATAAGTTATATAAGTAACAAGGAGCTGGTGGTGGATTTTAGGAGGACCATGCCCCTCATGGACCCCGTGATCATCAGAGGTGACTGTGTGCAGAGGGTGCAGACCTATAAATACCTGGGAGTGCAGCTGGATGATAAATTGGACTGGACTGCCAATACTGATGCTCTGTGTAAGAAAGGACAGAGCTGACTATACTTCCTTAGAAGGCTGGCGTCCTTCAACATCTGCAATAAGATGCTACAGATGTTCTATCAGACGGTTGTGGCAAGCGCCCTCTTCTACGCGATGGTGTGCTGGGGAGGCAGCATAAAGAAGAGGGACGCCTCACGCCTGGACAAACTGGTGAGGAAGGCAGGCTCTATTGTAGGCATGGAGCTGGACAGTTTGACATCTGTGGCAGAGTGACGGGCACTGAGCAGGCTCCTGTCAATCATGGAGAATCCACTGCATCCAATGAACAGAGGAGAAGCTTCAGCGACAGACTGCTGTCACTGTCTTGCTCCACTGACAGACTGAGGAGATCGTTCCTCCCCCACACTACGCGACTCTTCAATTCCACCTGGGGGGGTAAATGTTAACATTATTCAAAGTTATTGTCCGTCTGTATACCTGTATTGTTATCACTCTTTAATTTAATATTTTCTTTATCAGTATGCTGCTGCTGATATGGAGTATGTGAATTTCCCCTTGGGATTAATAAAGTATCTATCTATCTATCTATCTATCTATCTATCTATCTATCTATCTATCTATCTATCTATCTATCTATCTATCTATCTATCTATAAGTATCGAGTCCAGTTATGAACAACCTTGTGTTTACACATGATGTTTGTTTAAGGCAATCTAAAGCAGAAACCTGATAATAATTAATAACAGTCAGGTGGTTACTTCCACATCAAGTTTCTCAATGTGTCTCACTCACTCTTTACATTAACAATGAACTCTCACTAAGATTACAGTGTCAGTAGGTGACATCCTCTCATTGAGCCTAACTCACTAAGAAGACAGAATACTGATAACTGTTTAAAAATGCATACATGCAAACAATGGTGTTTTCATCTTAAGCTCAGATTGATACCTTTACTTTAGTGTAAAAGCTACTGTAACCAGTGCAAATGCATCAAACAAAGTCGAACAAATAATATAAAAAGCACACATCCTATGACAAATAAATACCATACTTAAATAAATAAGGGACAGGAAATTATTATTCACTAAAGTAATCAAAATATGTACTGGAGAAAAAAAAATTGCAACAGTTTTAGGAGTTCTTAAAATTTAAAATTCTGACGACCCAAGGATAAAAACTATCTGCAAATCTTTTTGTTTTACTTTTAATGTTCCTGTACCACCTGCAGGAGGGCAGTAGTATGAAGAGTGAGTGGCCATGATGGTCTGTAATGATTTTCCTGGCTCAGCGGATGCATTGGGCACTGGAGACAACTTCCAGGGAGGACAGAAAGCAGCCAATGATTTTCTCTGCCATGGATATTACACTCTGCAGAGCTTTCCTGTCTGCTGCTCTACATCCAATATACCATCTTGAAATATAGGGTGGTCCAAATCTAATTATGCAATTTTCATTACACTATAACTTGTTTATTACAGCACCTGCGCTGCACATAGAAATTTCACTTAAAAGTCATTTTATTGCCGATAGATGGCAGCACCTGCCCTGCATTCCAAAATGGCGGGGAGACGGTTGTCAGTCGAACAGTTGCATAACTAGATCTGGACCACCCTGTACAGTATGCTAAAGCAAGAATAAATTTGTCCCCTAAAACCTTCAACAACAATATCACCCAGCTGAAGGCTTAACTGTACTCTTGAACCCACTGGAAGTATCGGGCACTGGTTGATTTAAGTGTAAGAAAGGCCACACTAATAAATAAGCTAGAGCTATATGCTGAGGTGAATCCAACTACGTATAGCCATTTCAACCTTCAAGATCTATTCCTTCCAGTCAAGTGATATTCTGTATCCCAACAGCCATGATGCACTACCAAAGTTTAGTCTGTGGCTGATCACACAATCACATAAATCCTTCCACTCACACATTGTATTTTTTTCATGTGGCCATCAGTTACTTGTTAGTGAACACCATCCCAGACTGAGCATTAGTGTCACTATTTGGGCAGTTGGAGCAATAGAAGATGTTAGCTCTTCATAACAATCAAATTTCTTGTCTGGCCCCTTCCAATGCCAATACCAGTTGTTTGAAGTGCAACCATAACAATCCCAGATGCATGCATACCCCTTCACCATAAAATTGTAATGACCCAAAATCTCCTCATCCTGTTAGCTAAATCTTAATGGAAAATATCAACAGTAGTCCTCACTTAAAAAGTCTGGAAGCTTTCCCTTATATCTAGATGCCTCTTATATAGGTCAATGGAGTGGCTTTGGAATTATTGGCTTGAAACTTCCAATACCATCCCAGTTTGCCTTCATTCTGGGGCAAGTTGTAAACTTTTGTCCATCAAAGATTTATCCTGTATGTGCGAAACAGTAAAGTGATGCTTCCCGAAAGGTTAAGTGTTATCTTAAATAAATGAGAAAAAAAAGAATAATTAAAATGAACAATTTTTGTGTACGTTCAATTAAAGTAACCATTCACATTATTTTTTAGAACAAATCATTCCATTGCAGAGGCTCTAAACTTTTAACCCATTCAAGAATACAAGATGTTATTGATATGAGTTATTTTAAGAATATGCCTTTAATAGTTTTGCAAAAATAATGAAAACAGTAAACATAATTAAAATAAAGTATTAATTTTCAAGTACAAATATACACACTTGAGTTGCACAACAAAATGAAAGTATATATTTCACAATAATAATTACAAAAATATAACATTCAAAGAAATACAAAGCACCTGCAAATGTGCTTTGTTTGTGATGAAATAATGTTAATGTGACAAATCAAAAGATTTCTTCCTTTCTTTTATTTGCTCTAAAGCTAGTACAAAGCAAAAAAATTTCCAGCACAAATTGTTTGTCATTCTTCTTTTCAGATGACAAGAAAAGAAAGTATTATAGCAGCAATGTAAACAGTCTCCAGTGTTTGACAGATGTGGAACTTTCAAAATCAAGAACAATGCAGGCAGTGTTACAGTAAAAGAGAGCCTTTCAACAGGTCCTAAAAGAAAATATTAAAAATAAAACATTGCGCCATGGGTTACTAAGATCCTTGCTTAGTCAATGACAGGGAAATGCAGACACACAATCTGGCTTGTAATAGCTTGCTAAAAGACAGTGAAATCAAACTAATTGCTGTGTCAAAGAAAGATGATTAATGGTAAAAACATGACAAAGTAGAGTTTTCCTCAGCATTTATTGAAGCTGTTAAACAATGTCAGGTACTGGCAGTGTTATCTGATGCATCTGTGAAGCTACCAGCAGAAGACAGATTGCACTTTTTGTGAGATTCCTGATTAATACTGCCAAAAAAATTATTTTTAAAAACTTTCTTGGTTTCACATGAGCAGTGCAGAAATTAATTACTTAGAATACATTTTCTAAAATAACTCTAATATATATATGCAAAATAAACACACACAATAGTAGTAGTTATTTAAAAAGTCCATTGACCAAAAAAACAAGGTCTAAGAACGTTACATTTGCAGGTTATAAAGTATAAATAATAAAATGCAGTGAAATTTGCAAATGAAACCCCTCAAAAATATCAGGTGAGATGATTAACCCGACAGAAATCCTTTGTGTTTAAGTGAACTCCTTTTCTGGCATCTCACAAAGCAAAACTCGTGTGTGCTAAAATGACAGCAGCCACATGACATGCAAAGCAGACATTGCTTGTTATTTCAGTCTTTTTACAAGCAGGGTGGTACAGAAATCAGTCCTAATGATGCACCATGGGACGGTAATAATAATAGCAATTAATTACCTTTATATAGCGCTTTTCTAACTTACTCAAAGACCTTTACACAGACAGTGGGAACCACTTCAACCACCACTAATGTAGTACCCACTTGGATGATGTGACGACAGCCATTCTTGTGCCAGTGTGCTCACCATGTATTAACTTTAAAGTGGTGAAGGGATAGTTAGCCAGAATGACACAGTGGATGATTAGGGGACCAGAATGAACCCCTAATTGTCAGGAAACACCATAGTCTTTTCAAAAGATGCCAAGACCTCAGGTTTAAGTATCATCCGAAGGACAGCTCCAATTATTTTAGCACAGTGTTCACATCACTGCAATGAGGCATAGAAATTTACACATACAGTAGGCCACAGGGTAAAGACCCCCTGATGGACTCACCAACACCTCTTCCAGCAGTAACTGAAGCTTCTCCTTGATGGTGTTCCATCCATGTACTGGCCAGATACCAAACTTGCTAAGCTTCAAGTGGATTACCTGTTCTGAAGTGCAGGTGGTACGGCTGCTGGCAAAGCATTAAGGGATAAAGGATCACTGGGGTGCTGCCCATGTTTCATGTGTAATATTTTGGGCAAGTAACAAAAATCCAGGATGTGAACCTTTGTTGCCTTACTACAAGGCAATTATACAAGCAAAAAGAAGATTATAATATGATAAAAAATATCCTTAATGAAAAATAATTGAGAAGAATGCCATTAATAAAAATAACTATATTAAAAAAACAAACAATTTACAAAGACAAAGAAAATAAAAAATAACATGAAACACATATCAGAAACAAAGCAGAACTTTGACAGCAGGTTGAGAATGACTTTTTCATCCAGTTTCCTGCCCAGCTAAATGGGGGCTGACAATCTTGACTGTCCTCCTTGCCAGCCTCATAGCTGGTCATTATGGCATTCTGTGTGTCAGCCCTTCCATGTCTCAGATTCTTATTTCTCTCTTGTTTTGGGTGCTCTGGTATTAAGTGTATATTCCTCACTTTGATTCTGTAAAGATTTGTGGAGAAATAAGTCATTAAAGATTTAGCTAGAGAAGAAAGCACCAGCTCATTAAGTAATGAGATTAATTTAAGGTAAAATGACTCACCGATTAGGGAACTGGTTGGAACAAACCCTGAAGCCTCAAGGGAACCCCAGGCCCGGGTTTGGATGCAGTGCCATAGAGTGCTAAACATTCAGCTTGCTCTTCTATCACAAACACATTTTAATTGTGTGGGACTCCATCAGTTGTTTAATGGTAGTGGAGGGGTGATTGTTTTTGATCTCTACTTGACAATAAATTAAATTACCAAACAAAAAGAAGATTTGTAACAATATTCATAAGAAAACTGAAGTACACTGCTTCTCTAGGGTGAAGATTCTAAAAATTACTACAGTAGAAGATCTTGATGGATGTCTTCCTTTTGAAAGAATTTATTGTTGTCACTTTTCAATTTGCTTGCTGTCCACTCGTGCCGTTCAGATACCCTAGGCTGGTGCAGTCAGAGGTCTAAAGCAATCACAGGAATGACAGTAATAATAAAGTCTATGGGTTGTTAATATAACGTACAAATATCTTTTCCTACAGGCCAAAACTTTGAAAACAACAAAGACCATATATGTGTTTTGCATTACAGATTCTGTCTTCCTGTTTTATTCAAATATCAAAATGTGTAAGCTAGGTAGGTGTCCTTCATCTGTATTAAAATTTTATTATTTTCATTTGCTTTCTTTACAATTTGTGCATTGTGTGGAAGCCAGCCCAGACACAGACAGGTGGACATGTTCAAGTCACCCACAACACGTTTATTATACATATTTACAGTTATAAGTGCACCTCAAAATCCCCCAAAGTCCAGGCCAACTCAAATGCCTTACTCTTCAGGCCGCCTCCTTGCCTCTCCTCCCGAGCTCCGTCCTTCTCCACTCCTGACTCAAGCCTTGAATGAAGGGAGGCGGCCCCTTTTATGATGTGCTCCAGGTGTTCCCGGCAATCTTCCAGTGTGGCGGAAGTGCCAGCTGCATCCCCGGAAGCACTCCGGGTGTCCCTGCTTCTCTTCCCCCCAGCACTTCCGGGTCTGGTGGAAGTGCTGAGGTCCAGGGCTCCCAAGTGGTCTGGGGAAGGTGTAAGCCTCTTCCGGTCCTCCGGGGTGTCCCGGAGTCGCCACCCCCCAGCCACCTGCGACAATTGTTAATAAAAGAAAATTAATGTTGTTGTAGTGCCCCGCACATACTGTAGGAGGTGTGTGGGTCTGTGCATACGCTTTTAGAACTAAAGGTGCCAGAGTGATTCTTCAGCATGATGCCATAGTTGAACCATTTTTCATTCCCAATAGACCCATCCACATGAAGGTTCCAGAAAGAACTGTTATTAATTTAGATCCATAACAGGCTCCATACAGTAAATAACTGCGAATAGATGATAAGAGATTTGTAAAATAACAATGTGTCGTGATTTTAAAAGGATTCTCACTGCATACATTAACACAGGCCAATTCCAGGTTATTTTAATCTGTTAGTGTCTCGCTAGATTTTACTTTTTTATATTTTAGAAAATTTGCAAAGCACAAAGATCACACTTCATATGCAAAAAAAAAAACCTTTATAGAATGAAATAGTGCTTGGTCAAGCAATGGCTGTATGAGGAACAACACTAAAGAACTTTACAATGCCATTAAAGGCCCAGTACTTGGTTCATTGGGAGCTGTTATTATAAAAGCATCTTTTTCACAATCTGCAGTGCTTTAACCTTTTCCAAAATGCTAAAAAAAACTTTCAGAGAATTTTCTGGAAATAATATTTGAAAAAAACTGCTTTAGCTTTCTTACTTTGAGTCAGTCAGTCAGTCATTTTCCAACCCGTTATATCCTAACACAGGGTCACGGGGGTCTTCTGGAGCCAATCCCAGCCAACACAGAGCACAAGGCAGGAACAAATCCTGGGCAGGGTGCCAGTCTTACTTTGAGTTTGTTTTATTATTTCATTTGGTTAAAATGAAAGGTTTCAAAAAAGATAACGAAACCTAAATATGCAAGCTGCACATATTGTATGACAGAAAATTGTTTAATAGTAAAATGGCCATTCTAAAAGACAGAATTTAAAGCCCTGCTGTATGTTTAATGCAGCTGAGTTGAAAGCAGCTTCTGCTCTGCTGCGTTTTCCTGCTGTCTCATGCCAACAGTATTTGGGCATTTTTTTAATGTGTGAATTGTAATTCATATCATATCATCTTATGCCTGAGTATCAAGTTATTCACTTTTAATCCTTTAGCGAGGCTGATATCCACTGAAATAATTCCTCAGGCATTGCTAACAAAGTGGCTTGTCATCAGATATAAACAACTATAAGGAGATTGGCTTGTTGATAGAAACATTCAATGTGTGTCACAAAGCCTCCCAACATCAGGTTATAACCAGAACACAAAACGTAGTAACCTGCCACAAAGAAACAAATTCATCTTAAGGTAGCTATTTCTCAAGCCCTTTGAAAGATGTAACTCCACTTAATCTGGCCTGAGGGAACCAAAACGTTGGGATTACTCTCATATGTAATGCTTTCCTGTGGGTGCACAGTGTTCTTTAACTGTTTAATCACATTAAGGGGTCAAAGGTGTAATGACCTCCAAATGTAATTCCAACTTAGACTTGGAAAATATGCTTGACAGCAGCACAAATGGACACTTCCTGCCTATGACAGATAACCTTGAAAGGAGGGGCTCGGGACAAGAGCTCAGTCCTGTACCTGATATAGTATGTGAAGGACACATAATATTGCTTGGAAGTGCTTTGAATTTAATGAATTTTGTTTTTGTTTGTTCCTTATTAGCTTTGTTCATTTGTGAAGAATGCAAGCACTTTTTTTCTTATCTCTGGCTTATAGATAGATAGATAGATAGATAGATAGATAGATAGATAGATAGATAGATAGATAGATAGATAGATAGATAGATAGATAGATAGATAGATAGATAGATAGATAGATAGATAGATACTTTATTAATCCCAATGGGAAATTCACATTTTCCAGCAGCAGCATACTGATACAATAAATAATATTAAATTAAAGAATGATAATAATGCAGGTAAATTTAGTATTTCTAGATTTCTAGATCAGGCACACCAGTTTTGTATAAGCAAATAGCATTAATTAAGTCGTTTTCTTTTCTGAATCTTGTATGTTCCAGTTAAAAGAGGGCTTTAATCAGGAATGTGCCATTTTATGTCATTGCAAGACAGACAATAGTCTGGAGCCACGAACTGGGAGGGTGTCCCCCGAGGGCATCCATTTACATAGGTACTCACTGCAATGACAAATCTATGGGATTTCCCCTTAAAGCACACCATCAACACACTACAACAACATAGTTGGAAACCTCTAATCTCCGTTGCAAGAATGTCAGTAGTTGTAATGAACTTTACTTTTTTAGTAAAGGTTAGGTTTGATTTTGTCTTAAGTCGTATTGGCAGGGTTGTAGTGTGGGCATGAGAGCTGACAAGCAATGAATGCTCATCCAGAAGAACAATGCATAGAATGTGGAGATGGGGAATCTGGAGCATTCATGTTTCAAACCTCATGAACAGAAGAGTGGCTTGTCTTTGTGATATATCTTGATTTACAAACCAGAACAGAATAGAAAAAGAGAAAAAAGGGCAGGGATTACAACTAAACTTGCCGCACCTGTTAACTTGTTAATCCTTCCTACAGTGCCAGCTCTGTCAGACAGCACATCATTGTCACAAAAAGGATGAGCTGTGCTTGAAGGTCTGTAAATGTGACATGAGCAGTGATTTTCAGTCATTTAAATTGACATGGTCTGGCGACATGATCAGCAACGGCAGTTGACAAATCTGACATACCCCGTTACTAACACTTCACATTATATTGAACAGAAAAACATTGTGTCTCCACTGCCAATGTGCCTATGGTTCTCACACGTATAGACTGAAAGCAGGACTCTAGAACAATGAATGAATGGGACAAGCTGGTCTTCAGTTCAAAAGTGCAACTCTACATGAAGGGGCTTCCTGTTCATGCTCTACTTTCACTTTCTGGACTTATTAATTTAACAGTAATTTAGCAAAAAAGACACGTGTTTTGCACGTTGTAAAAATATAACTGGATGAGAAGACATGTTGATAAATAGACAAGAGATTTTTTTCATGGACATTTTGACAGTGTGTGCTGTTGTCCAGCATTGGTCACTATTGGGTCAGAAACCTTGTTTTTTCTTTTCTCCACAAAAACATGAAATTAAAATTTTGTCAACCAGAACTACAAACAAAATAAGTTACGTATAAAAAATATATAATTTTTGCATGGAGTATTCCTTTAACCTGTAACACAGTATACACTTTTGACTACTTACATGTTTGCCTTAATGTGCATGTTTTAATATTTTGACAAGGGGGTGCACACAGTGGGTGCTGATAAAGTAACTTAATAAAAAAAGAACCAAAATTTTGCTCCCTCTGTTGTTCCTAATGTACAAGTTTTTCATTTCTTGTCCATTCCAGAGATCAGGAACACCGACTGGACATTTTGTGACTATCTCCCTAAAAGCCCCAATGACACCACTAAGATCAGTATACACTTCAAGTTCCAGACGCTGGTCTCCTTTGCCTGTCCTGTTCCTCATAACAGGAGACTGGGCTGTGCTTTTACCATGTGGGTGCCACGTATTTTAAAAGCATTTTAGGTAGAATTACCCAGGCCTCTTACCCTCTCCTGTAACCTCTGTCTCTCAAACTACTGAGTTGCCTGTCCTCCAGTATCCAGGGGGCATTGCACACTTCTATCCTGGCCTCCACTTATTTGTGCTGCTGTCCCTTGCTATGTTCTTTACAGAGCATCATCTTCCAAGTATTCATAAAACTGTTTTAAGTTAAGCCTTTAGTTACAAAGCTGCCAAACTGTACAATGATTACCCACCTCATCTCTATCACCACCTTGCAAGCTTGGAAAGTGATATAGTGGTTAAATGTGTTAGTATTATGTACTTTACTAGTACTGCATTATAACTGTAAAACAATGTACGTGCTGTGAGCCTGTAGTCATTGTTACCCAAGGGTAAGCTATATGCATTTTTTGTTCAATTTACACACACACATATACATTATATAAAATAATAAAATGAACACTTCAGTATTTAAATACATACAGAAAAAAATAGTTTAGCTATTAACAGAAATAAGCACTTTACACAAAGTGATCTGAAGTACAAGCATGTTTGATCCAGTAGCTACACTAGACATTAGAAGAAAGAGAAAGACCAAGGATGCAGTTATAAAACCGTAATTCAGTGGAAAGCATTAACAAATGGGGAAGCTGAAGACGTAAATGGGTCAGAGACAAACTCTAGCTGTTTATATCCAAGTGTCTGCTAAGATATATAGTTATCTTAATTGGACAAACTATATAAATTAAAGGATTGAAAAATATTACACACTAGTTTCATGTTAAACATTTTCATGAATCTTCTACAGTGATTGTCAAACAAACATTTAATCATTTTTATAGCATCTTTCTATGTGAAAGATATTTGTAACTAAACATATATATTTGTTTGCTTACTGTGTTCACAGTTTTCTCTGAAATTCTAAAGGTTTATGAAGTGACGCAGAGATGAGGATGGAACCAGCAATTAAAATGAAGAGTGGTAAACAATAGTGTACACCATCACTGGCAGTCACAGAGAACTTGTTTCAAAGCCAACGATAATGGACAGTTTGTACAAACCTCCATATTATTTGAGTCATAAGGCACCTTTTGCAAAATACACTTTAACAAGAGTAAATTAGAAATTTGTCCAGAAATTTAAACTTCTCATTTACTGCATGCAAACTATGTTTTCAAAAATAAGAACATAAACAATCTAACAAACAAGAGGAGACCATTCAGTCCATCAAGCCCATTTGTTTAGCTAATAGCTAAGAAGTCCCAATATCTCATCCAGATTTTTTTTTAAAGGTTGTTAGGGTTTCTGCTTCAACTGCATGTCTCTGTAGTTTGTTCCAGAGTCCGATAGCTCTTTGTGTGAAGAAGTGCTTCCTGGCTTCAGTCTTAAATGCACTTACACTTAATTTCCTCAGATGTCCTCAAATATGTGATTCACCCTTAAGCTGAAAGAATGTTGCTGAATCTACTTTATCAATCAATGCCTGTGAGGATTTTAAATACCTGGATTAGGTGCCCATGCAGTCTTCTCTGCGTGAGACTAAACAGGTTTAATTCTCTGAGTCTGTCACAGTACGACATGTCCTTAAATCCAGCAAAGCACTTGGATGTTCTCCTCTGCACAACTTCAAGTTCTACTATGTCTGTAACTGAGCTCTTCACAGATGAATGTATATCCGTTCACATTAAAAAAAAAATTAAATATACTTGTTTTACACCATAACTTAATAAATAATTCAGAATTAGAAAATTTGAAAAACTTTATGTGTGTATATCACTTTATAGGGTTACATTCATTCCTGAAGTACACATTCAGTATAGAAATGTCTTCTAGGAATGTTCCTGGAAAAGTTAAACAAAGTAGATAAGTATTTAGTATTTCATAAGTTTACAAGAATAAAGAGAACTGCTATTTTTTAACAAAAATAAAAGTTTGTACTCACCAGTGAAAGTACAGGTCGAGTGAAGCAAATTTCAGGAATCCATTGAATATTTTTCATTGCTTATAAAAAGTCCACAGTTAATACAATACCAGGTAAGAATTCAGCTTAGTGCAGTTTTTAATTTTTATTTTTAATGACATCTTTAAAACCTCAGTTTGTGGATGGTTTTTAATCTCATCTAAACTGACATGAGTGTTTAAAATCTTATATATAAACGTCTACGCGTGGAAGTGTGTGCGTCTGTCCGGCCCGGAAGTGAGAGGTGGAGTCGGGGTAAGGGCTCCGCCTCCAAAAAAAACAGAAAACTCGCTTAGCCACTAATAACACAAGTGATGCGAGCACGTCAGCAAAATGAAACCTCCGAAGAAAGACAAAGTCGCTTAGCCGCTAACAACGGCAAGACGGTATCCTTTTTACTTTTCCTCCCGTCGCAAATGCACAAGTGATGCAAGCACGTTGGCAAAACTAATCCTCCTAGGAGAGAGATGCCCAGAGTAGTTCCTTTCAATTACCTGACATCTCTACATTTCAATTTTTTTTCTGATGATTTCAATAATTTCTATAACCCAGGCTTTTTAGAGCAGATACATCTCTCACAAATTCCTGTTAAATATGAATTATGCATATTTTAACTACGGAAACCCCAATTTAATTGGAACAGTATAGTTTTAATTAAATAAAGGAAATAAATAAAAGGAAATAATTTTAAACTATATGATGCCGTCTGAAAGGTGTAGTTTTCTACATAATTAGTAATGAGCCAACCATTTCCAATGCAACATCTGCGTAAACATCTGAACGTTTGTTTAACCTAAGTAGGTTGCAGACATAATTATAAGGCTGGGGAGAGATGTAAAACATTATCGGTCACACACAATTTTGAAGGGCATGAAATTATGAATACTGGAATTTGTTGCAAATGTCTTACAGAGGAACTGCAGTTCAAGAAGAATTTGAGTGAAGGACAAATAGGCCAGAAGATGGAAGACACAAAAAGGACTGGTAAAGGCATAGTGGGAGCACAAGTGTTGCAAAGACTTTACATTGTTGTTCATTATTTGTCCTAACTACAGTTATCTTTATAGTTCGTTTTTAGAAAAAGAGATGTGATGCTTACACACTGAATGCTTTGCTATGTGTTTCCATTTAAATAAGGTCTGCATCATGATGTAGCACATAGCAAACAGCTTGACTGCAGGACTGGCAAAGTGTTAGCCTATAAACAATGTGGTCACTGCCATCAGAAAAAAAAATCATAAAATAAACAGTGTCTGCAACAAATGATAAAACATAATGAGAAAGAAAAACATAATAAAACATTCCAAAATTGGAAAAACCATAATGCACAATGCCAAAGCCAGGAGTGGTTCTACTATGAAACTAAAGTTTAAGCTTCAAGGCCCCTAATCCCGGAGTGCACATTGCTTAAACATTTTGGGTGTCTGCTGTATGAGAAGGAGTTTGTAGAAAATAATTAATAATATAGTGTAATTCAATACAAAATAATAGTTTATTAAAGTATTATGTAAACTAGCTGTAAAAGAAAAGATTTTCAAGTTAAGGATTTTTTATTCTAAATATATTTAATATAAAATAATTATAATTAATTTAAAACACTATTAACATTTATGACAGAAATGAAAAGTTTTATTTAAATTATTTATGCCTATCACGAGCTGTTAATCAGAAAGGAATTTTCTCAAGCTATTCTTTATAAAGAACAAATTTTGGTCTGCCATGACTAAAGTGTGCTTTAATTCCTTATGCATATTGCAAGGAAGCTCTCATATGATAAAACTGCTCGTCAATATGTTGCTAGAAAAAAAAACACAAAAAGTTTTTTGTAAAATGTGGTTCAGTCTAAAATTAAAGATTATATTGACTGTGGAATTTTTTATGTTTTATTTCACCAATCTATGATGTATCACGCATGTAACATTATATAACATATATAACATTTCCATAATTTTCCTCCCCCCATAACTTGAAACCTATAAGGCATAGGAAATTATTAGTCACACCAGTGACTTTGACATGTGAGATAATCCAGTTCAGCGGGATTAATCAAAATCTGAGATAAAGTGGTTACATTTTTTAAAAATTTCTGGTGATCTGTCGTGGAACAACACCATTGAAGATGGGCGGAGTGGTGGCTCTGAGGCTAAGGATCTGCGCTGGTATCCAAAAGGTTGCCGGTTTGAATCCCCGTCACTGCCAAAAGAGATCCTACTCTGCTGGGCCCTTGAGCAAGGCCCTTAACCTGTAATTGCTCCAGGGGCACTGTACAATGGCTGACCCTGCGCTCTGACCCCAAGGGGTATGCGAAAACTAACAAATTCCTAATACAAGAAATTGTATAAGGCGAAATAAATAACAAGAAGAAGATAACAGTGGTTACCCAGACCTCATTGCTGGTTGCAAAGGGGCCCTCATAACAGTTCAACCTTCAGAGCCCCAAAAATGTAGATCCACCACTGGCCAAAGCACAGATTCAATACAGTATTAATATTGGGGATGTCTAATTCTGAAGGACCTCTCTTTCTGAGCAGAGAAGATTTGGAGCCTTCCCATGGCTATCCCTGCAGATGTAGTTTGGTGGACTTCTGCTAATTTCCAATATTTTATTGTAGGAAAGCTTGCAACTGAAAGTTAGTTATTTCCATGATACCTTCAGCTTTAGATCTCTGTAAAGTTGCCTTTTTAATGTGTAGCCATTCCAGATAAATGAGGTTACTGCTGACCTGGGCCACTAGCCCCTGCATGGATCTCGTCTTCTTCTTAATTGGGTAGTTGTTTTAATTCGGCTTTAGAACTTTGAGACCAGTTCACTGAACTGCAATTTATCTTTCACTTTTTTGCAACAAACATTTCTAAAAAGCACTAAGAGATCTTAACATCTGCAGTCTGTCATTGGTGTGCAAAAATCAAACGCTTATTCTGCAAAAGAAAACAACCTCTGTCACAGCTTAAGAAGCAGACTCTTTGTTAAAAAAAACTGAACGGAGTTCACAAAGTCTGCAAGGCTGGCACAACTTAATGATATTCTGTTTTACAAAGTAGTTTCCATAGCTTTATCATTACGCAGTCAGATTGTTTTTGATTGCTTTGCTTTAGCAGTTTCTTGTCTTTCTGCATCTGGAGGCTGTTGTGGAAACCTTCTTTTGTGCCTGATTTATTGTAATATATTTTCCATCCACATGAGGGAGTATAGAGCTGTGAAACAGATGAGGGATGCGCGTGCGTTTGAGGCTGTTTAATCGCATGTGCTGTTCTAGAGGTGGCACTGTAGGAAATGTAAAGAGATCTGATTTTTAAGTATAGTAATTGCTACATGATTTATCAAATGTAGGGTGGCCTTAAATCTTACTAAGTCTTCACTTTTTAAAAAATATTCTGTATCATATCTGTTTATCACAGACTGCAATGAGAATATAAAATGACAATGATTAAGCCAAACAGATTTTTGTATGCATCCAAAACACATCTTACCTAATATCAGATGGTAACTTCAACATAAAATATCTGTTCAGTGGGTCCTTTTCATTCTTTTAGAACTCCTCATGGTTGCATGTACCTGACTCAACAAACACTTACTATTGTTATATTAGCTGAGCTGAACATCTTAAAATAAACCAAGAGCATATGTGCATACCATTTCAAGGCTACAGTTTCACAATTGAATTCCTTAACTTTTATGTTTAAAGTTAATGTTTCTTCATTAAAATCATCACATTTTGCATAATATTGAGCACTTTCATTTATCTTGACAGACTTAAACAAATGCATTCAAATATTTTTTCAACCTTTAGGATTGAAAGCTGGCTGTTTTGTAAAGAAAAATAAATAAATATCTGGCATATTTATCCTCGTTTGGGAACATACCAAGCTTTCCACAGATAGGGAAAAGGTCAAAAGAAATTGGAATGAAGTTTTTATTTAAAGTTTTATAAAAAAAGAACATTTAGAAAACACATTTAGTTACATTATCTTTTTATAGAATAACAGTCAAAACTGGAAATCTTATCAAGAATGAAAACATGTAAATCTGATTTTTTGAAAATATTACTCATACACTATATTGGTCTTCTCACTGGTTACATATTTATATAAATCATTTCATTATTAACATAAAAATAATTCAGCATGTGAACATCCACACAGTAATGATTCACATACTTGACCAGGACAGTATTAATTATTTGTTAGGTTTCTTAACAACTCATTAGCAAAAAAGAGAAGGACTCCTTTTGATATATTTATCTATATAGTTAGTTTTTTACTGCTTTCACACCAGTTGATGAGTAATACACTGGCATACTGTATATGTGGATAACATCAAAAGTAAAATGTAGGCTATATGAGCAAGTGGAATTTATTTTGTTATGTCCATCCATCCATTTTCCAACCCACTGAATCCGAACACAGAGTCACGGGGGTCTGCTGGAGACAATCCCAGCCTTATTTTGTTATGTATTTCTTAAAATATACTGCTCATATATAACAATCTTTACATTCTTGTCTTTTACCTTAGCACAGGTTCCTAATCCTATTATGGCTGACACTCTTGTATTTTGAAGCCCTTCACCAAATGTTGGAGGGAGGAAGGGAGTGTGATTGTAATTTTTGGTTGAAAGTAAACATGTCTTTTTCCCATCACAGATTGACAACGTGCAATATTACAAACTACATCATAGAAGAGGGGAGCGGAGAAGTTCTAGTGGTTTAAAAAGTGGATGAATATCTTTGAGATGGATATGTTTTAGTAACTTAGTAACTAGATAATTTTAACAATGTTACTTATATAAACTGCTGCAAATATTCTGTACCCTGCGAAGAAAACTAACGTTTTCAGAGGATATCAGGTTAAAGTCTCACTGGGTCCACCTCCATTCAAATATATTAAAACCACTCAGCCAACTCTTCTTATTAGTTAAGGGGTATTTGCTTAACATTACATAGCTCCTAAAGAGCAAGCACAATGCTAAACAAACATAATATGTGCTCAAAAAAGTAAGATAATATTATAATTGTGAAATGCACATATCCAGTTGGAATATGGCTAACAAATCTCAAGTGAATTCAGTTTCAAAAGATATGATTTTGTCTGTTAAAAAAAAAAATCAGAAGAGCAGTCTTTGTCATTGTTCTGCCATCAGTAAGGTGAACAAACTGAAAGTAAAGACAAGGACTTGGAAATGAGACATAGTCAGACAAAGCAGGGCTGTCGAAACCAGGAATTAAACTGATTTTTTTGCTTTGCCAAAGGGGTTATCAAAACTCAAAATTAGAAAAACAAAGAAAAGTTTTTTGTCAGAAAATACACTTGAAAGAAAATTCACAGAGTGATTAAGTTATGAACACACTTGGACAGTGAAAGTCTGCATAAGACCGGCTTTCAAACTACTGTATTGTGCCGATGCCATGATCCAGTGTGACTTCCAGGAAGATCCCCTTAGTAACTCTCCATTTTGTGCCAGCAACCAGTGTGCAAAATCGACGCCCATGAACCAAACAAAATACAGTCACGGTAAAAAACAGGAAGCAACTTTTAACAAGCAAACTAACTTTACCAAAGGATTCAGTGAAGTGAAAAACAAGTTTCAACCACAAAAATGTACAGAAAAATGTACTATGTTCTTAAAAAATTTAAAACATAACAAAATCATGACAGTTGTGATCTTACCTGGTCTCTGTCCCTGGTCTCAGTTTTATTTATTTTAGTTTTTTATGTTGTTATTTTTTATTGATTATTTTGTGATGTTTTTCAAATGTAATGTTTTTCTCAGGGTTCTGTTTGATATTTTATCATTTCTCTGTAATTGTTGGGCGGCACGGTGGCGCAGTGGGTAGTGCTGCTGCCTCGCAGTAAGGAGACCTGGGTTTGCTTCCCGGGTCCTCCCTATGTGAAGTTTGCATGTTCTCCCCTTGTCTGCGTGGGTTTTCTCCCACAGTCCAATGACATGCAGGTTAGGTGCATTGGCGATTTTAAATTGTCCCTACTGTGTGCTTGGTGTGTGTGTGTGCCCTGCGGTGGGCTGGCGCCCTGCCCGGGGTTTGTTTCCTGCCTTGCGCCCTGTGCCAGCTGGGATTGGCCCCAGCAGACCCCCGTGACCCTGTAGTTAGGATATAGCGTGTTAGATAATGGATAGATGTAATTGTTTGTTTTGTGAATTCTGTTTATACTTGCATTAGTTTTATATAAGGGGGTGAGGCTTCCTGACACTGCAGCTGTGCAGCTACTCCAGATCTCTGGCTATGAAGAGCTAAAACTGTGACGTGGAACCACATTTTTTGAATCTTATCCTTTTCCATCATGCACTTAGTGAGTATGTTTGCTTATGTGTGTGAATCTTGAATGGTTTAGTGTTTTATTGCTATCACACTGTACACGTATTTTGAGTTTGCACTTAGCCAAGAGTGATATACAAAGATCCAGAGCAACTCATACAGACATTTTATGTTAAACCTTTTAAGGTAAATAACTTTTCACCCTATTTAAATATGAATATTATTTTGTGCTGACTCACTAACTGTGCAAACGTTCTTGACGGTATAATCAACAACAACATTTATTTATATAGCACATTTTCATACAAAAAGTAGCTCAAAGTGCTTTACATAATGAAGAAAAGAAGAATAAAAGACAAATAAGAAATTAAAATAAGACAACATTAGTTAACATAGAAAGGAGTAAGGTCCAATGGCCAGGGTGGACAGAAAAAACAAAAAAAAACTCCAGAAGGCTGGAGAAAAAAATAAAATCTGTAGGGGTTCCAGGCCTCTTTATAGAAGATAAAGAGTTTAAAAGTATTCAGCAATAATTCATTTCCAACATTTACAAAGAGGTCATATGAAGCATTTGTGATCTTATTTTATGGAGAAGGTTGATCTTCTCATTCCTGAACTTTTAGACATTACATAGTCTATATGAGTCCAGTGCCATATTAAGCCTTTACAGAACAAACAGTATTGCTTGTCTTTCTTTTTATTTCTTATTCATGCAAGCAGCTACTGCATTCTGCAAGTGGGGTAAACAAGAAATAATGGCCATTAACAAAGCCTTTCAAAACATTGTATATATCTTATAACTAACTGTTGTTTAAATAACAGCAGCAAACTCTACACTTATAACAAACTTATTGAACATTATTATAGCATTACAGTTTAAGAAGGTAGATATTAGTTTTTATGAAAATGAAGGAACAAGTTTCTGCAGGTACTATAAAGAGGTTAAAAAGTTATTGCACATCTGTGTTATTTTGAAAAAAATACCTCTTAGGCTTCTAACACAGGTTCAAATTGCTCAAGATTTACTTTATGATAACAGTTGCATGAAGGTGCAGCCTGCTAGCAGGGCGCTTTGTATACACAGGAATTATGCGCTAATTACACCTCTGGGTGGTTGTCAGCCCATCAAATGACAGTCTACCTGTGCAAAGACAGGAAAGAGAACATTTGAAACATTAATCTAACGAGTAAACACTTAACTCCATTTTTCTGTCAAAATGACTATTAAAGCCTCTTTTAAAAGACAGTTATGTATGTTTCAATGTAAAACAGATCAATTAAGAGCACAAAACCAAACTGTCAACACCAGGAAAACATCTGAAGACAAAAATGTGGACTCAAAAGCCAAAGGCTGGCTAAACTAGTCCAGACGCTATCTAATTTAGTGTAGGTTCACAGGGAAATCTCGGAAATGTGCAGTTTTATTATGAAAAGTGTCTTTCCTATTGTGTGGTACAAAGAACAGATGACTTGTGGACATAATTAATATGCAAAGACATAATTAGTGTATATTCTTTAATACAGTGCTAAACAAGTTATTTTCTCTGCTAGCTTGTTTGAAATTTCATTTTTTCTGGTATATTATTTCAAACAATTGTGTTGTAAGAAGTGGTGCAGCAACATTACAACCCTTGCATTGAAGAAGAGTAATACTTACAGCCTGGACTAAACTGAATCTTTGGAACAAATGTTTCATTTTAATGGTCCTCTGCAGCCTTTGGAAGTGAAAGTCTTAATTTCAAGTCCTGGTGGCCTGATGGATTGAGTGAAATAGGATGGTTCTAACAGTTCATGTAAATCAGAGCATTGTTTAAATTTTTTGTTTGCTTGTAAGGAGGCTTGCTTAAACCATGCAATATTGAAATCCTTATGGTGGTAGCATAATGCCATTCTGTTGTTGTCCTTACTGACAGTGTGCAAGTCAAGAAGGAGGACTGCTTGTCTATCAGCTTGCACACACAGAAGAACAACAAAGTATTGTGTGATTTCTGTGGGCAGAAGCTGTTAACAGAGCTGCAATTGACACCTCATGTTTATGTGCTTAGTATGATGATAATTATTTTTTTAGCAAAAAAGTGATCAGACAAATATGACAAATGCAAAGTGTCAGGAACGGCCATTAGTTATTAACTATCCTGCTAATGGTAATCCCATTGACAAAGCAAAGGCCAGGAGAGGTCATCAATTTTCAGGGTGACGTTGAGGTGAAAGAAACAGTGTGAAAGTATTTAAACTCTGAATAAAATTTTTTTTTTTAAGTGTGCCAAAAAAGAAGGAGAATATAATGAGAAATAAATCTACTTTAGGAACTCTCCTATATAATTTATAGGAACACAATTTAAGAGATAAATAAACTGGCCTTTTTGATGTAATTTCATTCTATAGGGTGTGATAACAAGATAAGACAAAGTTAAAGTGTTGGGGCACCTTGCAGCAAACTGAATAATAATAATTAAAAAAAAAACATGCATTAAACACAAATGGAGTTGTCCTCAGAGCTACAAATACAGGCAGGAAGAAGGGGGAACGCAGAAGTGACATCAGAGGAGGAAAGCTGTCAGTCTTCCTTTCTGCAGAAGGTGGAAAAGAGAGGTCGTCACCACACAGCCCCAACCCCTGGATCAGTGGAAAATTACCATCACCCAAACCCTTAAACTGTCTCCCATGCACCTGCACCCATGTGACAATGGCTCTATTTTATGCGAGGGTATCACAATGATCTGATGCCAATCAAGACAGACGAGGCACCACCATCCCATTGTTTGACTGATTTTGTGTGACATGAAAGGTGCATGTTTTGATAGTCATTAGCAAAAGAGGGACAGATATTATTAGTTAGGTAAGTTAATACATACTTTAAAAATGTCTACACACATATAGGAAAACTGTAGTGTAGTCCCACTGGCTTTAATTTCTTGTAAAAAGAGGCAGATTTTGCTGCGGCCCTTCACTACGCTCAGCTGGCAGTGAAAGTTTGTCAAGTTACACCCTGCTTAAATGGGTAAGTTTATCGAGAGTTTGCATGGACATATTTTAAGAACACTTTGTGTTTAACACTAATCTTTCTAAGAAAAGTACACAGGATTATCAAAGGTGTTTGGCAGGAGCGCAGTATGCACAGAGTAATGCAATTATCACATAATCACACTACAGAGATCTGGTCATAAAAAGTGTCTTGTTTTAAAAGCACTTAATGTCTAGTAACAAATAGCTTTAAGTATAATTTCTGTGAGCTAACAAGAACTGTAGCAGCCTTTAAGTGTAGAAAAATGATGATATAATGTTTTTAGGTCTACAATTAAACATTACAAGTCTGACAAAAGGAACAGAAAAACTTAAATATTAATAAATATATAAATATTTACATTTTACACTATAATTAAGACACCTGTATGTTCTTTTCTTTTTTAAAAGAGATTTCTTTGCTGTTGAAATGGAATTTTCTTTTCTGTGTATGTATAGAACTTTTTCAACAGTTTGGAAAGCCCCACTGAGGCTGAGGAATTTACAGATATTTTTTTGTGCTTAAATTACTCTGGTGAAATTCCGGCTTGGCAGAAATACAGTAGATAGGCAAGCTGCAGAAACAAGTCTAATAAGACTCGACAATCCCACATGACCCTTTGGAATTTTGACATCAAGGTAAGCCTGGAAAGCCAAAGGAAATTCAAAGATAGTCATAAGAAGAGGTGCAAAGAGGATAAAATGGGTTATGAAGAAAATCTGAGTTGGTTAAGCAACTTCTCACTCCAATGAACAACAAAATACATCTGATTGAATTAAAGACGAGATAAAAATCCGAAAAAATTGTTATGATAAAAGTAATGTATCCATATCAAAACTAACAGTGCTGCTTTAAACATGGAGAGAGCATGTTATGTTATATATATATGCATATCAATCAACATGTGGGTTAAAAGATTTTGGAAATTAAGTGATTCAGAATAAAACTAATAAATTATACAGAAAATTAATTTATTTATGACTACCCCTGCTTTGAGAAGCTAAACAATTCCTGCAAGTCCCTCTGCAACCTTATTTTTCATAATACAGATACATAATTAACATTCATTTAAACAGGAAAATATTTTAGGTGTTCTCTGACTTCCACTTTTGATCAAATAATATAAAATACCTGTAAATTAGTTTAATAGTAAAATTAATCTGTGATAAAAATAAACCGTGATCCATCTTATCCTTTCATTCAGTACTGTTCAGTAAGGCTGTTAACTTATGCTTCATCACTTATAGATTCCCATTCATAGGAAAGGCCTTTAGATCTTTCTTTGGCTTTCCAATTCTTTTTTAATTTTTTTCTGGAGCCAGGATGCCCAAGATAATGTGAGAAGACACAAGAGCAATATAGGTTGCAGGATGACAGAAATTAGCCATAATAATGACCAAGACTGTGATTTCACATCACCAACATCCAGCCTTGCCTGAAAAATACAGCTTCATCTTAAACATCCAACCCTGCTATGTTACGCATGCTGCAGCATGTTACACTCAAAATGGTTACAGAGATGATCAGGTTTTAGCACTAGGTCTGAGAATCAACCCCAGACTCAGTCTTTGTAACCACAAAAATTGAGCTTTCTTGTGGTTCCTAAGACTATAAAATGCTATTAAATTACTTTGTTATACCCACATTTTCATAAAGTGATTGTACGTAATTCTGGAGATGACTATGCCTAAAACGACCCAATTTTATTTTTTGTTTCCATGTTGGGTGACCCAAGCCATTTAGTAGGAGAAGAGCCTAATAAGGCTGTAGGAACCAGAGGTAAGCATGCACTATTGTAGGCTGTTGTGACAGTAAGGAAGGAAGCAAAGGCACAGCTGGGGAGTGTGATGTCGTTTATGTAAGGGAAATTCCAGAAAGGCTATGCAGAATGTTACGAGACATTGCTGAGAGAGACAAGAAAGGAAATAATAATGTGAGACAACAATCATAATGGGGGCCAGATTAGGTCATAACTGGAAGATCAAAAAGAAACAAGAGTGAACATAGCAAAAGGTCAAACAAAAAATAAAAATCAAAGTCAGAGAGGTGTTCAAAAGCCAAGATGAGGCCCAGCGTTTGGCCTACGTTACATTGCATACTAACTATTGCTAAAGATTATTGAAGTTTATCCACCTGAGTTAGACAAAAACATGAAACCGACACGTTTTTTATAACGTAATTACTGCTTACGTTACAAATGCACAGACTGCAGTTATGTGTGATGTCTCCCGTGTCGCATAAACAAAAGAATGTAATGAAAAAAAATAAAAATAAACTTTGTGAAAACAAAACAAATTAGTTAGAAACATCCATGATAAAAAATAACAAAGACACGAAAACCACATGCTGTACATCAACTTGTAATTGTTACCCAGAAGAAAAAGTAAGGAATGAGGTGTCTCGATTGCTTCAGAGCACTACTGGTATAAAGGTTCACAGCACCCAGCTAATTTCTATGGAAAATATGAGTATGATGGACACAACTGGTGAACCTGTTCAGTTCCCACTAAATATGTGAAGCTGGCATTAGGGACAAGAAAGCTAAAACATGCAAAATCATTATCGTAGGATTCCACAAAATCATTACTATTCCTTTGTTGGTCTTCCTTAATTGTTTATTTGTTTATTAAACTTCTATTTCTGTATATCATCGCCAGTTCGGTTTTATAATGTGTACAAGGACCAGTACCAAAGTGACCCTTGTCGGGTAAATAATCTGGTTGGCTATCCTATCTATGATAAGTGTATCCAGAACCAAGATGTCATTTTTGTCCCTTCTAAATGTTGTTTCTTGTTATGGGAAAAAGAAAACCAGGAAGAGATTTACACAAATAAAAGTAGGTGCAGGAACTGAGCTGGAGTGTGCACCTAGTGCAGGGGTGGGCAATTATTATTCCAAAGGGGCCACGTGAAAAATTGGAATTGTTTTAGAGGGCCGGAATATATATAATACACTTCATATACTGTATACTTAATACCTATAATACTCTTAATTAATTTGGAATATATATGATATCCCACTATAAGAAATATTAAATGAAACATTACAATGAGAAAATGTGGAAGATATATATATATATATATATATATATATATATATATATATATATATATATATATATATATATATACACAGTGGAACCGAAGTAATTTCCCCCATAGGATTGTATGTAAATACAATTAATCCGTTCCGGACCATACAAGCTGTATGTAAATATATATTTTTTAAAGATTTTTAAGCACAAAAATAGTTAATTATACCATAGAATGCACAGTGTAATAGAAAACTAAATGTAAAAACATTGAATAACACTGATAAAACCTTGAACAGAGAAAACTAACATTGCAAGAGTTCACGCTACAGCCTTACGAACCGCTCTCTGTAAACACTTTTTTTAATGAGTTTTAAGCACAGGGAAAAAAATAAACATTTGAAAAATCCGTAATTTATACAAAAACTAACCATAAACAACCACGAAAACTAACCTTGCATGAGTCGAGTTTTGGCATACAGGAAGTGAGGAGGAGAGGAGGGTGGAGAGGAGATTACAGTTTTGAGGTATTATCTGTGACGATGCGGGTTCGCTGCATGCTCCCATCTCGCTTCCGGGAGCCCTTAAACCCGTCACCGTCGGTAATGTTACCGATGAGCATGACAGTGAGGCACTACAATGGAGCAATCGGATGGTGCAAACAAGTGCCAAGTGCTTTTATTAAAATCAACAAAACAACAATCAAAAACAAAGTCCAAATTAAATAAAGTGCGGTGCTTTCAGAATCCTTCAATAAATAAATGATCCCATAAAAACAGAAGTGAAGTGGAGGTTAAATTCCAATAGAAAAAAGTCTTCATTAAATACAACGAGGTTAAAACAATGCTCGAAGCAGTCTCTTTAAAAACAAGCCCGGTGCATTCTTTAACTGCCTTCTTGGCCTTACGCGGCCAGCCATCCTTCTTCTGGTCACTCCTTGTCCTTGATCGCTCAGCTGGAGCGACCGCTTCCTTCTGCCCCACCGAGTGTCGGCCAAAACACCTCTGCTTGAGCTCACTGTCCAGCTGCCTGCCAGCGAGCACGTGCTTGCTCGCTCCAATAGAAAAAAGTCTTCATTAAATACAACGATGATAAAATAATGCTTGAAGCAGTCTCTTTAAAAACAAGCCCGGTGCATTCTTTGCTGTAGCAATCAACCCCCAGCGCGTATGAACCGGAAGGGAAACAAAATAGAGCACAAAGAGTTCACAGCGAATGCACAGGGAGAGACTGAACACGTGCGGAAATCATCGGCGTGTACAAACCGGAAGGAAAACTGGCTTGTTCGTCACCCGAGTGTGTGGTTGTGAACAGATGCAAAAGTTTGGCGAACTTTTTGGTCATAACCCGATTTGTACGTGGTCCAAGACGTTCGTGACCCGAGGTTCCACTGTATATATTATATATATATAAATATATAAAATTCTATGTATATAATTCTATTTAATGAACAATCACAAAAACAGTTTATAAAAGTTCAACTTTTGCAATGTTTAAAAAAGCTAGCACCATAACTTAACGTAAAATAGCAGCATTAACTTACATTGATAAAGCACAGTAAACCAAACATGTCAAACAGTGAATCAAACAAGTGTGGAGCACAGAATTATTGCACTATTTAAGGAACATTTATAAAAACAAATTAGAAAATGTGCATTTTTGCAGCATTTAAAAAATTGCATCATAACTTTATTAACTAGATTTCAAAGACCCACATCACATTATTTTACCTCAGTTCTTTTGGTGTTCAGTGAGAGAAATCTAGCCTGTTTTGGGCTTGAACAAGTGCACTGAAGTCAGGTTGAATATCTGAGGTGGAAATGCGAAGGACAGCACACAAGTGATCATCACTGAGAGAGGATCTATATCTGGATTTGTTAAACTTCATCACTGAGCAGTCCTGACCTGCTCACAACAAAGAGAGACATGCATTAAGGTGGAGAAGAGGACAAGTCACTCCTTCTTGTAGACAGGTTAAAAACTATAGGTACACTTGGGGTGGCTGCAGATTTTTCTGTCTTTCCTCATCCTAGTTTCCTATTTTTGTATATGTTGACTGCTGTCCTTCTTTGCTTGTCATCTTATTTAGGACTGATTACTTAAGTAAGTCTATTAGTGGACAGACAGGCTCTTTCCTCCTTTAGGCTGATGAAGTTTTAAATATTAAATTGCATTAGATGTATACTACATATCACTAATATAATAAATTGTTCATCTAATTTATGGTCATGGAGGAGCCAAACCTAACTTGATTAGAATAGTAACAAGGAAGAAAGAACATCTGGATCAAGTGTCTTTGCGCAGCTGGGTGCACCCAAATACAAATATAAACGCTGTGAACATGAGATTCTTTACAATGCTATTATTGCATAGAATTATATAGCAGTGGAGTTTGCTTATTCATTCTTCATAACTTAATTGTGTATATTTTCTTCATGGTATATGAGTAACAAATCATTTAATGTGAAAGAGACACTTAAATCAAACCTCTTATCATTCAATAATCCAAAGGGGTGTCTTAAACAGATAATACTAAGGTTGAAATGCTGTGTGTTGTCTGGCCAAAATGACCCCTAGCTATTTATTAGTCAGTTAAAGAAAAGCAGGTTAGTTGGGAAAACAAGCAGTGTCTAACGTCTTATAAACTGTCATTTTGGATTACCGAGAAAAAATGTTATTCATCCCATTATGTCTTCACGGTAGTCTCTAATGTGATATTCCCACTCACTGTAAACAAACACTCTAGGTTGTCACCTGTTTATTATGAGCCATCTGCAATTTTCTATACATCACTCTGTTTTTAAAGCAATAGCAGATGTTTCTACATATTTTTTATTTTCCATTTGCTATCAAAGACCACAACATGAAAACCAGCACCAATCAAATTTTCCCCGTGACATCTGAAAAAGAATTACAAACCAAATTGAACTTTATTTCAGTTTCTTATTGCATATCACAAATATTTTAAAAATGTATTTAGTACATATATTCTAACTTTTCAAGAAAATAACCGAAATGAACAGAAAAAAATAAGTTGAACTAAATCCCAGTTACATAGGTGAGCCATATTGTACTCACTGTCATTTTAGCAGTGTGCTTCAGCTATAAAAATGTCTAAAAATTAGCACTTAGATATCCAAGTGCTCAAAGTAGCAGGAATCAATAGTAAGATTTCCAAAGATGTCAAAAAGTTAATGCCTACATTGCAGATTCATTGGTTCCAAAAAATTACTTCATATTTTAAGAGAAGCAGACTTCAAAATCATGAGGTAAGCATGTCATATCTCACTGACAGAGATCGATGGACATTTTACACAACAGTTCAAAATGGCTACTGATTCCAATCGTCATCTCTGTGACTCATTCTTAAGAAAACCTCTATGTTGTGAGCTTCATAAAGCTGTGGTTTATGGCAAGGATGCCAATCATAAACTGTTTATAGCCAAGGGCAACACACAAAGACATAAAACTTGGTGTAAATAATACAAAACATGGAATGCTGAGCAATGGAGAAAAAGTAACTTGGTGTGCTGAATCAACTTTCAACCTGTTACCTACAAAAGACGTCTTCAGCTCATAACATTTTTCGCCAAATGTTTAACATGTTTGGGGATCAGCAATGGTATGGGTAGCTATTGTCTGGGAGTCATTAACTCAACTGATTTCTCTACATGTTCATTTAATGGTCAAGCATATATCAGACCAGGGGCAGTCTATGCTGTAAACACTTTTCTTTCATGATGTTCCCCTGTTCTGGGATGATAATGCTACCATACATACATGGTCTTACATGACTTGATGAACACCACAATCAACTTAAATGCTTTCCACGATCTCCTTAGTCATCAAATCTAAACATCATTGCACCTTTATGGAAAGTTCTGGAGTATACAGTGCAAAGTAGATTTCCTCCTTTTTCCCCTTTTAAAGAATTGGAGGCTTTTCTTCTTGAAGAATCTTTCAATATCCCTCTATATTGGACTTGTATTATGGCATTTTAAGAAGCACTGAAGCTGTTCCAAAGACAAAAGTGGTCCTCCTTCTTATTAGGTTGTCCTTAATATTAAGATATTTTTAGGCTTTTACATTATTTTGTCCACCTACTATAAGACTGGGTTAATTCATAACACCTAAAAAGACGTGTCCAGTGATCCAAACCCTTATGCCCTCAGGCTAACAGAACTGCTGTATACCAGACACACAAGAACCCTACCATCTTGTGCAGTTGTAACAGTGTCAGATAGTGTCATGGTCTGGTTACCTTAGGGTCTTAATATCTGTCATTTCAGCATTTGCGTATGTGATACCTTTTGCCTGTGCGAAAAGAATGCAGGCAATGGAGATGGCAGCTATAACATAAAGGATCCTTGCCACATAATGTTCAGGGTTCCAGCCATTGTTACTGGGGTTGACCTGCCAACAGCTGGTAAAAGCAGGAAATAAATGAAAGTAAAAAGAGCAAAGGAAAAGAACAACCAGAAAGCCGGATGTGAGAAAAGTAATCTAAATGTGTATCCATGGAAATGCTCCACAATATCTCAAGGAACTTCTTATAATTTAATCCACTGCAAGAAACTTCCATTTTGCAAATACCTACTGCCTTCGCCCCCCTGTGACCAAACTTCATACAATGGGTGACCGAACCTTTGCAGCCGCTGCTCCACAGCTCTGGAATGCCCTACCAGAGAGCCCAAGAACACAGCAGATTGCGGGCTGTTTTACAAAACAGCTAAAGACTTTTCTATTTAGGAAAGCTTATTAATAAGAATGCTATAATTATTGTTGTTTTATCTCTGTTTTTATCTTACTTTGCCTTTGTTTAAACTATTTATATAGCACTTTGCGATTTACTGCTAATGTAAAGTGCCCTATAAATAAAATGCATTATTATTATTATTATTATTATTATAAATGGGTATAGCAGCTAGACACACATCTGAATTGGAGACATTCAGTACCCTACTGGATTATCGGAGAGTGGCCACCTCAAAGATGGACAGCACAATTGCCAGAAGCCAGCAGGAAATTGGAGAATGAGGAACACTTGGATCTGACCACACTGTATTTTCCCAGATAGGAGACACTGAACTGATCTTTTTTCCATAGACGTTGGAATAGTAAGGCAACACCAGGACACAGAAGTGAGCCAGAGGCCAATATTATCTTTCCACATTTGTTGTGGGCTGGGACATTGTGCTTTATGTCATTTGTTTTGAGTCAGTGTTTATGTGTAGTGTACTACAGTATATGCATTATTGTGCTAAGTGTAGTGTATTATAACTGTATATCTTAAGGTGATTTGTGTTGCACATTATACATATTATTACAGTCATGACACTATGAATTTGATTTACTTTTCTTCTGCAAGTTAGAAATATTTTGTGTAGGATTAACTCTGAAGCTAGGTACAGGTGGGGTGGGGCTTTGATTGAATACGCAGTGTAATGAATATTATTCCAATAACTATTATTATAATGCTGTAATTTCATTCCTACATTAGGCGAGGTGTTACACAGTTATCTGAGTCACTAGATATGTTATAACTTGTATATTCTTCACCCTCCTTGATGAAGGACATCTCTTTACTTGACTTCAGTGTAACCAGGACTTGAACCCTGGCCCTAAAATTCTCAACCCCTGAAGATCAGGACAAATGAGCAGCCTAACTGGTTGAGGTAATGAAGTTCTTCTGTATCACTTGTGACAATTAAGAATCCAAGACATCACAAAGGTTTGGGGCAGCCACCCATATTATTGTTTTTCCCAGCTGCAAAAGGGTTTTAAATCAGAAGCACGATGTGCATATCACAGTGTCCAAAACAGAACCGACTATAGTAGCCCAAGATGGAGGCTTTAAAGGCCTGTAGAGGAACTGAGGTCATCAAAATGGCTGGAACCAGAAGTGACGTCAGCAAAGGGGCCGGCTTCAGAAGTGACGTCAGCAAAGGGGCCGGCTTCAGAAGTGACGTCAGCTGAGGCACCGGAACCTTGAAGGATTTCCCAGGAAAGGTCTGTAGGGAACTGAGAAAGACAGTCAGCACATTCTGCCGCCCCCAGTCGGATGTTTTATTACACTTACTCAGACCCTTTAGCTGCCTCCTACTCGTACGTGTGTGACACACTATTACTATATACAGTATAGAACTCTTGTGATTTCTGTGATGCCTCCAAAACTTCAAACTGGGAGTCTTTGGAATGCTTTCACTCTTACAATTTATTTTAAACTCAAATGATATGGAGGAAAGTGGGGAAAAACGTCACTGCTCTGGAACACTTGATCATGGCACTTCACAGCATGGATACTCCCTCGGGTAGGCAGAACTCAAGAGAATTCAGCTATGTCATCTTCCAAATTGGAGGTAGGGTGTAAAGGGCTGGCTTCCTCAAGTCCTGTTGAGTCCTGAGAGAGTATAGTCTACAAAAACAAGTTGTCTTCTTCTGGACAGTAAAAGGGTTAATATCACAATTGATGGAGAATCTTTTAAAAGATTTATTTCTTGAGCGGAAAGCCATTTTTCAGTTATTTCTTTTTCACAGATTCTTTTAAAAGAGTTTTTTCTGGCATCATCTGTCCTACATAAGGATGAGAACTGCAGAGCTATATTAGCAAAATCTGTGGAAACTGAATTACTAAGGGTGTTAGCAGGGAAACGTGTTGCACTGCTTATCAACTTCAGACAAGGCAATCACTACAGCAACTATTGCTCTGCGTATTTTGTGTACAGTGACAAGGTGTTCTGACTAAAAATGAAAAGAGGCACAGAAACAGCTTTAAAGGACCACAGTCAAAGACTGATATTGACAGCAATATCAAAATACACAGGGGACTAAATAGTGAATAATGGGGCTGAGTTCAAAGCCAGTAGAATAAAAATATCTAGTGACAAATCCTAACACATAATACAAACTCGCATTCAAAATATACTCACAAAGTTGTAAACTCTAAGTCTTCAAGAAGCTAGCTATATGGAAAATTGTTTATATATATACGAGGGGAAGTCAAAAAGTAAAGGGATTTTTTTAATTTCCCTTTTCAGAGTTTGGTAACACTGCTCGTATCCAGCGCTGAATGAGTGTAGTCGCCAACACTTCTATACAACGTGTAACTCTTATTCCCGCGTTATTCATTGGAGTGTAGCAGACCGTTAAACATGACAGCTCCATTGTCGATCTGCACCAAGGAGGAAATGAGGGCAGTGATTCGCTTTTTGTTTGCGGAAGGTGTTAAACCTGCGGACATTATTCGTCGAATGCAAGCACAGTATGGTGACAACTGTTTATCGCGAAGCAAGATCTACGAATGGAGAATGGATACAGTCCAGACCTGGCTCCAAGCGATTTTCATATGTTTGGACCATTAAAGGAAGCGCTAAGGGGAAGAAGATTTGCAAATGATGAAGAAGTCATTGATGCGGTGCAAAATTGGTTGCAGATGCAACCGAAAAACTTTTTTTCCGACGGAATCAAAAAACTTGTGAAACTTTGGGAAAAGTGCATTGAAGTCCAGGGAGGTTATGTAGAAAAATAAGGTATGTTTCACATTTCTATCATTAGAATAAATGCCCCTTTTCTCAAATGTCCTTTTACTTTTTGACTTCCCCTCGTATATTTATATATATATATATTTATATTTATATATATATATATATATATATATATATATATATATATATATATATATATATATATATATATATATATAAATATAATCTTGGACGCCTTCTGAAACATGATGCTGACTTACTTCACATTTGGCCAATGACATTTGACGCACCTTGAAGGATATGCCCCCTAGCAACCACCTATCATGTCATAGTAACAGCAGCTCAGATGACACGGATCATGAAGAAACAAAACAAAACAATGAACTACAAGAACTGTTTCAAAAACAAACTAATTGTACAAAATAAAAGTAGAAGTACTGTATATTTTTTATGATTGGAATCCTCCATAAAATACAAAGATCAAAGGAAGTGATATAATAGTATACTGTAACACCAAAAGATGCTTTTTCATGACACAAAAGGCAGCTATGTGTGCCATATCAGCATCAAAATGAATTATTTTTATCAACAGAAAATAGAAAACATATTTTTATCAATAGAAAACATACATCTCTACCTAAAAAAATACCCTGAAGGCATTCCTTCGTTTTTAACCCACCGACCAAATTCACCTCAAGGCTCTCCACTCAAAGGAGCTGTAGCAAGCAGCCATTTGGCCAGGAATAGTTTCAGAGGCAATACCTTCAATTACCTCTGCAGTCACCGATGCTCTATAAAATCCTACATATGCTAGAAAATCTTCCCTCCAAAGTTCTGGGAAAACATTGCATCACTAAACCTACTCATTCATGTGGATAGGATATAAATATTTTCTGAAAAGAGAAAGATGAACCTGCTTGTCCCATACAAATTCAGTTGACTTTTTGTCAGTCCATAATAAAGATTATTTCACTGGAGTATTTAAATAAACTCACTTAGTGACCTTAACCAAGTCTAGCTTGCTGTGCTCCACGTGTAAAGCATATACTGCATTTACCTTGAGTTTATAGTTGCTGAACACGTTCTATGTTGCACATATTCAGCCCTTTAATGACTCAGATGGACAAAAAGTAATATTATTTTTAAGACTCAGACATGCCCAGATGTAGCACTGAAATGGAGACAAAATGCAAAAAACAGCGTTTGGGGTAATCCCAGAGAGGCCATATCACTAGCCTGAAAAGGAAAGGCCCATTTCATAACGTTTTATAGTAACAAAATTCTGCCTTACCTCTTAGTCTGTGGAGTCAATGTGGATGCCTGCCTACTTTAACTATCTCCTAAATTGTCCAAAGCACCAAAAAAAGTGAAAAAGCAACAGCCTTTTATGAACACAGCAAACAGGAACAAAATATGCACACATGAAACAAGTGCTTTAAAATATTAAAGGAAATGAATGTCATGCTCCCAGAATTGTTTTAATTGTGTCCCCAAAATGGTTGCCAAGGCCACATGACCACACCTTGCGACATTACACAGTGACAAGCAACATTCTAAAATTGCAACATTGATAGTATACAGATTTCTGATAATGGGACCAAAATCAGTGAAACAGTTTAGGGCACAGATTTCCAAAGTGGAATTTCCAAGGAAAAAGAAAAGTATTGTGCAAATAAATTTTTAAATACATAAAACAGTTCAAAGTGAACTTTCTGTATGGTGTTCAAAAACCAAGCATTAAAAAGAGAAAAAATGTCTCTTATAGCACATACAGTCATATGAAAAAGTTTGGGGTATGGGAATTCTTTGGATTTTTGTTTATCATTGGCTGAGCTTTCAAAGTAGCAACTTCCTTTTAATATATGACATGCCTTATGGAAACAGTAGTATTTCAGCAATGACATTAAGTTTATTGGATTAGCAGAAAATATGCAATATGCATCATAATAAAATTAGACAGGTGCATAAATTTGGGCACCCCAACAGAGATATTACATCAATATTTAGTTGAGCCTCCTTTTGCAAATATAACAGCCTCTAGACGCCTCCTATAGCCTTTGATGAGTGTCTGGATTCTTGATGGAGGTATTTTTGACCATTCTTCCATGCAAAATCTCCCCAGTTCAGTTAAATTTTATGGCTGTTGAGCACAGACAGCCTGCTTCAAATCATCCCATAGATTTTCGATGATATTCAAGTCAGGGGACTGTGATGGCCATTCCAGAACATTGTACTTCTCCCTCTGCATGAATGCCTTTGTAGATTTCAAACTGTGTTTTGGGTCATTGTCTTGTTGGAATATCCAACCCCTGCGTAACTTCAACTTTGTGACTGATACTTAAAATTATCCTGAAGAATTTATTGATATTGGCTTGAATTCATCCAACCCTCGACTTTAATGAGGGCCCCAGTCCCTGAACTAGCCACAAAGCCCCACAGCATGATGGAACCTCCACCAAATTTGACAGTAGGTAGCAGGTGTTTTTCTTGGAATGCAGTGTTGTTCTTCTGCCATGCAAAGCGCTTTCTGTTATGACCAAATAACGCAATTTTTGTCTCATCAGTCCAAAGCACTTTGTTCCAAAATGAATCTAGCTTGTCTAAATAAGCATTTGCATGCAACAAGCGACTGTTTCTGGCGTTAGTTCAGAAAGGGCTTCTTTCTCATCATCCTGCAATACAGATGTTCTTTGTGCAAATTGTGCTGAATTGTAGAACGATGTACAGATACACCATCTGCAGCCAGATGTTCTGGCAGGTTGTTGGAGGTGATCTGTGGGTTGCCTGTAACCATTCTCACAATCCTGCACATGTACCGCTCCTGTATTTTTCTTGGCCTGCCAGACCTGCTGGGTTTAACAGCAACTGTGCCTGTGGCCTTCCATTTCCTGATTACATTATTTACAGTTGAAATTAACAGTTTAAACCCTCTGAGATAGCTTTTTGTAGCCATCCCTTAAACCATGAAACTGAACAATCTTTGTGTTCAGATCTTTTGAGAGTTGCTTTGAGGATCCCATGCTGTCACTCTTCAGAGGAGAGTCAAAGGGAAGTCCAACTTGTAATTGACCACCTTAAATACCTTTTCTCATGATTGGACACACCTGTCTATGAAGTTCAAGGCTTAATGAGCTAATCCAACCAATTTGGTGTTGCAAGTAATCAGTATTGAGCAGTGTGACCGTTTAGGGGTATCGCTGACCCCTTGAACCCTCAGACCACTCGTCAGACACCAGGTGAAAGTCCAGAATTATTATTTATTATAATAATAACATGCACAAAGCACCCTCCACTCCACGATACTCATAAATAAATAATAAACACTACAATAATCAATAATCCTCCACTTCCAGACATGTTGCCACCTTTCCACCCAGCTCAGCTCGTTTGTCTGGGATTTCTCAGAGTCCTTTATAGTCCTTGACCTGGAAGTGCTTCTGATCCCTCAGTCCATTTGATTATTCAGCACTTCCGGGTCAGATAAAAACATTTCTTCTGTCCATGTGACTGGGACGTACTTCCGGGTTATAGGGGAAATACATGTCCTTTTGCCTCCCTGCAGCGACTCCTGGCGGCCCCCATTGTAGCCAGCAGGGCTGTGCATAAACATCCGTTGTCCATAAATCCCTGCTGGCATTCGGGGCACCTCCATGCTGCAAGGAGGGCTCCATCTAGCGGCCTGGGGGTATTGGCCGGGATGAATGGCCGACCATATCTCACAGCAGTTACATGCATTCAAATCAGCAAAATTACAAGGGGACCCAAATTTTTGCACAGCCAGTTTTTCACATTTGATTTAATTTCATACAACTAAATACTGCTTCACTAAAAATCTTTGTTTGGAAAACACCCCAGTACTCAGATGTTCCAAGAAAATGAAAGACATACCACTGTTATCTTTTTTGTTGAAAGTAGAGTAAATTATTATGCAGGCTGAGAGGGGTTCCCAAACTTTTTCATATAACTGTAAAATCTTATCATTAGCTGTTGATTGGAAACTTCCTTCAGTACATATCAAGGGCAAAATAAGAGATTACATGAACAGTTAAAATTTCTGGTAAGGCTCACTCAAAGGCACATCTGATCTTTTATCCCTTTCTCTCTGTCTTTGCCTCCTAAGACGTTTTCAGAGACAGAATGTCTGTATTCTCAGGAACTTTCACAAAACTATGGAAATCTCCTCTATGCACTGAACCCATCAGATCCTTCAGGCCAACAGATCACTGCCATGGCAAACCCTTCCATCACCAGTGTCTTTGAACTATTTGGGTGACACAAGTAGCATGTTGGTGAAGCAAACCACTTCCTTCTTATATGAACTCACCAATCGCATGTAACAAATGGCACAGATGCACCTATTGCCATGCACGTATAACACTTCCAGCAACTATAAAGTCCAGTGCTTCTTTTGGAATTCTTTGCTTGTCTATGTGCCAAACATGACCTATACCAGAGTAGCCATTTTTCTCTATTTCCTCTAGGTTTGGAAGATTTCTATGACATCGCATTAGACATTATAACAGATTAGTTATCCACCAATTATAATGGCTTCTGCACCCCACTTTCCATTGAACATTATCTTTGTATGGATTAATCAGCAGTCCTACCAAAGTTGCAACTTTTTCAATGTTCTGTGTGAGCTGCTGCAAACTACTTCATGAAGAGTTAACTACGACTAAATCATCTGTAAAGTCATTAATCATTAGCTCATCTACCTTCATGGTACACCTACTGTCAGCAGAGAAGCTTCTGTTAATTGTCAGTACTTTGTCTGGGATCCCATGATACTTTAACATGTTCCAGACAGTAGGTTGGTGGACAAAATCCTGAAATCACTGAAATAAATGATCAATGATTAAATTCCTCATTTTCCATAATCTATCCAAATGCAAAGATCTCATCACAATAAGGATGTCCTTTCTAAAGCCAGCTTACTCCTGGTGCAATTGTCTGTCTACTGATTCATACAGTCTGTGTTGCAGCATGCTAGCTATTCTCTTTCCAGGAATTGGCAAACAGATAATCCCTCTCCAGATGCTGCCATCAGACAGGTCCAACGTTTTTTGGTAATGGAATAATAACTTAGTCCCTTCAACCTCAATGTACTTACTCACTTGTTATAGAGTTTTTGTCTCTTGATGAACACTTCATATCAATTCTGCCTGTATACCATCTATCCCTGCAGCTTTACAATTTCACACAAATTCACACCCAGAGATCGGATGCAAGAGAATCTCCAGCTCGATATGTGGTTCATTATTGAATCACGTGGTGTTGCTAGTTTGGCATGATGTAGTATTGTACTCAAGTTTTCCATTCATTTCTCAATTAACTCTTTAAAATGTGAGTAAATTAAATATTAAGACGGTATAGCCATTAGCTAACCAAAGCTAATGATGTGCTGACTGACTGACTAACAGACACTGATGGGTAAAAGTTTTTCACCTTCTTTAAAAAATACATCTAGGAATACATACGTGTTGACTGTTTTGTCCTATCATAAATAGCTTAAAGTAATGATCTGGAAAATTATTTGAGGCAGTGTCTGTTTGGAAGAGTGCAATGTAAAGATTGTTTGATTAACTGATTTCAGTTAGTGGAAAAAGTGAGATCTTGTCATCATGTTAAAGCACCAGTGTCTTCAGGGCTTTTCAGCCGAACACTGCCATAATTCTTTTTGTATAGCTGTAATAACATGATAATTTGGTTTAGGGCTGGATTGAATAAACTCTCTAATTCCACTTTATTAAGTTACTCAGAAAATTTTCCCCTGCAGGTTGTTGAAACAACCATTTAAAATAATTCTCACTGTTTAGGGCTGTCAATCTTTGATGTCAATTGGTCAGAAGAGCAATATATTTATTAAAGTAAAACAGCTGTGCATCCAATTTTAAAGCAATTTGTTTAGTCCTTAAAAACAAAATTTCATAGTTTGTAACTTACTGTAATTTGGAAATGGCAAATAAATAATTAATTGTAACAGTATGGGAAAACTGAGCACTCAAATTGTTTATCAGAACCTCTTTAGTGCACTAATTCCACTTTTCCACTAAAACCCAAAGGCAGCGGGGACTGTTATGACATTTTCCAGCTTGTTTGATTATGATCAAGATATGTTCTGTTTTTTTAAAACTTTTTGCTTCTTTTTTTAGGTTTTAATACATATGGTATGAGAAGTTTATATTATTGGTTGTGATTTGCTATGCCTAAGAGATGTTGTTACTATACACATAAAAATGTGTGTCTATGCATTATGTCATGAGGCCATTTGTGTAATACCAAGCAGATCTTGATACTGCAAGCTAGAAGCTTCTGTAAATTATAAAGGAACATAACAACACTTTATGTTGCTTAGCTGTAGCTATTTCCTAAAGTGCTTTTTTAAAAGAACAAAACTTCATTGGAATGCTGAAAAAGATAAAAAGGCAAAACAGATTTGAAATAAAAACATTTACAGTATCTATATATATAATTCACTAAGCCGCCGACAAGTAGCCACCCATGGAAAGCACGCCGGAAGGGGCGTGGATTCACTAAACCGCCGACAAGTAAGACGCCAATGGCGCACGCAGGAAGGAGCCATGCCCACCAACTCTTAAGACCATTGGATACAACGAAAACTCGCAGAGCCACGCCCACCAACTCGGATGCGACGCCTCAGAAAACATGCTGTCATTTCTGTTTGTCTGTGCCACAGTCCACTTGCAGCTCTGAGCCACGTTGACTTTTCATTAGTCAACCTTAGTGGAACCTTGGTTCACACAGAGGCAGCGCCAGAGAGAGACAGAGGCACACACAGCGCGAGAGAGAGAGCCCGACACACACAGAGAGAGAGAGACAGAGGCACACACAGGCAGCCCGAGAGAGAAAGCCGCACACGCACACAGGCAGCGCACGAGAGAGAGAGCTGCGCAATCCTTTAAAACTGAGGTTAAAACACAATGAAGGAAGCAGTCTTTAAAAACCAGTAAGCCCTGTGCCTCTTTTTCATTAGTGTCTCACTTGCTTCACCGATGCAGGCCCTGCAACAGTCGAGACGCTCTCTCACCAGCTGACCTTCTCTGTGCCTGACTCCACTACTGTCAGTCGCCTGATTAAAAATGGCCTTTTGAAGGGGAGCTATGGACCCGCTATACCACAGGAACACATTGCCTTTGAGCCTGCTCTCGCTCACTCTAACGTACCGGCTTTCTCTCTCTCCTCACTCGCTTGCACACTGCACAGGGGAGAAATGCCCGCAGCACGACGCCACCTGGAAACCGTTTCAGCCACACTTCCACGCCCCTCGCTACGCTGTGAGTGCGATGATTATTTATTTAAAAATGGACTTTTGAAGGGGAGCTGTGGACCCGCTATACCACAGGATCACCTGTGACATTGCCTTCACATTGTTTTCCTTTTATTTATGATCCCGTCGAGCAGATCAGACACCCAGGCAAACAACACTGAATAATCAATAGCTGCAACCACTTTGCCCGCCCCAACTCCTCACCTGAGTCGGTTTTGTCTGTGTTCAGCAGTGTTTCCCAAACTCGGTCCTGGTGAACCCCTGTGGATGCAGGGTTTTGTTCCAACCAGATTCCTAATCATTAGTGCCGGTGAAACTCATCCAGGATAAGTCGGTTTTTCAAATGCAGCCGTGTAGCAGATTAGTCTAGCAGACTAGCTGGATGTAATAATCCGAAATGAATGCGCGCCCTTGCGCTGAGTGAAAAGCCAATGTATATTGAGTCTAAAAAACATGATCAGCAAGTCTTTGATAGGCTGAAACAAAATGATGAAAGAACGGGCGCATTTTTTTCACACAAGCTGGGTGGGTGGGTGTTAGTTAGTTGATTAGTTACTCAAAGGATTTCAAGATTTAATATGCACAAGCGGTAACACTGTAAAAGCAGCCCAAACCAGAAAAGACGGCTGGCAAAAAGTGGCCGACAAATTAAACGCGTGTGCATTGTACTTACTGAAAGCAGCGTTACGGATTTTGCAAATGTTCATTTTTTTGCTTAAAAAACATTTAAAAAGCGGCGTGATTATGCAGCATATACTACGCCGCGGGTTGGTATGCAGCGTGTAAAACAGTTTGTTTGTCGCGGATAATTTGTCTTTTACTTTAACACGAAGACAATTTCCTGTTAGATTTGCCTTTGCGATGACAATTAATAAGGCACAGGACCAAACTTTCAAAAACATGGCTAGCGGGTCATACGCTCGCACTGATTACGTCCCTGCCCTTTGTACACTGCCCAATCGGTACTACCATGGTCGGGTGACTTGGTGGATTATATATAGAAAAGCAGCTAAAACCGCAAACAACAATGAAAAGTCTACATGACTCACACGTGCATGTGGACTGTGCAAAGAGGAAAACGACTCAGGTGACGAGTTGGGGGTGGGCACATGAAATGTTACTTTTCTTGGTGATTTATTACATTACCGATTTTTCAAATGTTAATTTTCTCCCTGTGCTTAAAAATCATTAAAAAAGCTGCCTGATTATGCGGCGTATGGTACGCCGCAGGTTGGCTAGTACATTCTATTTCCTTTTTTTTACCAATTTCTTCGGTTACTCTATTCAGATTGATTCTATTAGATTTATGTATAATTTAGTAACCATTAGGGTCGTTTTTTAATTACCTAAGGGTACTGTTTAACATCATTCCTTAGATTTAGTGTATTTGAATCCTTACTACACTACTGCTGGGTGTTTATTTTATTTTGGACATTCTTTAGGAATGTCAGAGGACAGGAACTTTGTGAAGAATGATCTTGACTCATTTGAGGAGGCAAATTGGGTTGAGGGGGTGAAGAAAGCAAGTTACTTTTTATTTGTTTTACCCCAACAATTGCAAGCACTGTCATGATAATAGGCTCCTTAGCCATAATGACTGGCAATAATATGATACCAATGTTAAAGCTATTGTATGAAACAAAATCTCCTCAAACGTTCAGAAGCAGTTTCTCTCTGACAGTAAAGTTTGTGAGCTGGAATGTCAAAGGCCTCAATAATGATCTAAAAGTAAAAAACATATTTTTCACACTTAACAGGCCTAAATGCCAAGATCGTATTTTTACAGGATACTCACTTAATACGTAAGGACCAGTTTCGGTTGCAAAGAGATTGGATCGGCCAGATCCTTCACTCCAGCTGTATAAAGAAAAATAGATGTGTGGCAGTCTTAATCCATAAAACAGTCTTGTAATGTCAGAAGTAGTATTAGATCTTGAAGGGTTATATGTAATGGTGATGGATAATTTATTTACCGTATATACTCGCAGATAAGTTCTCCTATGGATAAGTCGGGACTTGATTTTACTGTATAATTTCTGGCATTTTATAATGTTGGTCATATAAGTTGAATGTGGAAAACTATGCTAACACCCACCTGAGAGAGTAACCATGGAGCACACTGCCTTTTTTTTTCTATATGGGTGCAGCAATGAGCTGTATCAGCGCATGCTCCTAATCTCTCTCTCTCTATTGTGCTTACGTGACCACACTGTAATACCCAAACTATTCCAAATCAACGTTTGTTCTGATCATAACATTATAATGGCTGGAGACTTTAATTGTATTTTAAATCCAGACCTGGATAGGACTTCAGCTACAGTGGCAATAACATCTAACACTGTCAAATTTTCACAATTTGTAATGGATCATAATTGATCAGACACATGGAAATTTTTAAATCCAATTTCAAAAGCATATTCTTTCTTCTCATAAGTACATCACAGTTACTCAAGAACTGATTATTTCTTTATATATAATCTTTAATAATTTATTGCCAACTATGAAATATCGCAAGTACAATGCTATTGTTATCTCCTATCACAATCCTCTGATCACGGAGTGGTGGCTCTGAGGCTAAGGATCTGCGCTGGTATCCCGAAGGTTGCCGGTTCGAATCCCCGTCACTGCCAAAAGAGATCCTACTCTGCTGGGCCCTTGAGCAAGGCCCTTAACCTGTAATTGCTCCAGGGGGCGCTGTACAATGGCTGACCCTGCGCTCTGACCCCAAGGGGTATGCGAAAAACTAACAAAAACACTGTTGTAAGTCGCTCTGGATAAGAGCGTCTGCTAAATGATGTAAATGTAACTATGCCCTACACACTCATTTTGTAGCTGGTGTCTTAACCCCATGTCATTAGCTGATGAGAACTGTACAGAATTCATATCCAAGCAAACTCATATTTTTTTGCGACAAATACATCCTTAGAGGTCTCTGCCGGAATACTCGGGGAATCTCTGAAGGCTTTTTCAAGAGAACAGATTATTTCATACCTTTCCCACAAAAGTAAATTGGAAACTAAGAAGTAAAATTACCAGAATAGATCAAGAAAACGGCATGTCTCCATATGAGGCACTTTATAGGAAAAGACAGGGGTTGCAATAAGCATTTAACCTCTTAACAACAAAAGAAATGGAACAGTTCATCTTTAAATCATTACTATGAACACAGAGAGAAGGCTAATAAAATTTAATAAGATTAAACAAGATGTAAACAAATGGTCTACCCTCCATCTCACATTAGCAGGGAGTATCAATACTGTCAAGATGAACATCCTACCTAGCTTCTTTTTCTATTTCAGAACATCCCCATTTACATTAACCAATCACTCTTTAAGAAATTAGACACAATTATAACCTTATTTCTTTGGAATTTGAAACAGCCACACATCCAAAGGGTGACTCAATAAAGACCTAAAGCAGAAGGGGGCATGGCACTACTCAACTTTCAATTTTTTTACTAGGCACCAAATTTACAAGCTAGGAAGATGATGAATATACACAAGCCTGGTTTGCAATAGAAATAAAATCTTGCTCTTCTTCTTTATATGCCTTGCTTTGTGCCCAAGTAAATACAAATGATCATCAATATACCAATAATCCAATTGTCCATTAGTCACTCAGAATATGGAACCAATGCAAGAAGCACTTTAAGGCAGAGAAGCTTTTATCCATTGCACTTCTACATGAAATTCGTCTTTTTCTCTTCTCTCACACCTACACAATAGTTAATATTTGAAAAACACCTGGGATTAAAACACTTAGAGATTTGTATAAAGATAACGTTTTTTCATCTTATGAACATTTACAATTGAAATTTAACATCCCATCAACAAAACTTTTCCACTACTTTCTCATTAGAAATTTCAGTAAAAGGAATCTGCACACTTTTCCTCACCTCCCACCCATTCCTATTCCAGAGGGAATACTGATCATTCTTGAAGACTCAGACAGTATCTCAATAATATATAAAGACATTTTAAAGTCATTTCCTTTCAAAGATCCCAAGGCACAGTGGATAAACGATCTTTCATTTAACATCTCAGAAAAGGAGCAGAAGGCAGCCATGCATAGAATACACATTTGCTCCATATGCCCAAAGCACTTACTCATTCAAAATAAAATCTTTTACAGTAATCCCTCACTATATTGCGCTTCGACTTTTGCGGCTTCACTCTATCGTGGATTTTATATGTAAGCATATCTGAATATATATCGTGGATTTTTCGCTGGTTCACAGATTTCTGTGGACAATGGCTCTTTTTATTTCTGGTACATGCTTCCTCAGTTGGTTTTTCCCAGTTGATTTCATACAAGGGACGCTATTGGCGGATGGCTGAGAAGCTACCCAATCACAGCACGCGGTTAAGTTCCTGGGTGCTGATTGGATCAGCGACGGAGAGCAGCATTCGATTCCACTTTGCATTAGCCAGTATCTCGTCTCACTCACTCAGCATCAACGTGTTTCGCTGTGTAAAGAGTTAACTTTTGTGCTCTTTTGAGTTTATCTTTGTGCGTAGTCAAGCCCTTCGTTATTTCTCCAAAATGATCTACTCCTGCTACTGCTGCCGGGGCTGTGCCCAAGCGCCAATGGAAGATGCTAACGATTACCGAAAAGGTAAAAGTTTTGGATATGTTGAAGGAAGGGAACAGCTACGCCGCTGTAGGATGCCATTACGGCATCATTGCGTATTGAATAAGACTTCTCAATGATATACGATACGTATGTTTGTGCGTGGTATATAAACAGTGTGTTTACATATAGTACATAATTTTAACGAATCTTACCCAATATCTACGAGAATATAAAGGGTTTATGCTGTATAACTGTGCGGGAAATGTTTATAAGAGTGTGGGAGAGTTTATAAGGGCTTAAAATATATGAAAATAACCATATAAACAAATGGTTTTTACTTCGCAGATTTTAACCTTTCGTGGAGGGTTGTGGAATGCAACCCCCGTGATTGAGGAGGGATCACTGTATCGATCATATTTATTTAATTTAAAATTGTCCAAAATGCATCCAGGTCAAGTTTTAACCTGTGAACATTGCAGTCTAGCTTCAGCCTCACTGGGCTTCATATTTTGGGCATGCACCAAATTAACATCATTCTGAACCAAAATATTTGAATGCCTATCAACAGTCTTGGTGTCACCATCACTCCTAACCCATCAACAGCTGTGTTTGATGAAATCCCTGATGGGCTTAAAGTGGAGAAGGACAAATTGATTGTAATTGCCTTTACCACACTACTAGCACATAGACTTATTGTGCTCAATTGGAAGAATTTCAGACCACATGTTATAAGTCAGTGGGTAACTGATGTTCTATACTATTTGAAATTGGGAAAAAAATAAATTCTCACTTAGGGGATCTGTTCAAACTTTTTTTTATCTTAGAAGAAGCATTTATATGAGGGAAAAAGGACATTCTCTTTTGTTTGTTGTTTTTAAAGATTTGATCATGCTGTTGGCTCTCCTCTCTCGGGCAGGGGTTGAATGGTTTGTTAAGTTTGACTTCATTGTATGTAATGTTATCTTCCTCGAATAAAATCAATAAAACATAAAAAGGATATATGGGCCATTGTGGATCCAGGAGGACAAGATAAGTTAACCAACCAAATAACATAATATTATAAAATAACAAAACATAAAATGCTCAAGACAAGATCAGCTACCTGTGGATCAACAGAGAAGGGAGACTGTGATGGTTTTTGTCAAAAAAGTCTGTTTTTCATTTCTATGCCTTGATAGACCCTTGAACTTAAGTAGGAATAAATGGACTGAGAAGGTATTATTTTCTTTGGTAAAATAAAAAGCTGGAGCTGTTTAAAGAGTTGATTTCTCATTAACTGAAAGACTTCTGTAGATTGTTAATGCACAAGGAGCATTTCATTTAATAATACATATATGGTTTATGTGTAAATTCAATTTTTTTTGTCTTTTTTCATGTTTTATCCTTTGAATATAACAACCTTATAAATATTTTGATATTTACAGTATGCTTATTATTTGTATAATTATGAGTATTTGTCAGATCATTATTTAGTTTCTGTGTATGAGTGTGTTCTGCTTTTTTCCTTGTGTTTTGAGGGTGGTTCCCCAAGAGGCAGGCCCTGTCCATCACTGTTGAGGGCCTCCTTTCAGGCCTATTAAGTCAAATGGGAAATGCAGTTCCTTACAGCACACTGTATGCACTTGGTGTTAGTGAGTTCTCTTTTTGATTATTGGTTCTTTGGATTTTCTGGTTATTTTACATTTTTTGGACTTTGATTAAGGATTTTGATTTCTGTTTAACATATTTGAACTTGGTTACTGTGGATTGCCTTTTTAGGCAACTTCTTAGTGCCTCGTTTGGCTCTTGTCAACTTGCTAGGGAAGTTGTCACCATTGGATGACGTGACATCATCAGGTTAACTTTCACTTCCAACTTGGTCTGTGCTCCAGGTCCTTTTATAAAAATTAACGTGCCTTTCCATCAGACATGAGAATTATTAATTATATTTAAAAAACTAACAATAACCAAATAGCATAATTATTACATAGTAACAAAATATATAAAATTTGTGTAGGAAACCACATACAGTATTTAGCTAAGGCTCCATTCCTGGCATTTGATGTGCTTATTTTTGTTTGTTTTCCTTATCTTGTAAAATTTGTTGTTCCTTTTGTTAATGTACTCACTTTTATGAATTATTTTCTTATTTTATTTAATAAGTTTTTGTTATTAATTTTTTAATCTTCTTGTATTGATTAGATTTTTTTAACAATATAGTGTTTTTTTTTTTTTTTTTTGCATTTTATTAATTGCTTTGTCATTTTGTTGCATTATAGTAGTTTTTGCTTCTTTGCCTTTAGTTTTGTTTGGCCTTTTGTCTTTATTGTATTTTGTCAAATTTACTTAATTATTTTGAATAGACTTGGTTCTTGTTTGTGTAGTTCCTACTTTAAGTAATTTGCTAATAACCCAATTAAAATTTAATATAGTCTTTTTTGAGGGCTCACAGTTTTCCCTTTGGCTCTTTAACCTAAATCATAACAAAAATAAATAGATAATTGCAACAACTAAAAAAAAAAAAAAGAAGTAATAATAGTAACAGTAGGTCCAACTTTTACACCTCACCTCTTAAATCCAAAAAACAAAATAATACAAATTAGGTTCAAATATATTTTTGAAATTCAATTTTAAGCATATGTTTGTGTAAAGTCCATGTACTAAACAAGAAAGAAACTCAGTCTTCTGGTTTATAAGACCATTGGACCTATCATGAAGGATATGAAATTGAAAAGCAGTTCTCCTTAGACTGATGGCACTGGATCACACCACCATAGTTCAAGGGTCTTCAACTCTTCATTAGGGATCCATGGTGTAAAAAGACTGAAACTAAAAGAGTAAAGAATAAGGAGAAAATATATATACATATTGTATAATGATAAAATCCATATACTAATAGTAAATTTATTTGTAAATAAATCAGTCTCGTGAAAAAGATTAACTCTCACCACTACAATGGTGTAGAAAAAATAAGCAGAGTTTACATTTTAAACACATTATCAAGGTGATATTTTAAAATTAACCTACCAAGGTGTAGGTTTGCAATAAATGTTCCTGGATTAAGAGCAGGAGTAATGGTTAAGGTTTGAACAACAAGGTTCAAGTTCAGATCACTGCTGTTACACTTTGAAAAAGATTGTGGACCCAAAAATTTGAATTTTTTATTAAAATTAGTTTATTGGAATTAAACCTAAAAGATTTATTAAATACTTTTTTTTATTACCAAAGAAGAAATCATTAAAATTTAAGAAAAGAAAAAACTAAATCTCTTAAAGGAATATCAAATGGCTAAATGGCAGTTACTAAAAGGGGAAGGAATTCTCAAAGAACATTTCAAACAAATAGTAGTTATTCAAATGAACAAGTCGACTACAAAAATAAAAAAAAACAACTTTTGAACAAATAATATTCTAATAGTTAATTAAAATCTCAACATTAAATAGACATTGAAAATCTCAGGGAAAGGCACCAAATATATAGAGTGTGGAAGCCACTGCCTCGGTAGATATACTGGAGCTAGTGAATGTCTTAAATGGGGGTTCAAGTGGTAGGCCCTAGCAGCTGTCATGATCAGGTCTGATATTGCTATTTTCCATTTAAGACACCATTTTGCGTAATTGTTATAAGGGTCACTTCCCATATTTCTAGGGCCGTAGTCTTCAAGGTGGTAACCTTGAGTTTATCAGCATGATGGAATGAAACGTCAGCGAAATGAACCAGGCCTTATCTGATCTGCAGATAAATCCTGAAAAAAAGAAAACAAATTCCCTTTGCTTATTGATCTTTGTATTGCCTGGTTTGACTTCTTGATTATTTTTTACTTTGATTCTTGACTCCTATTTCTGTTTTGGTCACTTAGTTTATTTTTTGTTCTGATTTGCCTTTTTTGCACATCTCCCAGTTCCTGCCATGACAGAATAACAGTTCAGTTACAACTTTGGGGAGCCATGCCCCCTTGGACTAAAACAAAAAGGACCACACAATTCAGATATGAAAGAAAGGTACTAGCAAATCATTAACAAAAGAAAAGATAATGATAAACATAATTAAATACTAAAAGAAACTATTTCATTAATAATAAAATGTAACTTTTTAGAAAGAAAATGAAAACTGGTAATAAGTAAAACTAGAGCCGGGGATGGAGCCCTGCCACGAACATAACAACAAGTTACAGAAGACAACTTTTTAAAAATTCATTCTTATATGGCTGAAAGTGTTAAGTTTAACAATCCAAAATGCTTCTCTTAAGAGAAGTAATTTATCATAATCACCTCTGTGGAGGTGGGGCTTAACAATTGCCAAAATTGAGTATTTAAGTGTTGTTAGTTTATGTTTAAATTCAGTGAAATATTTAGAAACTCTGTGCTTTATATCATGGAATTATATGTTATTAGATTTTTGTAATATGTGCCCAAATAATTATTATTATTTCCTATATACATTAACGCACAATGACACACATTAGGAAGAAGATAACAGCTTTGGTGTGACAGTCTGGTGTGGTGCTACAGTCTAGTTTTCAGAAAACCTGAATTTTATCATACCAGATATTTTCCAATTCAGTAAAACTATTTGTTGAAATCTATGTTGGTTTTATAGTTGTATTAAGGATATTGAGCTTGTAATTTCTTATTTGGGAGTATTAGTGAACAAATCTGGGGAATAAAGTGTAAAACATTTCAAGATTGAAATTACTTAAAATTATGAGAGGAATTTGAAAAGCTAGCAAGCAATGGCTAATAAAGTTCATTCCACCAGCCTGAAGCAGTAATGAGAAGAGTTTATTTCATCTAACAGATTACACCTGACTCATATATTCAATTGATGATGATTTTATTCTCCTAAATTAGAGCTGTTAGGATTTACAAAATTTAATGAGGATACATTCTAATGACTAATATGAGTAATCATGGGTATACAGGAACACAAGAAGTGTCCCACATTAATTGTGAGAATACAAAAAATATACAACATCAGGTCTAAAAGGAAAGAAGCATAGTCAGATAAAACAAGGGGGTCAAAACCGTGAGATCAAAAAATGCAATCGCTAACCAAGCACAGAGAGGCAAGATGAATATCAGAAACACATACCTAGCACTAGGACCTACTTCAAATTGAAATTCTTGTGCTAAGTGAAAGTTTTTTGTTACATGTTTTCACCAAAGGGTTAATGCTTATCGTGACTGTCACATATATATAATGTCTAATCTGTGATGGCGTCAGCACAACGATTTTGGTCACGTGATGCCTCTAAAAGGTTCCATGTAAACAAGGAAAACAAGATGTGACCCAAAAAAAAAAAAAAAAATGTCTAATTAAATCTGCCTTAGAAATAAACCACAGAAATTAAATCCTTAGGTGAAAAATACATTTACAATCTACAAAGTGAAAATGTATTAATGTGATAAAATGTCAGGATACCTTTGTAGCGTACAGATTAATAGCAAGGAGACTAGAGGGTCCAAAACAATAATAAATTAATAAGAAGAAATTTAACAAAGGTTGTCGAAACATTGGAAGTACTCAAGCTAGAACCAAAGTACAGAGTCCAGTAAAACTGACTAATCCATTGTTGTTTCCTTATTCATTTAGGTCCCTGTATGATCCATTGAGAGGATGATCTAACTGCCAATTAGTGTCATTATCCTGCTCACCTCTTCTCACCTTGTCTATCATCAGCCTTTCATCCCTTCTTCCCATTAGAAAAGTGATTGTTAACAATCCTCCCAGCTTCACACTCACTGTGACACTCACACAGGGGTTACTTTCTAGCCTAGCCAAATCTTTTCCAGGCTCAGGAGTAGCTCCATAACTACACCAGGGACACCAGATTAGATCTCCCTCTATTAGCTTCTGGTGTCCCAGGGCCCTTCTTTGTGCTGTAAGAGCAGCCCCATATTAACCTTTAAGCACAATGATCACATCTGTAGGGTGCTGATGGTAAGGGGGTATCACAGAGTTTTTCCAGAAGTTATCATGCTCTTAACTCTTTCACTGCCACATTCGACTTTAGTTAACTTTTTTTGAAGTTGTCATTGCCTGCCATGTTCGATGTTAATCTGTATTCTTAAAAAAAATGCTTTCTTTGCCATTTAAAAGTTACGTTTGAAGGTGTCATCAGGTATCACAATTGTTTCCGTCACTTGGCAGAGGAGTTTCACTTACAATGAGTGTAAACACAGCTGGCTGGGTCTGGCTAGCATTGTAAGTCAGCCGATTTATGTAATGGACCCTTAAGCTCTTTTTTTATTCTTTTGTTACTGATTTTTTATATGAACAACGTTAGTTTAATTCTCTTATTTCACCATCAGCTCTTATTGAGTCTTAATGTTTTGTCAGTTAAGCAATGGAAGGGCCAAGGGGCACAATTGTTGGGCAATGCTTAGGGCATCAGTTGGCCTTAATATAACCCTGTGTAAGAGTGAAGTCTCCTAGATAGGCTCCATTTGCCCTTTAGCAGTCAAGAGGTGTTGATGCCGTCTGTATCTCCTTGTTAACATCTCTTTCTTTCCAGACAGAAGGTCATGTACGTATTCCTGGTAAGCTTTGCTACTCCTTTCCTGCAGCATTTGGGGGTAACATAAGTTCCTTCTCTACCAGCCACCACATTTTTTTCTCTTGTGCATGTGTCCTTGCCATCTGTTCTACTGAACCAATACATTGTGTCTCCAGGTGATACCCTTCCTTTTAGATTAGCATATTATGAGATGTTTTTACCGGTGCAGGTTTCTCTAAACTGAATACACTCTGTTGTCTATCGTTCTTTTGCTTATATTCACTTAAGGAACATCAGTTAACCACATTTCTTATCTGGACAGTAAAAACCATGTGTCTGTTTGAACTGAAATCTGCGGTCCACAGAAATACTGTATGCCTAAATTATTGTAAAGCCAATTAATTTAAAGGTGTATAGAAACGTACTTTTGTAATTGAAAAACTAAATAAGGCACATCAAGACTGTATTCTTTTTCTGGAATCATTCTGAATGATTTCTTCCCATCCTTCCTGTTTATAGGCAAGTTTTTCTTTTTTTTAATTAGACTGTAAATTCTTCTGACCTTCTGTCTTGAGAGCATCCAGACGAAAAGCCAGTGAACAGTGCTGAACTCATGCTAAACTAAGGAATGCCACCATTGTAACCAGAAAAAACCCATATAAGTATGGACAGAAAGTGCATCCTCTATTGTGTGGCCTAGCCAGGATTGAACCCAGATTTGCAGAGCTATGAGATACCATCATATCATGCAACTAAATAACTTTCTGTTGCCTCTAATGTCCCTTTCAACCCTAAAATGATAGTGCCACTAAGTTGGTTGTTTGTGCTTCAGGAATGATAAAAGTAAAAATGACACGCTAGAACAATGTTTAAAACAATTTCATAAGAAGGACACACTAGAAATGCATTCCTGTATAGCAGTGAACATTTTTCAGCAACTGGTGTCTCTGCAAAAAAATCAGAAGTATTGGTGAAGGAGATAGAGTGAGTGAGGTAGAAAGAAAGATTGGATGATCTTGAAAGCCAAAATGTTCCCACACCAATCTTCCAAACTGCTATGCATATATGAAGGCACTTCTAGGATACTTTTAAACTTTTAAGTTTAAAATCCGGGTGGTTCGTCATGTGGTGGATGTGGCAACGTGTTCTAATCAACGCATGCTCCCAACCCCCCATCAACCCCCATTCTCTCATTCATTTGGGAAGGTTCTCCAGAGAAGGTTCCCTGTGAAGCCTACTTAGACAAAAGCATGAACACAATGGGCTAAGGTTCTGACCAAGTCACAGGATGATTTCTGGCATACATTGTAACCTTGAAGATATTGGCACCCAGCACGACTGCAAATAATGTACAGTAAGTAATTAATAAACACAGACCAAGAGCAGAGGCAATTAGAAGATTTGCGAGTGTCAAAGTGTAGACTATTAGGTGACTGATAAAGGGAAGTAAAATACAGAGGCCAGAAGCAGAGTCACACACATTATGGAGTAATCTGTGGATGCTCCCTCTACCTGTATCACACAAAAATTAAATTGGACTTTATGACTCCCTTATCTCAGGTCAGTCTCTTCCTGTTAATAGCATTATTAGTGCATTAGCTCATTTAAAAGGATTACAGTTGATTAGGAGTTTAATTGAGTATAGTTTGTGTTAACAGCCCTGTTTTGGTTGTGGTATTGTTAAACAATTGGAAGTGATTTCATTTTTGAGGTATACACAACCAGCAGTTAGGGAGAAAATGTGAATATAAAAATTGTATGAAAGTAAAATGTAAGTTAGGTTGCCCCTTAGCTACTTCTCATGATGGTAAGGGTGTAGCACTACTCATAGGGAGAAGATCCAGGTAGACAAAAAGGACTGGCCTGGGAGTGCTTTTTGGAATTTCCATAGTGGAGATAATAAGAGGATAGCTAGCCTTACCAGCTCAGTATACTGCTAGTATGACTCTCAGCAGGAAAAACAAAAGAAAGTGAATCAAATTGAAAGGCAAAAAAGTTAACTTGTTTATTTGCCTTGTTCAGATCAAGGCTTGGTGATGTGATGTGTAATAATTCAGAGAGTATTTTTTAAACCATTGTACTCATGAAATGTGTCAATTAGTTTACACAAAAGTGAAAGCTCTCTCTCTCTCTCTCTCTCTCTCTCTATATATATATATATATATATATACACAGTATATATACTTAAGAAAATAAACTAAATGTATTCAGAAACTAGTAGCATATTCTGATCTTTACAAATGTATAACATTTATCATATAACATACTGCAGTTTACCATAGTCCTCGTTTAAGTAAAATAGGGCTGTAGTGAAAAAACAGAGATCACTATTAGGGTGTGGCTGACCTCAGAGGCTCATTTCTTAAAGGCTGCAGGAGCAGTTATGATTTTTAAGCACAACAACATTTTTGGACTGATAAAAGCTTCTGCAAGACGGAAAACACAAAAATCTAAGGTCATTAGTGGCCTGTTCATTAAAGATGTTATTCAGCAATAGTTAAGGTACTTAGTCAGGCTGTGTACCCTCTGTATGGATCTTATCTTCTTTTTTATTATAGATATAAATAGCTTATTATTATTATTATAAACATAACATAACATTTTCAAATCCAGTCATACCAATTCAAGGTCGCAGAGAACATTAGCCTATCTCAGCAGCGGCACTTCATTGCAGGCCCTGCTCATGTGCACATGGGGCCAATTTAGAATCTCCAAATAAAATAAGCCTTGTCTTTGGGCAGGTGAAAGGAAAACCCACAATGACACACAAGTAGAAAATGCAAACTCCACATGGACAATAACCAGGGGTCTCATTTTTAAAACTTGCTGTGGATTGGAGTGTAAATGTATGTGTATGCCGAAAGAAAATCTGACTTATAAAACCTGAAGTATGCACATGTCTTCACAATTATCCCTTTATAAATCACAATCTTCTTGTAAATGTGCACATGTGAACTAGCCTCAAACCCTGCCTGTTTGCCACTCGTGGACAATCCTGGTATATGCTAATCATAATGCTGCTGACCTTCACTGGGTGGTAGAGCTGACTTACTCCCAATGTCTTCAGACCCCAGCATCTGCATTTGAGATGGTGTGCTCTGCAGGGAATTGAAGTGCCTCTCCTTTGCGCCGTGGGGTTTGGGAAAAGGAGTAAGGAGCCAGCATTTGCGCGGGTAGCCACTACCACCTGTCACATGCAATGACCTAATTGCTGTTACACTTAATAGTACAGACGACTGTATGAACCGCTAAGAGTTTAGCCAGTTACGTTACCAACAAGCCATTTATCATGTCCTGCACCTACACCAAGTTGTCTGCCAATGCTACTTTGCCTCAAAATAAATTAATCATGGGTTGTCCCAGGACACCTAGCCACAACGTTTTCAGTTTCATCTTGGCATTACTGATGACTTATGCGTTAATGGAATGTCATTGCTTACAGTTAATAACAGTAGCTTCATTCTCACTAGGTGCCCTTATTGTAATATGAGTGTAGTAAATTGCTTCAATTACATTAGAACATTACATCTCAAGCAGTTCATGCAGGTCAGTATACTAAGTGTAGTCCAGGTCCCACATTTTTACAAGGACTAAGCACACATTTACATGCATCCAGAGAGAGGAGATTCTGTTAGCAGATATCCCAGTGAAGAACAGTGACTTATTGGAAAAATATATAGAGAGACCAGAAACTGAAGATGGAGAAAAGCAGACCGGTACAAGAGCCTGTAGGCTAGGAGACGAATTTTGAACTGGATGCAGACAGCAATGGCAAGGTACCATGAATGTTGAACAGAGCACTATAGGAGTTGAAAGACAATATGGGCATGAATGATTTTAAGTGACCAAATACAAAGGTTGGTGGTTTTGTTAACACTATTTTATGCTGTTGTAGCTTCTTTGATATTTACATATACACTGCCTTTTGTTAAAGTTTCAACTACTGCTAATTGCTTTCACTTTGTCTTTAGTTTTGTGTATTGTAGCCAAGTTGGAAATTAGTAAGGCCAAAGAACATTAACAGATTAATTTAAAATGACCAGGAACTGGAAATCTATTTAAAGGAAACACAGACGGAATTATCAAAGTTCAGGAGCCTAAAATAATTGTGAGAAACCAAGCCTCTAACTTCAAAGTCAAAACCAAAAGATCAGGCCAAAAAGGTTGTGTTAATGACTGATATCTCACCCTATAGCCTTTAGAAAGTTACACAACTTCTAGAGAATATCAAACATAGTGATTGCAGCTGTTGGATGTTGTCTTGACAATGTACGATTAACCAGCTTGGCATCGCAGTGGATGACAAATTACTTGAAGGTGTCCAGCACAACTTCACATTTCCAAAGTATCGTAAACTTAATACATTCTGAATGCTGACAAAGTGCTGCTTGACGGTGCCAGTGCCTGTACAAAGACTTTCCAGGTATAGGCCATTCAGCCACAGTCTCCCCTTACATTTTCCTTTTTCGATTCTGTTAAGACAAGTCTGTCTTCTACTAGTGCAAAGCACTCATGTTCCTTCTTTCCTTGGACCCTGTTGAATGCATTGTTTTTCTGGGTGAGTGCTCATTAGTTGTCAGCTCTTTCACTCCAGCCTGTCCCTACAACGTAAGACAAAATCAACCATGATTTTGTCAGGGTGAGCTGCAGACAAAGGAGACTGAGTCACTGAGGATGTCAGACTTTACCAACTCTCTTAAGATTATGAAAATGAAATCAGCGACTGACTGTTGTGACAGGGTCTTAACTATCCTAGCTACTTGTTGTTTGTTTTTTATGTGACTCCAAAAGCATCTATGCTGAATAATGCATGCTTCCAACTTATGTAATGAGGATGTGATGACGTCAAATGTAATGTTAGCAAATCATGTGACTGGCAGTGGATACCAGTGATAACAGCATAATGGCCAAGGCCATGAAAACAAAATAGTGGTATTAGTAGTGATCCAATGCAGAAAATGGTGGTGTCTGCGAGGAAAAACAACTACAGGATTGCAATGCAATGAGGTTATTAAAATTACAATAAAACATAATAAAAAAATGTAAAAGCTAATGAAAATGATTTCTAATGTTCTCAGATTTATGCATAACATCATGGACTTGTTACTCCATTTTGGAAAAAAAAGCAAAATCTGAACACATTAAGAAGCCTGTATTTCAAAAACAGCACATTGTGAAATGAAGCTTCTGGTACGGGCTTTCTTTCTTGTGACTACACACTATGTCACAATGGCCGTGTTGAGCTGTTTTCAGGTGAATGTAGCTGGAGGCAACAGTGCCATGAAACTTAACAGCTGTTTTCATAAACTTCAGATAGAAACATAATTAAAACAACATAAACCAGGCCTGGCCTGGATCCACCTCGTTCTTGGCTGTTAGCAGAAAAACAGTGTAAGGAAGCAATGCTGCACTTTATCACAGTACTGCAATCAAAACAAGTAAGCAGCAGCAGCATGTGTTTAATGGAAGACAGTAAAGTAATATAGATTTCAAAGTGATTTTTATATTAAACATTGGGAATCAAATAATTTAAATGTCAAGGAAATATTTGAGTTTTAGCTACATTTGTATAATTATGTTAGCAAATGTTTTTTGTAATGAATACTACAAGCAAAGGTTTAGCAGTGGTTTCATTCCTGATACCTTACGGTATATAAGAAGATGGGAGCTGTCCACCTTTCTTCAAGCCTGTGTGTGTAGCTCTGTATTGTGCCTATTAATGCTGGAAATACGAGCGCCCCTCCACTTGTGCTTGTACATGTGCTTGCTTCGGTTACAGTCAGACACCTCAGTGAGATGTGAACAGATGTTGGACAGGCTGTGATAATAAGCAGAAGACAGGCTCTTATAATGAGTGACAGAGCACCTGCATATCAGGCAACTACAAAGGACTCCACACTGACAGCATTTCCTTCATTCAGACATTCAGTTTGACCTTTTTGGAATCCTGCACCATATTGGAAAAAGATTTTCTTAACTGAACTCTATTAGTTCCATTCCCCAGAGGACTATCATGCCATTCTTTGCCAAATGAGTATCAACACAGAATAAATGCAACTAGGAAAGGAAAAAAAAAAACAAACTTATATGCACCTGCTGTAAATCTCTCTGTGTATGTTTTACAGTATATACAGTATTTAAGTGTATGTAATGGAAAAGGATAGGATGGTTGCTTATTTGTTACTGCGGTCACCTCATAGTCCGATGCAGACAGATGATAGGAAGCATTCTCAATGTGCTTTCAAACTCAGAACAAAAATTTATAAATGCTAAAGTTACAAAAAGTACATTTTTATTGACAAAAATAAATTAAGGATGTAAGGAACATGATGAGCTTTTCAAGTGTAAGTGCCAGAGAGGAAGGACAGGTATCCCAGCCGGGATGGAGAATGATTTCTTGCCCAGATGGGAGGCCATAGTTGAAGGAATGAGGGAGCTGAGATTTGACCAAGCCGGACCACCTTACATTCTAGCACAGAGAGAAGGATGATTTTCGCCCAGTCCATTCATTAGTGCCAGGAGTGGCTCATTCCCCTACTTGCAGGTGGCGGTGTTCCTCCGGGCTGTACACAGTTGAGACACCCACAGTTTGGCATGGGACTTGAAATACAGATGTTCAACCCTTTTGGGGTCATTGGGTACCGCCAGAGGGCACTGCTGAAAGAACAATCCCCAGGTCCGTTTTATAAGAGGGTCACAGCCTCACCTCAAGGAGTCGGGAGGCAGCAGGAAACACTCAGAAGGAGGAAGAGAATCTGCATATACTTGTGTATTTGGTTGGCATTTAATTAGAAAAGTCTTTTGGTGGCAACCAAAAGACTTTTATTTGAAAGTAGAATAGTGTTGGGTAATATTGTATCTGTGGTTTGGGCCTTGGTGGTTCAATACATACTTAATGCATTCAGTTTGGTTTTTACAATCACTTAATACAAATCAGAGCTAATTCTTATTTGAGGTTTCCTCAAAATGCCAACCAGAAATTTATGTGGATGGAAGTGGGAAAGTGAGTCATCAAAAATATTATCTCTGAATATTCCCATTCTGTTGTGACCTGGGTGACTTTTTCACATGTCCACCTATGAGAACTGTAAATAAGAGCTCCAATCTCCCCCTTTTCCACAACTTTGTCTAAAATCGATCCTGTGGCCTCACTTCACCTCCACTTGCTATTCAAGCACTTCACCAGCTCATTGTAGTTGTGGCTAGAAGGTGCTTTTAAACTTCAGGCAGGTATTACTACTGAGGTAACTACCACCCTGACAATCGCCCAACCCCAGCTTCAAGTGTCCTTAGTCCCAGAATATAATTAGCCCCCCTTTCCCCCCAAGTAGTCTATCTACCATAACATGGAGGAGAAAGCCATGCAAACTATATGGGAACCATTTGCCACTTGTTGGACTGGGGTTTTTTCCTTAATAAATTATAAGTGTGACAAGATTATTGGGTGGAGTGGTGGCTTCTGAGGCTAGGGATCTGCACTACCAATCGGAAGGTTGCCGGTTTGAATTCCGTAAATGCCAATAGGAACTCTGCTCTGTTGGGACCTTGAGCAAGGCCCTTAACCTGCAATTGCTGAGTGCTTTGAGTAGTGAGAAAAGTGCTATATAAATACAAAGAATTATTATTATTAAGATCTTCTCAGAACATCAGTGCCATGTGGTATATACTTTTGGGACTCTCTTCAGAAATATAAGATTAGTCAGCCATCTACGCTCCTGGCAATATCTGAATCCCTTGCTGCAGCTAACCTTCTGAATCTTGTCATAACCGAATCCTTATCAAAAACGGCCCCTGGTTGTCTGCAATGCTGGTCTTAACTAGTCGGTACCTCTACAGTAGAGTGTAATGTTTCGTCAGTGTCGTTGTGGATTTTTTTCTTAGCAAGCAAGCTTTATTCAAGGGGTTTTTAATTCTTTGATTTGGTTATGGCTCTGCACAGCCATGAAGTAGATGTGTATGATGTAAAATAATCGGAAATTCTAGACAGACACAACATACAATAGTTTCTTATTGTTACTGACACTTTTAGTCTGTTTAATTCTGAGGTTGCTTACAATTTAAAGGTCATTTTCTGGAGTAAAATAGAAATACATAAAATTGTGTACGATAAGGGTAATAGAATATTTCAATAGCTTTTTAAAATGGATTTTTTCAGAGTAAGGTATGTCAGAACACTTAACATTCCAGCAGCCATACCACATGCACTTCAGAAGAGGTCATCTAAATATGTTTAGGCCCAGCCAGTACTTGGATGGGAAACCATCTTGGAAAAGCTTTGGGTTGTTGCTGGAAGAGGTGTTGATGAGGTCATCTATACCACTGTGCTGTAAAAATGGTGTCATCCTTTGGATGAGGCATAAAACCGAAGTTCTGACTCTCTGTGGTCATAAAAGATCCCTGGGAATCCTTTGTAAAGAGCAGGTTGTCTCCTGATGTCCAGGCTGAATTGACCTCCATGACCTAGTCGTTCTAGCTCCCTAATCATCTTGTCTCTAATTGGCTATCTCTCTCTATGTGTGTTGAGCGTACTGACGCAAAAATGGCTGCCTTCACATCATCCAGGTGGATGCTACACATTAGTGGTAATGAAATGGCTCCCCATTCACTATGTAAAGCGCTTTGAGTAGTGAGAAAAAGCTGTATATAAATATAATGAATAATTATTATTAATGTGCCATGTCAGACATTATGAACAGCAACAACCCAGTTAGCCTGTATGAGCATCTGAACATTTCCACTTAAGCTGCCCATATCTAAGATATGTTACATAGGAAAATTTTTCTAGGGCCAAAGGTGGGGATGTCTGCCTTTTATTCTCTTTGGAGCATGCATGTGTGTGTCACACACTTCCTCTCTATGTCATCGGCTAGAATGATATGTTACAATTGTTGACCTTTTCAACTTAGGGTTCTATTGGCCATATCTGTGATTGGCAGTTGATACCGTTATGAACTTCTTTTAAATGATTGTTCTGAAATCACTCTACACAGTTTATTGTGCTATAGATTTAATTATAAATTGACAAATTTGCAATTTTTGCTTATCAATCTAAACTGAAAAAAACCCATAATGACAAAGTGAAAACATGTTTTCAGAAAGGTTTACAAATTTATTAAAGCTCAAAAGCTGTAATCTCTCAGTTCTGTAAGTTTTCAGTCCCTCTGCTGTGGCACTCCAAATTGTGGTTAGGTGCATCCTGTTTGTTTTAATTATCCTGGAGATGTGTCTAAAATTGATTGGACATCGTTTACAAAGGCACACGTCATTTACATATATATAAGAGCTGCAAATTGGAAACTCCCAGAACAACACTGATTCCAGTTCAACAACATTAATGTGAGGAGTGGGCGTATTCACAGAGTGCTTTTGTAACGTTCTACAAAAGTCGCACTGCTGGGTTAATTTCTGATGATTAACAGTGCTGCCGGAAGGAGTGGTTTCTCCATGAGTAGTATGGAAGAACCTGGAGTCAGATAAAAACAACGGCTGTGGAAGCAGCTTGGGCCCTGTTTATTATTGGAATCACTGGCTGGAAAGATTGAAATTCTCTTTAAGAGAATTAAGGACACATACATAGCTCACTTGTTTAGTTGTCATTTCTTCTCTTCCTCAAAGAGGCTCTGTTCTAGGTCACCAGAATGCTGTGACTGGAGAGCTCAAGCCATTAAGAACATTTTTGGGGTTTGGTTGGAGCTTAAAATGTGGGATTAATAAAGTATCTATCTATCTATCTATCTATCTATCTATCTATCTATCTATCTATCTATCTATCTATCTATCTATCTATCTATCTATCTATCTATCTATCTATCTATCTATCTAAAATGAACCAAACCCTTTGAGAAAGAGTTGCCCTCCTTGAGGAGGAAAGGTGGTGTTATTAGACATTTTGCATGAGACCTCTCTTCTAGAGATGATTGATGTGGTTTGTAACCTAACTAGGTACTGATAAAAAAGGGTGCATCCTTACGTGTAATTTGATATCCAAGCTAATTTCCTAGTTACACATTTCCAGCATGTGACACATTTTTATTTCTCTTTGAATATGCAAGACAATGCCGCATTTGTCCAAATCAAGTTTGCCTTTATTCTCTGATTTGTGTTAATTTATTTCTAAGCAGCCAGCCTCTGCACCAGGGCTGACCTGCTGCCTTGAAACTCCATTTAGCGACCATTTTTCACTCATTTCAATGCATATGAGCAGCAGATTAGGTTGCTTCACAATGCTTTCTGCAGATGTGCTCCTTTTGCACTGTGGCAGACCTACTTTTGATGACCCAAGTGCACACAGCATTTTATGTGTGTCTTTATAACATCTCTAAATCAAGCTGTTCTGTCCTCAAGTTCAAAGGTGTACTACATATTGAGAACAATGTGTTTTAAAGTAAATCTCACGATTCAGCACTTGAATGTACAGCAAAGTCTGAAAAAGTTTCATTTTTTTAATACTATACCTCCAAATCCACTTGGAAATTTAAAGCAGGTAAAAAAGAAAGAATCAGCTACTAATGACTTTAATGAATGAAATTTAGAGATACAATGAAAATGTCCAAAGTGATAAAAAACATTAGAAAAATGTTACAAATAAACCAAAACACGTTTAAGAAGTACTAAATCAAACAAAAAAGTGTTAAAAATAAAATATAACTAATAAATGTTACTTAAATTTAATAACTGAATTTATCCATGAAAAAAAGAATATATGAGTGACTAATTAAAAATGTTAAAAACTTAATTTGAAAATGTCTTTATTCATCTGGCATTAAATTGATGTTCTTTGAGCTCAGAGCTTAATTAATTGTATATTTATAAGAGTAAAACTGCAAAAATGGAGCTATTTTATTATATTATGAAATGATAGCATGGGCAGCACGGTGGTGCAGTGGGTAGCGCTGCTGCCTCGCAGTTAGGAGACCCGGGTTTGCCTGCGTAGAGTTTGCATGTTCTCTCTGTGTCTGCGTGGGTTTCTTCCGGGTATTCCGGTTTCCTCCCACAGTCCAAAGACATCCTGGTTAGGTGCATTGGCGATTCTAAATTGTTCCTAGTGTGTGTGTGTGTGTGAGAGAGCGTGCCCTGCGGTGGGCTGGCGCCCTGCCCTGGGTTTGGTTTGTTTCCTGCCTTGCGCCCTGTGTTGGCTGGGATTGGCTCCAGCAGACCCCCGTGACCCTGCAGTTAGGATATAGCGGGTTAGATAATGGATGGATGGATGATATCATCTTGATGAGATTATGATTTCTAGTTCTACTGGGAAAAAATTAACAAAGCACATCAAATATTTAGTTGTAGCCAAGTTAATATTACAAGCAAAATGAAACATAGTTTTAGTGTCTTGTTTCATTTACCATAAATTAATACTACTGAGTTTTAATCTTCTAAAATAAAGCATTCCCTGTTACGTTTTTGAAATGATCTGATATTATAGGTAAAAATGGAAACTTATTGCAAATGACTGAATGTTACTTTAAGTAGAAACCCATTAATTTTCAGTATATTCCATGACATGGTTTTCAAAATATATAAGCAAGTAACAAGTTATAATATGGTGTTGGTAGTTAAAAAAAAAAAAAGTCAAGATTGTCATCCATCAAGTTCTTTACAAGTAAACTCTAAGCAGAAACTTTCAGGGTGTCAGGAGCAGCAGATACAACTGCGGATGGGGCACCAGGCCATAGGGATTTGAGCCCAGGCTGCTGGACACATGAGGCAACAACACTAACTACCATGTAACCAAGAAATCAAAATTAATTAAATTAATCAGCTCGAAAACAGCAACACTGTGCTATATTGTAAGCAAGGTTTCGCTTTTGTAAAATACTTTCAATAACATCATTAATAGTTTCCAATCGATGACTTTATTGATTCTCATTTATTAATATTACATATTAAGAATGTAAATGTATAATATTATTTCTAATATGAAACCTAATATTCTCTTTAAAACATAAGAAACAAACATTTTTTGTATCTTAGTATCTTTTCTAAATGTGACTGGCATGACATTTTTAGGATTTACTTCATTATTGTTACAATCTTATTAAATTCCATTTTTTGATAAGATAAGGATGCTGATGTGTAACGACATTTGGATGATGTGATGGTAGCAGTGTAAACAGTGGTATCAATGTGTCAGCACTAACCACTGTGCCACCTCTTACCACTGTATCATCTCTTAGGTATTTGAAGCACTGCCTAACTAAAGCAAAGCATTTAGATAAAATTTGAAATTTGTCATTAAATAAAATATTGGTGCCAAAATAAAATGTGCAAACAATTGAGCCAGTCTTGTACTTATAGTATTATTACAACGTTATCTACAGTGACTGCAACTACTGCAGCACCCTCTTCAATATGCTCTTTCCTTTGTGGTTTGTGTTATCTTTGTATACGTTTTCATTGATACTTGTGGCTCCATTTGGCAATCTCTCCTACTACGTATATTTTTCTTTACCTCTTAAGAGTTAGGTCTTCAGGGCAGCAACCATGTTGTCAGGCCTATTAGGAAGACAGCATTGTTCCATGGGTTTCTTGTACAATGTAACTGTGAGGAGGAGATTTCACCTTTTGTGTTTCCTCGGTGGGTTCACTCTGTCTTTGAACAGGGGGGCAGGCATGCCCGCCAGCTCCCAGGTCACTTACATGCTTCCTTCCGAGTCAGGCTTTGCCCCAGCCTAATTCTCCTTCAGATCACACACTACAGGTACTTGACTTAACAGCTCTTTAGTAGCAGGCGTTAATAGCCTCAGCACTACCATACCAGCATCTACAGGACCTTTAATGTAGCCATATCACTTGTCTGGGGGATTTAAACCTGTCCTGTGCCATCCCAGGGTACCCTTACTCCTAGTAACCCCTAACTGGGCACTTCCTTACAGTATACTGTATGTTAATAGACAGAGAGAATGAGAAAAAATAAGCATACAGAATATGAAAGAAATATATATAAAAAGGATGCATCTTTCATCAAAACATTTTATTTAAAATTGCAGGAATTAAAGCTTCAATTAGATGTGTAATTTTACTAGATCAGTTAATCCCAGGGGCACCAAAAGTAATCTGTTTAAGAAGCAACATTCAGGACCACAGAGGCCTAGCCCATCCCAGCCGTTATTACCTTAAAATATCTTGCATTAGCAGTTTGAGTGAAATTGACGCAGTGGTAATTTGTAATAATCTAAATAAATAAAAGTTGGTGATAATGATCAAATCATGCTATACTGCTGTAGCTGCTTTTACCCAAAATTACCAATGTTCTGCAGCTTTAGTTTGCTTCGTGGGATTCTAGCAATAGTTTGACATATTGAAATGATTCCACAGACAAAATATCTTCGTTTTTAAAAGTAAAAATTCAAGGTAAACAGTTCACACAAAAATAGAGAAAAAATTGGTATTGCAAAGTATAGAAAAGTTCTGGTTTAAGGCTTATATATCTTGTTTTTTTTCTTAAGCTTTCTAATACAGTTAAACCATTTCTAAACGGTCAGAAAACTGAATGCTTATCCCACATGCTAGCAATGAGACTAATTCTAAACACACTGACTTAATTAACACACTGTATTGCAGGTATAACTAAGAAGGGTCTATCTCATGTTAACTTACGGGGGTAAAAGGCTATGCCATCATCTATAGCTATGAAACAAAATTGTATTCTATTCAAATTAAGCAAACACTAATATGAGTTGAACTTAAAGCATTAACTTTCTAACTTTTGCTCTTACAACTGCATTTTATCATATAAGAATCAATAGCCTGGTGGAATATTATTGTTGAGCACCTACTTGTACTCTTTTTCTCATCTTCATTACTATTACTTATGGTTGTTGCTTTTGTTTTACAAATAATGTAATAGTAATACATTAAAAAGAAGTTTATTTATTATTTTCTCACTTTAAACTTACAGGCACAGGGTTGGTTCATTTCAAAGTTTGGCTCCAGCAGGCCTTCACACTGTTAGAGGTATGAAAGTGATCACCTCCACATCACCAAAGTAATAAAATACTAAATGTTTGAAATTATATCACCAGGGCATTTTTGTACATTTCTCTCTGAATTCCTGGTAACTTTCTCTCTGATGATTGTACCATCAGTTTCAGGCTTTTTTGCACAACCGCAGTTGCTGACAGAGCGAATGAAATATTCCTATCCTGTATGCTGAGCTCCATCTTGTGATCAGATGATGTAATATCAGGCACGTCTGGTCTAGCAAAAGTCTGATAAAGCCAGTGATTATGGAAAGCATACAGTCATGGCCGAAATTATCGGCACCCTTGGAATTTTCCCAGAAAATGCACCATTTCTCCCAGAAAATTATTCCAATTACAAATGTTTTTGAATATACATGTTTATTTCCTTTATGTGCATTGGAACAACACAAAAAAACAGAGAAAAAAAGCCAAATCTGACATCATGTCACACAGAACGAAAATGGGCCGGACAAAATTATTGGCACCCTTTCAAAATTGTGGGTAAATCGTTTTATTTCAAGCATATGATGCTCGTTTGAACTCATCTGTGGCAAGAAACAGGTGCTGGCAATATAGCAATCACACCTGAAACCAGTTAAAATGGAGAAAAGTTGACTCAACCTTTCTGTTGTGTGTCTGAGTGTGCCACACTAAGCATGGAGAACAGAAAGCAGAGCAGAGAATTGTCTGAGAACTTGAGAACAAAAATTGTGGAAAAATATCAACAATCTGAAGGCTACAAGTCCGTCTCCAGAGATCTTCATGTTCCTTTGTCCACTGGGCGCAACATAATCAAGAAGTTCACAACACATGGCACTGTAGCTAATCTCCCTGGACGTGGACGGAAGAGAAAAATTGATAAAAGACTGCAATGAAGGATAATCCAAATGATGGATAAACAGCCCCAATCAACTTCAAAACATATTCAAGCTGTTCTGCAGACTCAGGGTGCAACAGTGTCAGCTCGAACTATCCGTCCACATCTGAACGAAATGAAACGCTATGGCAGGAGAGCCAGGAGGACCCCACTGCTGACACAGAAACATAAAAAAGCCAGACTGGAGTTTGCCAAAATGTACTTGAGGAAGCCAAAATCCTTCTGGGTGAACGTCTTGTGGACAGATGAGACCAAGGTAGAGCTTTTTGGTAAAGTTCATCATTCTACTGTTTACAGAAAACGGAATGAGGCCTATGAAGAAAAGAACACAGTACCTACAGTCAAACATGGTGGAGGTTCTAAGATATTTTGGGGATGTTTTGCTGCCTCTGGCACTGGATGCCTTGACTGTGTGCAAGGCATCATGAAATCTGAAGACTACCAAAAGATATTGGGGCACAATGTAGGGCCCAGTGTCAGAATGCTGGGTCTGCGTCATAGGTCATGGGTGTTCCAGCAGGACAATGACCCCAAACATACCTCTAAAAGCACTCAAAATGGTTGAAGACAAAGCGCTGGAGAGTTCTGAAGTGGCCAGCAATGAGTCCGGATCTGAATCCGATTGAACACTTATGGAGAGTTCTCAAAATTGCTGTTGGGAGAAGGCACCCTTCAAATCTGAGAAACCTTGAGCAGTTTGCAAAAGAAGAGTGGTCGGAAATTCCAGTTGAGAGGTGTAACAAGCTTGTTGATGGTTATAGGAAGCACTTGATTTCAGTTATTTTTTCCAAAGGGTGTACAACCAAATATTAAGTAGAGGGTGCCAATAATTTTGTCCAGCCTGGTTTTTGAGTTTTGTGTGAAATGATCTCAGATTTGGCTTTTTTTCTCTTGTTTTTTTGTGTTGTTCCAATGCACATAAAGGAAATAAACGTGTATACCAAAACATTTGTAATTGCAATAATTTTCTGGGAGAAATGGTGCATTTTCAAGGAAAATTCCAGGGGTGTCGACAATTTCGGCCATGACTGTATGACAGTGGCATGTAGTCATTCTAACAATGTTCCAGGAAGGCAAGCACCCGAGCTGAAATTAGCACAAAACAATTCAGGCTAGTCTACCATTTTTTCTGTTGATATAAACATCTTTAGGTAAGCTCAGTTTCGGAACTACTAATAATATGAACAGTCTTCTTCAATCATATTCATTTACATTCATGTGATGATTGAAATATTTCAAATAGTATTTTTTTCTCTACAGCAATCTATGCTACGTCTAAACATTGTAGTATGATGCTAAATATTAATAGTCTAGTGACATTCAAAAGTTTTGTATTTAATGATATTGAATTAGTAATTTCTGGCATAGGTGGATGATCACAAGATCACTACTTTGAACACAAGGCTTGCTTGTTGTAGTATGGATAAACTTCCCTTAATTTGCTAAAGTGTCAAGACTCTTTAGACATACTGTATAGTAGGAGCTGATACCACACTTTTAGGATTCCACATCTGGGAAAGACTGCTTACAATTTATGTATCAGAGTTATAAATGCAGTGTTGTAAAGCTTGTTTCATTAGTTGTACTTGGAAGGCAATAACAGGGTCCCATCATATTTCCTGTGATGACATTACACTACTTTATACTTCCAGGTGTCACATGGTAGCCATGGAATGAAAGTGACCAAAATTTATAAACAAAAAAATTACACAAATATAAACTAGAATGCAGAAACCCCCAGAATCCTTACATTCCAAATCTGAATTCTGTCCAGGACCATTCTGTAATGATCTACTTTGGTATCATCTGCAAATGTATCCATCTTTTTATTTACATTTTTATTAAAATGCTTTATCATATATTTATATTGCACTGATCCTAAACATCACCTAATCAGAAAACGCTCCTTGTACCGTAACATTTGAGGTTTAAGTCACTTTTGCAAACATCCACACATGGTGTTTTTAACCCATACTTGTTTTAGTTTGAGTCTCATGTAGTAAACTTTCAGAAGCATTCTGAAAAATTCAAATAACTAACAATGTACGTGCCTCTCTGATCAAATGCTTTAGCTTATTCCAGCATATTAGTAAAATATGACCTTTGCTAATCTTTGGTTTAATAATTTACGTTTAGCTTACAGCCCTGTGGTTACTAGGTCTGCCATGTCACCTTTTGCTGTAATGCAACAACACTTTGTATCTTCTAAACTGTAGGAATTTCATCAGCGTGTGATGTTATTAAAGAGTTGCATCTTGACTCTGATACAGTATGTATGTTGAGGGTTTTACAATTCACTCTCACTGTCAGGTGTTATTCCTTATTATTTTTTGTTGAACTGACATATACTTGCTAACATGTAGCTTATTTTAAACTTGAAGACACCTATTCTATATAAATGTAATGAATTATTATTATTTATTCAAATCTACTCTCGCCACACCTTTTTTCATTTTTCCTAACTTTTCTTTTTCTATCCATATTATACCTCTTTCCATGTGAGAAGGTTAAACCAGGCTTCTGTTGCTGCTATAACTTCATATTTATGCACAGCTGCATATTGCTTGTATGTCTGTAATTTCAAAGCTATGTTTTATATTAAGTATTAATATTACTCTTTTGTTTCCTTACATGAACATGTAAACCTGGCCTCTCCAAATCTCCCCGGCACCCCATCCCCTTCCATAGTTTAAACAGTCCTCAGCTTACAGCTTCCCATTACATTTGTGCAAAGACACATTGGTGTTGCTGCACTTCAATTCAACTTTTCCTGGTTCAAAAAGTTCCTTGTGTTGCAGAAGGTGCCCCAATGTCCTATAAACCTTGTGGCCCTCTATTTCACACCAAGGTTTGAGCCTGGATTGGTACTTCAGAAAGTTCCACCTTGCCAGCTCTGCTTCTCAAAATATCACCTAATACTACAAATATGTTTTGTGGGCAATGACAACTAGATCTACCACATCTCTAGTCAAGAACTTAACCAGGTCAGGGAGATGCTCTACCTGTGTATCTCAAAGGCAACACACTGTATGAGAGCACACCTCCTGTTCTGAAGTCATTATGATGGGTTTCAGGTAAGCTTAGGGTTGCCTTCAGAATCTTATTTCCTACATATTGTGTAAAACTTTAAATACCCTGGACAGTAGCTCTGGCTATCTGAAGGTATCCATTGTAAACAAACCAGTGTGTCCTTTAAAATCTCAAGATGCTAGTCTATTAAACAACACTGGGAAGTTGAGCTTTTAGCTTCAGGGCCACACAACTGTGGAATGATCTACTTGCTTACACTTACAGGATACACTGATTAATGCACTAGCTGTTTGTATTATAGATCTGTTACTTAGTCATTTGTACAAAAACATAAGTACAGTACTACAAAAATTAGGAACAACTACCAACACTTCTCTATTCTGTTTCTCTTCTTAGTACCCTTCTGTAGCACTTTATGCCACTGCTCTTCTTCCTAGCTTTTTTCTTGCCCATGGGAAAGATACCACAGATAACAGGAGCCTTGAAATCAACGACTGAAGGGCTTTAGAGCTGCCTGGCGTAAATGTATTCCATATGATATTTGGAAGGCCTGCACTTGGCCTAAGAACTGTAAAGTGTATGCATTTGTCTGTGATCTTTGCATTTTAACCAACTGTGGGCCCCCAGAGGTTTATTTTCTTCATCTGACTGGAGTTTTAGTTTTCCTCTTCTTTGTTATGAAATGGCCATAGTTCAATAATAATATTAAAACACATATATTATTAGGATTTTTTCACGTCAATTAGTTTGAAACTTCTTTGTTTTACCGTGTGTTTAAACTAGTGTGTATTTTTATGTGTTTACATTATGTAATTTGTAAAGTTTGATTTTGTATTTTACTTTTAAGCTGATTATAAGCTCTGAGCACCTGCACTCAGTGAAGACCAATAAACAAAAATAAATTGAACTGAATTGAAAAAGACCACTTTCTGGATGAAATCTCGCAGTCATGCAAACAGCTAGTTGTACAACATCTGAAATAAGTGCACTTTTCATAGTCGGACAAAACTGAATAATAACATTGCCAAAATAAATGCAAAAAAAAAATCCAAACTGAAACAAAAAGTTTAATTTGGAGTGTGACAGTCTATGATTAACATTGATGCCCTCAGACAGTGTGCACCTCTTCCCTAAAGCATATGCCCCACAGTGACCCACCTGGCTTGATTGAAGTCCTGATCTCATGCTACTCCTGGAGTGCAAAATATCTTTATAAAGAACACCTGGTTTGAGTTCCACCAAATCAAATGTAGGCTAGCTTACTCCTCCTTAAGGTCAGTGCTCCAATATTTTCTTACAGATATAGAGGGCTCTTGAAAGGATGCTTTCAAAAAGTTCAACATTGTGCAAGACTGCAACTGCAGTGGTCTCGTTTTTAAATTAGTTTTGTAAAAATGCATTGTACCAAACTGACTCAAAGATAGCGGAGCTTCCAGTTGTGATTTCCAGCAGGAAATGGCGGGTCTAGTCAGATGGAGTAACATCAGTGGTGGAAATGCAGAGGGAGAAAAAAAAGAAGGTGTTAGCACAGAGCACCATCACCAGCACTCATAAACTGCCCCCTAAGTGCATGACAAGTGTTACCAAACCTTTTAAAATGAAGAATGCAAATAAACGTTCAAAGTAGCTCTTGTAATCCTGTCATCCTTCTCTAACTATCGATATCAATGTTAATAATTAATCACTTGCCTTGTGATGAAACTCTTATACAGGCTGATCTGTCACTTTATCTAAAGTGAAGACTTTACCCACGTCACTGCCCTTTTATTTTTTTTTCTTCTCTTGTTTGCTTCCCTTTGTGACCGTGTTTTTTAATATCTAGCTTTCACTTTCCTCTCTTTTGCTTCCTAGCACAAATGCCACCATGTAAGCTGTCTTTGATTAAATGTCTTTTCCTCATTCAAAAGTGCCTTGCTCACTTCTTAGTGCAATTTCTTGCTAGCTCCAGGCCAATGGAACTACTTTATCCAGTATTCTTTTTCCCACCATTTTACTTTTTTATGGATTTTTTTTAAGTGAATAATCTAGATGAATTACTTAACTTATTGCCCTGCTGTGTTCTTGGACCACTGGCTCCTGTACACACTGAACAGTAAAGGCAAAATCCCTTCATTCTCTCTTAATGTAATAAACACCACTGGTGTGCTGCAAAGAAAAATTTGAAAGGGAAAAAGCTACGCAAATATGCCATACAATCTATTAATGGTGACCAAAAACAATGACTGAAAAGCAGACACACACAAATAAAGTTAAGCTTGCCCACAGATGAAATCAAGCAATAGCACAAGCTTTCCTCAATCGCCTGACATCAGTATGCAGTGCACACAAATGAAAACAAGTGGCATCACAGGCAATGATAAATCCATGTTCCACAAGCAATACAAAAAAGGAAGAAAAGAAGGACTTTTGGTTTTGGGACAAAATAATGTTTTGTTTTCATTTTAACCATAAAGAAACCTTTTTGAAATGCAATTTCTTTGTGTGTGTGTTCTTGTCCTCCTAATCTTCTTCTGGCAAGTGGCTGCTCCACTATTCCTGTCCAACTGGCAGTGTCACAGTGAGTGGCAGCAGTTCTAAGAAATGTTCAGTGTTCTGAGTGGCAGACATCTTTTATCAGTGGAGCAGGCCCTTTTAGAGTAAGTGGAAGTGCTTTCTTTTCTGTTACATTGGATTTTCAGCAATATGGCAACTGTTCTCTGTCCGTCTACTCAACCCCACAAAAATGGTTTGTTTTGTTTTTTTTCCTGTTCTTCTGTTGACCACAGGCCTAACTGTCAGTTTCCCTTATTGCTTTTGTCTGTGCAGTAGATAGACTGTTAGCCAAAGATGACATTGTTGTATCAGTTTTATCTGTAATGCCAACCATTCACAACCTCATCAGTCTGCTGTCCAGTTTAAAGGTACCAGCTGTTGTGTCACACTGGCAGTCAACTTGCAAGTCAGATGTTACTGTTTTGAATTTCTAGTTTCAATCTCTGCAAGTTTCCAGATGCAATTCTGCTTTGTTTGATGTTTGGAATACCTTTTGGTTTGGTTTATAAATCATTAACTGGGTTCTAACTTCTTGCTTTATTGTCTACCCTCTGACACTTAAATGAAAGTGATGTTGGCATTTTACATAGTTATGTTGTCACACACGTGCGCATGGGAGGCAGTCTAAGGGCTTAACTGGTAGTAAGATGCAAACCAGGGGTTGATGAACGGTACTAATGCCTTTTCTCCCTCTTCCACAGACCACCAGAAGGAAAGTTCAGTTAAGACTCTGCCCACTTCCGCTGCTACATCACGCCACCTCTTTTCTGCCTGGCATCCCAACCCTTCCTGTCCTCCACCTATAAAAAAAGTCTTCACTCTACAAGTCAGTCCGTGTTTGATTCAGTCTTGAATGATTACTTGCTGTTTTGACTGTTAACACATTATATGGGGTGGACTCCCCAAATCTTTATCTTTGTCTTTTGTTTTGTTCACAATGTGTTTAGACAGATGTTCAAGTTCTCAACTCTAGTAGCTTTACTACAGCCTCACATCTTCTAATCAATGACAGAATAGGAGCATGGGCTCCTGATTCCAAATGTCTTTTTACATATAGTCTAAAACATGTATCCATGGGAGAAATTAGTTATAGGTAACTGTAATACTATCATTAGTTTTAGCTGGTTTGGCTGATGCCTTTTTTGAAGATAACTTACAACATTCAAGACACAGCTGGTTATATTTTTGCTGTTTTTCCAGTTGGAGCACAGGCAGGTGAAATTAAAATTAAAAATTAAAACCTGGATGGAGCAGAACTCTTTAAAATTAAATTGCAATAAAACTGAACTCCTGCAAATTGGGACTAAAATGCAGCTTAATAAAATGAGCTCCTTCCCAGTCCATCTTGGCAGTGATCTCATCAGACCTGCCTCTACTGTAAAAAATCTTGGTGTCATTTTTGATTCCTCCCTCACTTATTCCACCCACATAAGTCACATTAAGAAACTTTCTTACTTTCACCTCGGTAACATATCCCGTGTTCGCTCCTTCCTCTCCTTCTCTAATGCTGAGAAACTTGTCCATGCTTTTATCACATCCCGCATCGATTATTGTAATTCCCTACTGGCAGGTGCCCCTTCTAATCTTATATCACAGCTCCAGCTTATTCAAAACTCAGCTGCAAGAGTCCTTACTCGAACCAGCAGCAGCGAGCACATCACACCCATCCTGCTCCGTCTTCACTGGCTCCCTGTGTCTTACAGAATAGAATATAAAATCCTACTAATAACCTACAAAGCTTTAAATAACCTCGCACCAAACTACATCAGTGACCTCCTCCATCACTATGTGCCTGCCCGCCCACTAAGGTCCTCTGATTCTGGTAATCTTGTTGTGCCCCTCACTAATCTGCACTCTATGGGTGACAGGACCTTCAGCTGTATAGCGCCCAGACTCTGGAATGACCTACCAAAATTAATCAGGTCAGCTGACTCCATGAATTCTTTTAAAAAACAACTCAAAACTCATCTGTTCAGGAAGGCTTTTAGCTCTACTTGACTTTATTACCTTTCTCTCAGTTTACTTCTCTGTCAAGATGCCAATGTAACCTGTATGTGTGTGCGAGACCACTCAATTATGTTGTCTGTTTTTTTTCAGAATTTACTGTCTTAATCATCTTTATTTATTTATCTGGTTTGTACAATGCTATATACTGTATATTCTGCCGTTCTCTATTATATTCTGTAAGTGCCTTGAGCATGGGAAAGGCGCTATATAAATAAAATGTATTATTATTATTATTAAGTGACTTGCTCATGGTCACACAGTGTCAGTAGTGGTGTTTGACATCAGGGTTTGAAGTTCAAAGTCTTAACCACTACTCCACACTATGTCAGTTAGCATGATTTATAATGCTTACAATATAAACCTCAAAGGCTATGTAGCTTGTCTTAGATAGGCTTTTAGCTATATGGAAGTCAAACTATTAAAAAATATTAACTAAATATGAATATTCAGGACGAGAACCTCCAGTGTACATCTGTAAGTGTTATACCTTTTCAGTATTAATTAAAATGATAGGCAAGTAATCACTGAAATCTTACAATAAACGATTAACAGAAAATTCAAAATTACACACAGTACAGGAAGACAGAATAGAATAAAGCTATAGTTGTATTGACTTTGCCAAAGCAGTGGTTTCAGTGAGGAATGAAATCAGGAAAAAGATAGGAGACATATAAATTAGCCAAGATCAAACCAAGAAATCAGGATTCGAGATAATTGTCAGGGGGCATAGCTAGAAAGTAAAGGCATGCAAAGTGAGCCAAATATGCAAGCTGAAGGTGAAGTTTAAAAAGGAAAAACAAAAGTTGTAAGCAGTAATTAATTTTATTGCAAAGCAGCTAACACTAGGGTTTTGGGATGTGTTCATAAACATCCAAAAATTGTGAAATGCACACCACAGACCTTTTGTAGTAATGACGCGTTTGGTTTTGACTTTTGTTTTGGTTTAACTTTGATTTTGATTTTGACCTCAAAACTTTGCTAAACTTTGTTGAACTGTCAGATGAATTCCATGAATTAACAAACATAACAATCTGTGTATGTTGTCCTTAAAGAAAGATTACTTTTGATTTCAGCCAGAATGTTTCCATTATCATTCCAATAGGACACAATTTATCTTAAAATGAAATGACCAAACCCAAATCCAATGATTTTTAGATGATTGGAGTGTAGGGATTCCTTTTTTCTCAGTCTGAGGAATACAGCTAACATTAACAGTGATAATTTGGGATAATATGTTACTATTAAAATTATTAATAAGAATATAATGTCTTAAAATATTTTCTAAAAGTGTTATGTTTCTGTTGATGTTCAACAGCTCCTGAGACCATGGAGTTGTTGACTTCTGTGAAAATATTCTAGCACCATTTGTGCTTAATGTGCATACATATTATTACCCATTCTACTATTTTACCAATGTGGTTAATTTCAACATGCTTGCATCATTTGGAAAAATTATTCATAAATATAAAATACATTTCTTAATAATAATAATAATAATAACAATAGTAACACATTATTACCATTATTTATTTATTTACTAATAACCTTTCCCATGCTTCAGTTTGCATGTAGCATAGTGTAATACGGTCTACTGTTGTCATACTAATAAACGTACACTGTTAAAAGCTGTATTCTGGACTAGACAATACTTGCAGTTGTTTTTGAAAACTCTTTGCCATATAATAATAATAATAATAATAACCTTTATTTACATAGCTCTTTTCAAGCCATCCAGCACAAAGTGCTTCACAATGAACATCGATAACAGGAACTAATAAAAAATGTCAATATAACATAAGTGGTTTTAAATAAAGCTACAGTAAAGACAATAAAACAAAGAAGACAACTACAATTTAAAAATCAAGTGCACTTAAAAAGGCTGAACAATAAAAGTGACACAATAAGTCTTTAAATAAGATTTAAAAGTCATCACCTTTTGTAAAAATGCTTCATCACCAATAGCCCTTGACTAGACAATCTTAGTTGTCTTGCTGTTTTATTAGGTATCAGTGATTCAGTGACATATACAGGAGCTAAATCATTCAAGCCCTAATAAGTAATCAATAAAGATAAAACACTTATTCTAAATTGAATTGGAAGACAGTGGAAAGATACCAAAATTGGAGTAATATGATTACAAATTGTTGACCCTGTAAGTAATCTAGTTGCAGAATTCTGCACCAACTAATGCTGAACAAGAAAAGAACAGCTCTGTGTAGTAAGCACTGAAAAAATCGAGACAGGATGTAATAAAGGCACGTATGACCATTTCAGCATATTCAAATAATAAAAAATTCTGGTCTTGGCAATGTTTCCCATTCGATAAAATCATGACTGTTATGTTTTATTTACATGAGGTTGTCGAGTCAGCAGTAGTATGAGCTGGCATTCTGTCTTTCAAATGAGCAGCACCAGTGCCTGCTTCAGAGGAGCCTGTAAAAGTGGCAATCCTGCCACAGTCGCACAATCTCCATTGTGGTGTGACTAAGTGAGCGGCCCTTTTAAGGACTGCAAGGTACCTAAACATGCAATATAAGAGCAAGAATCTGTTGTGTCAACTCTAGTGAACACAATGCAGGGCTACAATATGGAAACTCTGTGGAATGAGTCTCACATATTTAATAAAGATATTATTACAACCTCCTCTATTACTTAGTAAGCTAAGCTTGTTTTCTTTAATTTGGTGCAGATGACTTGATTGAGCCCTGTCCTAATTACCCACCTATTGAGTTGCCCACTGTTATTAAATCACCTGGGTTTGTGGTCAGGGTGTACTTTATATAAAAAAAGCTTGTTTGGGTTTTAGGGGAGAGGATAGGATAAGGATTTGGGTTTAACAGAGCAAGGTATGGAAATTTAGGGTTGAACGTTCTGGCTTTGTTTTTTAGTTTCTTGTTGTTTTGTTAACAGAAATGTAATTGTTGTAAGGTAGCCACCAGGTGATAAATATGGGTACTGTGTGTCAAGCTGTGTAAACTTTGTTTAGCTAGATCAGGGGTAGGCAATGTCGGTCCTGGAGAGCCGCAGTATGTGCAGGTTTTTGTTCCAACCCAGTTCCTTAACGAGAACTCAATTTTTGCTGATAAAGCACATATTGCTTAAGTGACATTTTGATGCTTCATTTTAGTGGTCTCGCTTGTTAAGGTTCTCCAACCTTAATTGCTTATTTCAATCTTAAACTGCTGCATTCAGTGTTTTAATTGCTCCTTATTAGCAATAAGATGTAAAAGACAAAGCAGCCAGCAGTTCTCCAGCTAGCTTTTTTCCAATTACATCTGTGTGTGTTCATCATGCACGGTTTGATTTAATAAAACACTTAATAGAAAAATGTGACAGACTGAAAATGATCTGTTTTAGGCTTCAAATCATTTGGATGATATCCTTGGAAAGGAAAAAAATCTACGATATAAGAGCCTTACATTGCACAGACTAACAAGCCATAAAATTAAATAAGGTCTGAGATTGGCAATGATTGGTTTCTAATTAAGCAATTGGGTTGGAATGAAAACCTGTAGCCACTGCGGCTCACCAGGACCGACATTGCCTACCCCTGAGGTAGATGGCTAAGTTAGTGTTGTCTTCCTGCCCTGCTTCTGTTTTGTATGTAATTGTCTCCATGTTTTGTGTGGTCTTCTTTTTGAATATAAATGGAGTCTGTTTTTTTTAGCTGGTTTAGTTTTTTTTCTGTTTTGTCTCCATCTCTCTCTCTTATTTGTGTGCTGCCTACTTATATACCCCTAGGCCTTTAGTAGGCCATAACAGATATTCTAAAGATTTTTTATGAAATCAAATAAAGTTTAAAATTCATCATCTCTTATTTTTTGTAATAAAATTTGTTATTGAACTTTATCACAATTCTTGGACTTAAACATTCGATTACAGAAGCCAAGTTGTCAAAGGAAAAGGTAAAAAGAAACAACGAAAACTGGTGACCAACACAGCTGGAGATGAAAATATGTATCTTAGCGATGTCTGGGGACGAGAAGATTAAGAAAGAGACTTGTAGCAAGGGTCACGGAATGACCTGTCCCTGGATAAAAATGCACCAGCATTCAACTCTTCTGAATTATGCCTACATTGTTTGTGTTTAAAATTGAAATAAATGTAAATTTGAGCATATGTTGTTATTACATGTGTACCAATAGTGTATGAAAAAATAATTTTTTCAATTAATATTTTGCTTCTGAAAGGAAACTCTATAAAAAAACTAAGACCTACACCTGTGATTGGGTGTGTGTACAACATCATTTTTTTGCAGAATAGGACAAGCTAGGGGGTCTGAGAGTCTGAGATGTGAAAGTAAGAGCATCCGTTGGTTTTGAGTAAATCTGCTTTTTTTTAGTTTTGAAAATTTAGATGTTGGGTTATCAATAATACAGAAGGCCATGGTTGTACTTGAGAAACATGGATAAACAGCTTGCCTTTTTTTCTTTAAATCTGCAATGTTGAAAACAATGTTAACAATAAAACATACATTTTTTAGCAGTTGTATCCAACTACAGTCTGTCTGCTAACTCAAGTCTGCCTAGGTGGTGGAGGTTATGGAACATTACTTTCTTAAAAAAAAAAACCACACACACAACAAAGTTCATGACCAAATAATTTGCACAGCAATGGTCACTAGCGTAGTTCACATTTTTGAATCCTTCTAATATTATTTGTGTGTAGGTATTTGAAACATGCAAGTCCAGAGAAGAATATGCATTTTTAATCAAATGAAACTGCAAGTGTAATGAGTCTGGTATCTCTGCAACCAAGAGCCTCCACCCTGTAGCTCTAAGCACCTAGAGTTCACTTAATGGAGATTCATTGTTATTTGAGTCACATAAGCCTCACACAACCCTAATCTTAACCATATGTGAATTTCCCTTGCGATTAATAAAGTATCTATCTATCTATCTATCTATCTATCTATCTATCTATCTATCTATCTATCTATCTATCTATCTATCTATCTATCTATCTATCTATCTATCTATCTATCAGTGCAACCAGGCAGAGTTCTGGTGGCCTGCAGCTGGTATTCATTGGAGTCAGCTCCACCTACTTGGAGCTCTAGGATGGAGGCTCTGAGTTGCTGAGGTACATACATTTGTATGAAATGAAAAAGCCACCGTTTTTGTAGCAATAGAAGGTCAGATTAAGCTGGTGTGCTTTATGGGGCAGATCAAAAGACAAGCCTTCTAATGAGCAGGGGGCAGTATAGTTAAATTCTCAACAGTTAAAAAAAAAAATCAGAACCGGGATACTAATCAAAAATCAAAGTCACAAACGCTTGTGAAGTCTTAGTCCCACAAGAGTCATTCTTTTGTTTTTGAAATGATTGGATGTTGTGCTTTAGATGCAGTTCTCCTGACCAATGCTGTATTAAGTGCCCAACAGCTATACTTGAATAAAAGCAGAGATACAATACCTACCTAAGTAAAAGATGTCCATGAGAAAACTATTCAAGTAGAAGTTTTAAAGATTTAAAGTATCCAAAAATAATGTATATGTGCTTAAGTATCAAAAATAAATATACTTTTTTATATCATACTTTTGTAATATAACAAAGCAGTTTTGCTTTCCTCCCACGTTCAGTCTTCTTGTGGTAACAACAAGTCCTGTAATGCTAACAAACCTTTTGGAAGCTGCTGAGGCAGGTAGCGGGATTTTGCTTTGCAAAATTTTCACTGATTTACTTAGCAACTTTAGTGAAGTAGCAGATGTGGGTGAAATTAATGTTAGCTAACCATTGGTGGAGTGACATTTAGGCCTGGTGCCAGATGTACCATAAAGCCATATTACTGGCAATATCAAATATCAAACAATTTTTACAATATAAAGTTCCATTTGAAAGTAAATCTCATTTATTAACACATTTAAAACTTACTACTTTTTCCATTATCTTCCTAAGTTACTGTACAATGATAAAATGACAGAAAATGATGCTTTTTAAGTTTCTCTCTAATATATATAATTACTTTTGTTTTGATAAACTGCAAAAACATAACAGCAGGTATGGCGTAACATTCAGGTGTGTTAGGGCATTCGGCTAACTATTCAGAAAGTTGCAGTGCATTCATTTTTTTCACTTTATCAAACAGACAAATATTACATTTTGTTTTTAAAATATTTTGTAACAGGGCCGTGTGCATGTGTGATGGAGATTTGCTCAGACTGTCAAGGTGCTATTGGTGTAGGCAGCACATGCAGGCAGAAGCTCTACTGCCATTTCAATAGCATCTACTGCATACTGAAGACCTGTTTGCCGATAGAAGTGGCTATTAAACATGCAAAAGAGGAATACATTGTATACAAAATATACTAGTTGATATAATAAAAAGCTATCAACGACTACTTTATTAAAGTGTTGATGTCCAAAGAATTTAAATTAAATGAATGGCAGCAATCCTGCGGTGGGTTGGCACCCTGCCCGGGATTGGTTCCTGCCTTGTGCCCTGTGTTGGCTGGGATTGGCTCCAGCAGACCCCCGTGACCCTGTGTTCGGATTCAGCGGGTTGGAAAATGGATGGATGGATGAATGGCAGCAATGCTGACACAGTAATCATCACTAGACTGAAGAGAGAGGTTCATAACAAGATGTCAGTGCCCCAGATGAACTGGGGTTAACCAAAAACAGCAAACAAACACAAGCAGAAATGAACACATTAAATGTTTAAACACTGTAGATGGTTTAGGTATAATATATAAAATGTATCAAATAAACTTTACTTTAGTCAAATGCTGTGCAATATAACAATAATGCACACAACATCAAAACAGAGCATCATCAAGGCAATCAAAACACTTACATACAGGTAAGCAGCACACACACAGCAAAGTAGAGAAACAACAACAACTCACCATGCAGAGCTCGCACTGTGTGTGTTCAGTTGAACTTGTCTAGTATAGTATTTTCTGTGTCCAAATCACCCATGGTGGACAAACTTGGCACAACAGGCAAAATGAACTTATCAAATGAAATACAAGTCAGACTAAAAAAAGTGTTTGAGATAAACAGCAGATTCAAGTAATAAATTGCCAAGTGTTGTGATGGAGAATAGGACATAAGGGACCTTCAAATCACGGTTTGATGTTTTTTGGACAATCTACCTGAATAGGATGGATGTGCTTGTTGACCTGGATGGCCTGTTGTTGTCACAATTGTTCTTATGATCTAATTACAGAGCGCATGAGTCATTCTTGAATGAGACGGCCATCAAAGTCACTTGACCACGCCTTGTAACCCCACAGGCATGCAGATGGCAACATAGCATCCAATTACAAAAATGTTGACACTTGATAACGTCAACAAAAAAAAACCAAAAGACCAAAACATTAAACATTACAACATAATTTTAACAATAGCAGGTTTCAATTATTCTGTCAGGATGAGCAAATTGCAGGAAATTGAAAACATAGCATACAAGGTTTCAATTTGATTAATGCTCACATTTAATAACTTCTTGACTGAAAACTATTTTGGAAAGAATTTTCTCTTACCTTTTTATCATTTTTGGTATATCTGCTCTGGCACCATTATATTTAATTAAACATTACTCCTTAATAAACTGAATTTCTAACTTTTAAGGTTGCATGAAAGTGGATGGCTGAGATTGTTGTTCTGACTAAATAGAACACGGATTTCAGTTGCAACAGACACATGTATCTCATTAAGTATGTCAAAATATAGCAAGATCAGAGCAACCCTCTTTGTTTTTTTAGCGAACACCTGGACAGGTACCTAATCCAGTGAGGAACACTAACCTTGTTTAAACACATGCTATAAATAAAGATTGCAAAGTAAACTAAATAGAAAGTACACTATCCATTGGAGGCAAAGGGGATATGCACGGCCTACTGTACTGCATCTGCAACTGAAGATACAGTTAAAAAAAATAAAAAAACAGAACATGATTTTATTGTACAGTAGTATTGAAGCATCTGCATGTATATATTGGGATCTTTAGGTAGATAGATAGATAGATAGATAGATAGATAGATAGATAGATAGATAGATAGATAGATAGATAGATACTTTATTAATCCCAAGAAGAAATTCACAAAGGTAGATCTATCAAACGCAAATGTAAAAAAAATGTAATAATAAATAAATTAGCAGTGCTCAGAACTAGAACTATAGTAAATTATTGTAAAAGACAAAAGAAATTTGGCTGATTAGTGAGTCTTTTTAATTATTTTTAAGTAATATGGTTATTCAGTTCAATAGATTGGTCATATTGCTGGCAAAACTATTGTCACTCAAACATTATTAATGAGTCACTAACTGTCACACATGAATGAAAGGCAGCTTGAAAGGGATTTTGCTGTTATGAACATTGACAATAAAATGGTTTACAGCAAGTGTGCATGTCACCCTCTGATGTATAAAAACAAAGTAAATTAAACTAAATCGTACATGCTCGTAGAAAAAAGTAAAAGTACATTTCTAAATACCAAATCTTGATAAGTTAGAGAAGCTAGTGAGCTAAACATTTGATCTAACCTAAACTAACAATATAATTAGCCACCATTAGCTATCAGGAGTACATTAGAGCATTTGAACAATCTAGACAGGAAAAGGCCATTCAGCCTGCTCTCTAGTCCTATCCACTTGACTTGATGTTATTTTAGAATAATTGAGTTTTGAAAGTTTCTAAAGTCCTACTGTCTACCACATTACATGCCAATTTATTCCGTGTTCTCTGTGTAAAGAAAAACTTGGTAATGTTTGTGCAAAATTTACCCCTAACAAGTTTCCAACCGTGTCCTCCTGTTCTTGATGCACTTAAAGTAACAATACTCTGTTAATTCCTTTCATAATTTTAAACACTTCAATCATGTCTGCTCTTAGTCTCCTTTTGCTTAAACTGAAAGGCTCAGCTCTTTTAATCTTTCCTCATAATTCATCACCTGTAGCCCTGGAAGCAGCCTAGTCGCTCTTCTCTTGGACTTCTTCTAGCGCTGCTAAGTCGTTTTTGTAGCCTGGAGACCAAAACTGCACACAGTACTCCAGATGTGGCCTTACCAGTGCATTATAAAGCTTAACCCTAATCTCCTTGGATTTGTACTCTAAACATCGTGCTATATAACCTAATGTTCTGTTAGATTCTTAATGGCTTGTAGCAGCTGATAGTGTCGAGCCTACTAAGACTCCTAAATCGTTCTCTGATTTTCAGACCCACCATTGTGTATTAAAACCTAACAATTTTATTTCCTACATGTAATACTTTACATTTACTGACATTAAATTTCATCTGCCACCAATCTGCCGAAGCCTTTATGCTGTCCAAGTTCCTTTTTAATGATTCAACAGATTCTAAATTATCTGCCAATCCATCTAGCTTGGTATCATCTGGAAATGTAACCAATTCGTTACTTGTACTTCTATTTGAATCACTTATATATATTAAAAATACCAGTGGCCCTAGCATTAACCCCTTCAGAACACCACTCTTAACATCAGTAGCAGCACAATGGCTCAGTGACTAGTACTACTATTTTCCATTACCAGGATACTGGGTTTAAATTTTCCCAGACTGGCACTCCATCTACCACTGGTTATTGCATTGGGTGCAGTATAGATAGCCCAGAACTGAATTAAGAAAATAGATGGATGGATGCATCTCAGTAAACTAACGCTTCATAGGAACAAAAAATAGCAGGCCACTGCTGCCAGTCATTCACGCTCCCTTACTGTTTATACATTTTAATTTGCCTCCTGTAAGGATCATATAACCATGATGAAGTTATGCTATTTCTCTTTTTGGAATACAAAACAAGTTTCAAAAGTGTCCCCTATTAATTGCATTTTGTTCTGCTGGGAATCTGTACACAAACGTCTGTACAAACTTCGATTTATTACCTTCTTTTTTATAATGAAACACAATGTACAAACATTAGATCAATTTGCGACTGTATCGGTGAGTGTGAGTTGCCTCAGCCCTGCAACGGTTGTGCTCCTTCCTTGCTGCCAATAGAGACAAATCCCAGTGACCCTAAACTTGAATTACTCAGCTTTAGAAAACTGAAGGGTGCTTAATGTTCATGATAATAAATATATGAAAATGATACTTATTATTAATGGAATTTGAAAATATATGATAATTGATTATTTACTTCCATGAATTGCAAAAATTGTATATTTTCTTTCACTGTGCTTGAACAGATATTAAGCTTTTAAACCATTCATTGTGCATGACACAAATGCCAAATTAGTTCTGCACTGCAGGAGAGGGGGAGAACTATTAAAAGTAAGGCAATCTTATGGGATACATTTAGATGGAAGGTCTTAGTACTGTTTGTAAGGAACAATTTACAAAAAACAAGAGAAAAGGGTATGTGTTTTAACCGAGACCATATTTATTTGTTAGATATCTTCTAGGAAGTACTTTGCGTAATTATACAGCAGACAACACACATACATTTGTTGTCTTTACTAGGATCAACTAGTCAATTAGACATATACTTTGGTGTTCTAGGCTTGTATACTGTATATCTCAAGCAATGGTTGAGACTTGGCCAAAGGCTACAGTTCTGTGGTCAGTGTCTTCCCTTTTAAAAAGGAAGCAGACAAGTCAGTGAGCTCTCGGTGGGCTTGCTTCATTCAATCTGAGTGTCCTTTAATTTATTCTCCACTAAGGTAGCTTAGTGGTCACACTGTTGTACGCATAGCTGTAGTGCCTAATGAAATTCATGCGGTATTAATTGATGGTTTTAATAAATGTTATGTTTCTGTTTAAGGCCTCTTGCTCACCTGAATAAAACATTTAAAACAGAGACACCCTAAACTGATAAGTGTTTAATGAACTAAAATTATCAACTCTTCAATATTTTTGCTGCTACTGATTTTTTGTCATGGTATCCTATAAGCTTCAAAATTGAGTTCCAGAAACAAAAGTATTCAATACAGGATCATTTTATTACATTTGTTTAGATTTTGTAATTTTAGGGACATTAATACTGTAATATTCTGCTTATTAATAATGTTTTAAAACAATTGTAAATGTGGCCTTAATCCCTGCCCCATCTCTTATTTACATATATATTTATTTCTCCCTTTCTTTTGCTTATTGTTGTCTTATTAAAAAGCCCTAAGCAATTCTCCTTTAGCTAAGCTCTCCTTCTTATGGGTGGGGATTGATTTGTCTTCAATTTTCTTTGGTTATAAATTGATCTATTTGTATGGAATGATTACAATAAAAATTAATAAAAAGAAAAAAAAATATGGCCTTAATGTTCAATAAATAGCTGTATTTCTTCTTAATTGGCAATGTATTCTGTAAGTGAATAGTCTGAGTTTACTATACCCATGAAGCTGATTTTCAGAATTCTTTTATGATTTTTATGTTTTCTTACCTTAATCTCATATCACTAAAAATCTGTTTGCTTTACATAATTTGTTATTACATCATGGTTCTCGGTTCTACCCAAACCCACTTATCACGATCAGCGTCACTGGGAAACTGGAGCCCATCTCAGTAAGCACTGTGCCCAAGGCAGGAACAGGACGGTGCACAATTTGGTTCTCGATTATCATTATATAAATCAGTTCCTTATTACGTTCAGCATTTTGAAAAATCTTTAATCAAAACAGATTTACATAAAGCATAACACGAAGAGAAAAACATAATAGAACATGAGCATTTTGATAAACAAGTGGGCACCATTCAGTCCATTGAGCTTACTTGACTACATAAAGAGTGTTCTTGATCTTCTCTACAATGTCAACCTTAAATGTTTGTTTCTCTTTGGCTTTCCCATTTCATTTTTTCAAGGTGGATTGTTTGTTCCAAGCTTATTCAACATCTGCTTGCTTTACACTTTCTTTAACTTTACTTTTTGACCTCACCTGGGCCATGGAGCCGCTCTGGATGGGGTGCTGTTAGTTCTGTGACCTGCTCATAAATGCTTATGGTAGGTTACCTTCTTCCAGCCCCATTGCTGTTTTTTGCACAATCAAACAAAATACTCCGCTCGTTATGTTTGTCTGTAAATTTTGCCTTTTGTTTTCTTTGTTTTGAGTTTCTCCTGTATGCTCTGGAATTTCCACTTTTAGTTTAATTTGAATTGTTTTCATTGAGTTTTCGGTATTTAAGTAGTGTTTGCTACATGGTGTAGTTGTTATTATGAAAATGCTGAGTAGGTAAATGCCTTTAGGACCTGCAATTAGGTCAGGGTGCAGCACCTGAGGGCTTAATAATCATAACAATTTTGAGCCTTGAAATGATCTGTATATGATGTATAATGTAATATGATATATAATATCTATATACACTATATATGTATATACTGTGTTATATATTTATGCACTCATTGAGAAAACTGTTAGGAACACCTGTACACATGCTTATCAATGAAGTTATCTAATGAGCCAATCATGTGGCAGCAGCGCAATGTATAAAGTCATGCAGATACAGTTTAGAAGCTTCAGTTAATGATGTTGGTGATTACACTGTAGCCTGATTGTTAGTGGCAGATGGGATGGTCTGAGTATTTTGTAACTGCTGATTTCCTGTGATTTTCATGTACAGGTGTCTCTAGAGATTACTCAGAATGGTGTGAAAAACAAAAGATATCCAGTGAGCAGGAGTTCTGCAGATGGGAACACCTTGTTGATGAGAGAGGTCAGAGAAGAATGGCCAGACTGGTTCGAGCTGATAGAAACGCTACAGTATCTCAAGTAACCACTCTGTACAACTATAGTGAACGGAAAATCATCTTAGAATGCACAACACATCAAACCTACAACAGTAGATGACCGTGTTGCATCAGGCTAGAACAGAAAGCTGAGGTGAGCACAGGCTCACCAAAGCTGGATACTTGAAGATCTGAATCAGTTAGAACACCTTTGGGTTGTAGTAAAGTTGGAGATTTGTAGAGTTACAGAATCAAATCATGTCAACTTGGACCAGAAACTCAAAAAAAATGTTTCCAACATCCTGTGGAGTCCATTGCATGAAGGATTGAGTCTGCTCTGAGAGCTAAAGGAGGCCCTACCTCTATATATACAGTATATATTATATATACCTTTTATGAATCTTGTTATTGAGAGAACTCACTTGGCAGATCTCAAATTAAAGTCCTTTGTACATTTCTACCTGCAGGCCCAAATGCATACAGATTAAATATCTAAGAGGATGGATAAAGTTACTTTTGTGAATGAGAAGGTTGTTTCTTGACTTCTGAGGAGTTTTATTTTATTTTTCACCTGCTAGCTAACAGTCTATTGTTGACATTTTCTTTAGCAAATGTTTATATTTTTTTGAAATAAGGCTCTTTTAGCTTTAGAACCAAGGCCTGTAATTTAGATGAGTTCACTTAACATGAGATGTCAGACTTAGATTAACAGATTGTGTTTTCAGTACAAACTCTGAGGAATGGAATTTATGCATGCTGTATGCTGTATACAAAATAAACTAAATCAATTCTTAAGTTGAGCTGGTATATTCATATTCATATGTACTGTATTTTGTAGGGGATATGCTAATGTAAAAAAAACTGAAAAATTGTTCAATTTGTTATGAAGGTCTAATTGTGTATTATTGTATTAGTTATACTTGGTTGAAAGTGAACACTCATGTGCGGATAATAAAAAAGTAGAAAACTGAAGATATGTTTTTACCTTGATCTGTTACCACCAATGCCATCATTTTTTACTGTCAAATCTGTGTTGACAAGGCTTTTCCTGGTAAGAAGTTCTCCTGGGCTGGTTTTAAACCTCAAGCGTCATTTGAATGCATTTCCATGTGGGGATCCTGCTTACATCCTCTTGAAAAAGGCAAGAAAGGAAACAGTTGTTGAGGCGGGGAAGCAAACAGAGCAATAAGATGAATAATTTGTACATTTGTGCCACTTGTTTATTCACTTTACCCAAGTTTCTTTTTGGTCAGCTCTTTTGTAATGGAACTAGCTAAATAATTTGTCATCTGATCTGAGAAAGCACATGTAAAGGATGTGTTTACTACTGCGTGACATGGCACATACAAAGGGGCAACTGTCATTTAATGCTGATTTAGAAAACAAAAGATTAAAAAGATAAGAAGCTTCTTGTTTGAAGTTTTTGCAGGCACTTGTTGGGAGGAGAGATCATATTGCCAAGGTCATTGGTTTATGTTTTTACTATACAGTCAGAATAGCCTTTAAAACTGGATTCCAGCTATTCAAAAGCAATCTCTAAGCAATTTCACTATCAAGGCAAACAAAGAATATTTATGGAAACATTTTATTAACTGTTTATAATAAAAAATGAAAAAGATATTTCCACACGCTACACATTCCTGAGATTAGATTAAGCAGGTGCAGAGAATGGATGCGCTAATAAAGCTGGCATTTGCAAGAAAATTATGATGAATGATATTTTTAAATATGGAAAACACAGTATATAATTACTCCCTTGAAGCCTGATACAGTATATGCATTTGTCAATTCATAAGAAATATGAATCACATTTCAAAACAAACTTCTCATTTCACAAAGGTCAGGACCATCCTAGGTTATAAAATCAAAATAATGAATAATAAAAATATATCAATTTCATCAAAGTTTGTTACTCAAAAATATAAAGTCATAAATGTGTTGCAGAAGCCATTTCAGATTGCATCACCTTGGTTGGAAAATGGATGGATGGATCACCTTCAAGAGTAGGATTTTGTTTTTTGAAACAGTGTGGTAGTGCAGTGGTCACTGCTGCCGCCTCCCAGATCTGGTGTCATGAGTCTGAATCCCCTGCCTGGTCATTGTGGAGTCTGCATGCTGTTTGTCTGTTTATGTGAGTGCTTTTTTACATTTTTTTAATAGATAGTCTGTTTTTTCTCCCACATCCCCAAAGACGTGCAGGTTGGGTTAATGGGACATTGAATGTTTGTGAGTTTCACTGTACACAAAGGTTGGCACTGCAGTGAACTGGTGCTGTCTGTAGATCATTAAATGTATGATGAGCTACTTTAGTTTATATGTTTATTTCCTGATAAAAGAATTACTTGCAATTACTCACAATTTATACTTTATTTTTTATTTATTTTTTTAATTTTATTGATTTTATTGTAATCATACCATACAAATAGATCAATTTTTACAAAAAACAGGATTGAAAACAAATCAACCCCCACCCGTGAGAAAGAGAGCATGAACAACTTGCACTTTATTTAATAAATATGACATTTTAAATCAAATACACAAATCCTGGGCATATGGTTATATCATAAGGCAATTTATTAAACAACTTACACTTTATTTAATAAATTTCCTTATGATATAACCATATGCCCAGGATTTGTGTATTTTATTTAAAATGTCATATTAATATGGCATACTTTAACTTTTAACAGCCACCTCTCATTCTCCAAATAGACTTGAACACTACATCGATCAAACACTCCCAAGCACACGTCACTTTATATTAACACTTACTCTTCTTCTTTTGGCTGCTCCCATTAGGGGTTGCAACAGCAGGTCTTCCTTTTTCATATCATCCTGTCTTCTGTATCTTGTTCTGTTACAGCATCACCTGCATGTCCTCTCTCACCACAACCATAAATCTTCTCTTAGGCCTACCTCTTTTCCTCTTCCCTGGCAGCTCTATCTTTAACATCCTTTATATTAACACTAACGTGTAGTTATGAGATAGATGTCTCTTTCAGACCTTATTGACTGGTTTTATTTCAGAAATACTGTGTGGAAAGCCAGCCCCCAGACACAGACAGGCAGACACCAGAATGTCCAAAAGCACACTCCTTTATTATGTTAAGCACCACAATGCCTTATCCCAACAACTCTTCTTTCTCTCTCTCTCTCTCTCTCTCTCTCTCTCTTTCTGTTTCTCTTTCTGTTTCTGTTTCTCGGACCTCCACTCCCCTCTTCATAAGCTCTGTCTTTTTCCTCCCAACTCCAGCTCGTCTACTGGAGGGAGGCGGCCCCTTTTATAATGACCTGGATGAGCTCCAGGTGCTCCATCTGACGATACTTTCTGGTGTGGCGGAAGTGTCAGGAGAGCACCCGGACGCACTCTGGGTGCCCCTGGGATTTCTTCCGGCAGTATTTCCTGGTGTGGCAGAAGTGCTGCCATCCAGGGTTCCATAACCGTTCGGGCGCCCCCTGGCAGTGGCCACGTCCTCCCATAGGGATGAGCTTCCCAGCTCCGTTCCAGTGGCCTCCAAGCAGACACAGGCAGCTGCCCTCTCGTGGCCCAGGGGAGGTATCGTCCTTCTCGTGGACCATCCAGGCATCCCGGCTGGGTAGGGTCCCCAGCCGTCTGGCACAACTGACTAATAAATATTGTCATGTCTGCACTTCTCATCTATTGCACAATGTTTATCACTTTTGTAGTTATTCTGTAACTATTATGTTTTAGGTTGTACTGTATATTTGTACTGAGTCACTTTGTTGCTTTTACTTTATTAGAAATTTGAAAGAATGTGTCTCATTTAAACTGTACAGTTGTTTATAGTTCAGATATCAAATAATCTTGTGTTATGTTTCTATCAGAAGCTTTGATTTTCGCAGTACAGTTTTGCAGGCCAATATTTTATTATGAAGTATGTTCATGGTTACTTAAAAATCTAAATCTTTTGAAAATTTAAAGTCAAAATCGTGACCCCTGTGGTATAGCTGGTCTGCAGCTTAACAATCAGGAGAGTGTTTTAATAAATAAATAAATAAATTCCCGGCTCACTCTCTGTGGGTGTGCATGCTCACGAAGCTGCTGGAAGTTGGTGAAGTAATTGGGGAGATACAAGATGTGCAATTGATGCACTGTGCCCACAGAGACATATAAGGAAGAGCTGGCACGGGAAAGGGAAAAGGAAAGAAAGGGAGGTTAAAGGAAAGAACTGAAAGGAAGGCAGGAGCAAGCAAAAAAGTGCTGGTTCAAGATGGGAAGAAGCATCAGGATGGGATTGAAGCCCCAGGGATGGAGCAAGTGGCTGGTACTCAAGAGGGGACTGAAAGTTGTTCCTACTGAGCTTGGGAGCAGGAGCAATCAGAGTACTCTGGAGGGGTCTTCCCTACAGGGACGGAGATGGCAAAGGGAGTCTGATGGAGTGGAGGCTTGGCGGCTCCCAGTGGATTGTAGTGGGATGGGAGGCGGGAACATAAGCCGTAATTGAAGATTGTCTGCACCTGTTGGTTGACATCTCTCCGTGCTGCGAGGTCCAAATTGGATAAGCCAGAGAGACGTCTGTTTTAAAGGGTTGCACCTGGGTTTGAATGATTTTTAGGAGACTGTTTCCTGCTTGTTTTAACCTCTTTTATGGATTGATTTATTGGATGTTAACCTCCACTAGCACAGACTTGTAATGATTTTTTTTATTTACTATGGATTGCTTTCACTGCACTGTTTATTTGCACACTTGATTTGTTTTTTTGTTGAATTGTTTTAATACAATCGATTAACCATTGCTATGCTTTGTGTGTGTTGTGTCCTCATCTGCTGGCTCATCCCTTGGGTACATTATTGGTGGTAGCGTGTTTAAGAGACTCCTGGGATGCTACTGGTAGCGTGGAGCTAACCTGAACCATCACACTCCCATTCACTTTTCTTATATTACATACCTATCATACTGTTTAGTATATGTACTGTAGTTTTCTTCTGCAGTCATCCGAGGGAATAATAGGCTCAAAAAACAGAGAATGTTTGGAGCACCTGTTTACTTCTTAGCTCAAACAAAAACAAATGCATGATGGCGAAAAGGAGGCAAAACTAGCATGACAAAAAGAAAGTGGTTGCAATCAATTAAACTTTCTTGTCTGCCTTTGGAAAGTCACAGAAGTCCATAGCTCTTCTGGGTGGAAGTGACGCCTCCTTCCAGGTGTTCTTATTCTTATAGACCAGGCAGCACAAGGGGCGGAGTCAGTTGCCCTCACTGGGTGGTTTCTCTCTACTGTTGAGGAAGAGAAAAGCAAGACAGTTAGCATCAACACCCTGGGAAGAACTTGGGATGTGATCCTCTGACGTGCATGCACAACACCCTGTTTAACGATTTAGCTAAAAATCAATAGCCTTTAAGAATTTTAAAATGCTACTAATTGTGCCAGATTTCATCCAGAATCATTTTTAATTTAATATCCACAGGCGTAACTTCATGAAACATGCATAGATATCACTTTGAAAGGGATGAGAGCAAGTAAATCTACTGAAAACTTGAAAGCAATATTTTAACCTAGTCAACATACTTTCCCCACATATATACTGCACAAAAATAATTAAACATAATACCTTTTTTTATCTTTTTATAAAATATTCAGTGCTTTGTCACGGTATAAACTGCTGCTGCCATTTTAATCCCAAAACCTATCACTGTTTGTGTGGAGGCTCCAGTTCTCCCTCTGCTGATGTAGTTTTGGGAATGTTAGGTTGATTTGGGAATCTGAAGGGGTCCTATGTGATTATTTCCTGCTGTAGACTGGCACCCTGGTCATAGTTGGTTCTTACTTTGTGCCTGGATGCTGCTGGGATAGGCTCCAGCACACACACACACACAAATTCAAACTGAATTAGTTGGATGTTATGTTACTATATCATCCCATTATGTGCTATAATTTGTGGTCTAGCTGCAGAAAACACTAGTACATTTGACATGCCCCTTCATACATCTACACTCCATTTTTGGAGTCTGTCTTCTCCTACTCATGAACTGAATCCAACATAATTGTATAATTAATGCGTGGAACAAATACCTGAGTGATTTTTTGTGTCTTCCAAAATTGAGGACTGTTCAAATGAAAAAATAAGGTACTAGTAACTCACAAAACACAATCCTGAAATTGAAAGCATTTATTTCTGACTTGTGTAGGCATTTAATAATATAGACTGTGAAGATCAAATGTGTTTTTGTCATAAGGAATATCAAGGTTTTACACACATAAAACATTCTGGGCTTGTGAAATGGTAATTCCACTCTGAATTGAGGGTTGGTGCTGTCATGTAATGCCTCCCTTGTTATTCTGTCAGCAGATCCAATGATCATGGTGGGACGACAACTGACATCGCTTCCAGTTCCCAGTCACCTGAGCCTGCATCTTCCACCTAGTCTACCTCATAACCGGCACCACCGCCATCTTTGAGTCAGTTAAAATGTGGACGCATGTCTCAAAAGTCGTTCTTACATCACTGTGTTAAATCACTTTATTTTTACCAACAATTATAAGGAGATCACAGGCTGGTGATCCAATTCTTTATGATTTATTTGTGCGTTTCTTACAAAGGATATTTTCTTAGAAATTAATAATTCCATTTTAAAACTATATTGTATTATTTTCTAAAAAACATTATTGCTTTAGACTACTTCTTGGTTTAGCAAATCTAATATATTTTCAATAGCCATTTTTTTCATTCCCAAGTATCAGGTGTGGCCTAAATGGGGCATAAGAGAGCCCCAAACCTTGGATGCAACCACACAGACTGCCAGGTTGAAATGATCATTTATTTTTAAAGCAATGTACTTTACACAGGCTTTTCTTCCCAAACACAGTTGAATCACAATTCCACTCCTCCCAGACAAGCTTTGTCCACCTCCTCCCAACTCAGACTTACCCAAGTGAGACAGAGGACTCCTTTAAAGCTAGACCCCGGAGTACTTCTGGCACAACAGCAATGTAATGAGGCTATGGCGGGCTAGGCGTAATCTCCACCTGACAAGTGAGTCTCCTCTCAACAGCACGCTTTAGTGCCACCTAAGGATCCCACCAGGGCTGCCCTCTAGAACTGCTTCTCCCATACAGCCCTACGAGTATCCCAATGAGAGCTATACCAGAGGGATGCTGCTACCCAGTGTACTGGGGGAATGCACAGAATGGAAAGACAGTCACCACCACTCCTCCCACTATATTATTCCCGCTACCAAGAAAAGAAATAGCAACCATTCCAGAAATGATGTACAGTTGATGTACCAAAACATCCTCTGAGAGCAACTTCTCCCAGCCATCTAAGAACAGTTTGGTGGCAAACAATGCCTTCTCCAGCATGATGGAGCACAGGGCCATAAGGCAAAAATGATAACTAAGTAGCATGGGGAACAAAACATCAAAAGTTAGGGTCCATAGCCAGGAAACTTAGGAAACTCCCCAGGCCTTAATCCCATTGAAAATGTGTGGTCAGTCCTCAAGAAGCAGGTGGACAAACAAAAACCACAAATTCTGACAAACTCCAAGCATTGATTATGCAAGAATGGGCTGCTATCAGTCAGGATTTGGCCCAGAAATTAATTGACAGCATGCCAGGGCGAAATGAAAAAGAAGGGCCAACACTGCAAATATTGACTCTTTGCATAAACTTAATGTGATTGTCAATAAAAGCCTTTGAAACTTATGAAATACTTGTGATTATGCAAAAAGATCTAAAAACACTGAAGCAGCAAACTTTGTGAAAACCAATACTTGTGTCATTCTCAAAACCTTTGGCAATGACTGTACATCCATCTTCTCTGTCCTTCTATGACCTCCTGGAAACACAATTCATCCCAGGCAGTATGCCAGTCCATCAATTACGTTCGTCACATGGGATAATCCAGCTGGTGTTCTTCAAAGTAGTAAAAAAATATTTAGATGAAAGAGAGAGATCAACTACTTGATTCCAGCACAACCCCACAACCTATGTGGATCTTCAAGCTCTTTCTGTTCATCTGATCCATCCTAAGAGCAAATGGTTATCAACCACAGCTCAGCACCTCTATACCAGAGTATTTAGAACATATGCTCTCAGACCAAATAACATCACTACAAAGTTGATAATTGACTTGATCATCCATAAATAAATAAAGATTATGGAATAACTTAAAAATTATTAAAGCAATGGCCTATTTAATATATAAATACTGACCTATCAAAATCATTGTTTTTTACAGTAGCTGTGGCCAGATTGCCATTGAGTTGAAAAGTGAGATATCATAATGAAAATAAGCTTTTAGGGGCCTACATTCTTTAGTAGTTGTAGAATACTCTGGCTTAAGGTACTCTGGTACAAATTACGCTTGTAAGAAACCCTTGTAATACATATAATAGAATAAGACATGCGACCTTGGCATGGTTTATGGTCTTGTGTGCCTCAGTGATCCTTAGATCTATGTTGCTTGAAGTATGGATAGCAAAAAGAACAAATCAATATTAAAACTCTCATGACAGTTCTAAAAAAATCCAAAGGAACCTTAACCAGATAACAGAAACTAGGACCACTCTTGGAGAAGAATCTGGTGGTGATAGTATGCCAGAGAGCATCATGATGATTGCTTGACTTATGAAGAATGATTAGGCTTAGCCCCAAAAAAGCCTCCTTATAGCTACCATGTAGGTTTCTCGGAAACGCAAAGGGTGAGAACATGTACAATGACAATCATATAATAAAAAAGAATGAGACATACGTACTTGAAATGCAACCAAATTACTGGTGATACTCTTTTGATGGCAATCCAGTGACTGTGATTCACACAGATGAGTTTTTCCTCACTCTGTGAAAGCAAATCATCAACCTCTATGGTCAGTAGACAAACACAAAATTCAGACAATACACTGCTGTATATTGCAATGTTTTATTGATATAATCTGTGAGCTCTTTCAGGCCATAAAACTTCATCTATATTAGTATTGATATTTTCTCTTGCAAGGCACCTAGGAAAAATTGTCAGGAATGTCTAATTCAACCCTGACATAACTCTGCTGTTATGTCATCACATACCTCCTCCATGGCATGCAAAAGTGTTTCATGTACATATGGGTTGGGATCATACACTCTCCCCCTCTAGGGAGAAAAGAAATCTTCAACAGGATTTAGGAAGGGGAAGTATGGAGGAAGAAAAACTACCTCAAAATGTGGTTGGGCTTCAAACCATTCACGGATGTGCAATGAATGGTAGAATTTTACATTGTCCCATTTGACCACATGTACCACATCTGGTTCCTCTTCGTCTCCTTCTTGTCTGGATAGGAGAGCATCTCTGAGTGTGTCTAAAAAATCAAGGATATATTCTGCATTATAGGATCCAGACTTCACCCTGCCTTGTTATAGCAACACACATTGTGACTTTTCCTCCCCTCTGTTCAGGAACAGTGATCATGGCATGCTGACCAGTGACTTTCCTTCCTTGCACAAATTAAATCTAACTTCATCTAGACAGAGATAGTTTCATACTCTAGGGCTGCCATCAAGTTCCATACTTCTCTGTAAATACAATGCAACATGTGGACAGGCATGTAGTTAAGGTAGTGATGTAAGATTGTGAAACAGAATAAAATACATTCCTACTTTATTATAAAATACAGAAGGAACACAAATCCGTACAAACTGACACCTTGCTTATATTACTCTGTCTGAATTTGTTTCAAGAGGCACTCTAAACTGGCTTCATTTGAATAGAATTTCTCATCAGTACCTTGTCAATGGTGGCAAAACTGGAAGTCTGGATGTTTATGAAAATGTGATCTTCCTGAATTATCCACTTTTGAAATTCTTTGAGGCGTATGGTGTTGTTTTTGACAACCAAGTCAAGAATTGCATTTACTTGGTCTTGTGTAAATATTTGATGTCTTCCCCTGGCTGCAGACTTTCTTTCTATTCTAAGTTTGAAATGGGTGAAATACAGTAAATTTAGAGTAGAGGTCAGTGTATGTAATTTATTCCCACTTCTATGTAGCAATATAAGCAAAAAATTTGGTCATAAAATTACAGACCCAGAGAAGCAGTAAAGGTGGCATACCTGTTTTCTCTCTGAAATGTGAGAATGACTGAAGCCACTGTTGATCTGCACACATGAGGCTGTACTCTTTGCCCAGCCTCAGTCAGATCCAGTTTGAATATGTGATCTACAAGAGTTGCTCTCAATTCATTTGAAAGATGTTTTGAGCGCCCTCTACCTTTTTTTACTCTTATTTCTCTACCTGCACCCGCACCTCTACCTCCCCCTTGTCCCCTACCTGCACCCTCTCCCCTATCTGCCACTTCTCCTCTTCAATATGTCCTGCTCTGTATACTCATCTGCACTCTGCTTCTCTCTGCTAGAGTTTTGTTTTACTTTGCCATTGCTCCAACACTCCCACCGCACACATTTTAGGTGCAAATATTCTATACTTGGCTCCCTTTATAGTAAATGGTGAGCTGACTATTAGGTGAACAATTGGAAAACAGCATTTGTTTAACTGACTAATTAGTTAAATGATCTGCTGACAGTCTCTGAAGAAAAAAGGGTCAGATGTAATTGAGAGTTTTGCTGAAAGATTAGAACTTTCCATGTGTTTTAGATTGTTGTGTTTACATTTTTGCTTTTTGCATTCATCCTGCAATTATTCACTATTGATTTAGTGCAACTTCTTATTAGTTTACACCAATGTGTTAAGTATTTGAGAACATGTATTTTTGTTCTGAAAAATCTTTTAAATAAGTTGAGAAAACTGTAACATGCCTAGTTCAAATATTATCATGGTCATTTTAATTGGTAGAAACAGCAGATTTCATGTCATTTAACAGGGCCTCCCCATGTGCAAGCTGAAGATCAGAAGTTGTTTTTGTGTTGTATTTCACAAGCAAATGACATGTAAATGACATTGTAGCGGTTCACCACAGCAAGTGACCTAATTTGTTTGAAGTGAGGACGCAATGGTAACCCTGAAGAAGTCAGTTTCGAAAACTACCTTAAAACTACCTTAAATGAACTTATACAAACTAATCTTTTTTAAAAGTATTTTTCCATCATCATACTTTATTATGAAGTAGCTTATTATGTTAAAATATTTTATAGTTTACTAATATTTCACAGCAATAGTAACTGTGATTGTGGCACCTGAATTACCAGTGGTAATTAATACACTATTAAATGCATAATTCAGCCTGCCTTTTGAGCCTGGAATGCTTATGGATTTACTTATAGAACTACTGTGCATTAAGATATAAGAATTACCACTTTACATGAACATAACATTATTACATTTACTCATTAGTTTTGTCTCCCATTAGGTTTTGAAGGCCCCAATACACTAACATTTGATCGACTGGTTTTGCTGTTCTTCTTAAGGTTTCAAGCAGCATAATTCAATAACATTTAATTGACAAGCAGGGTGGAGAGTTGTTGGGGATGGATATGCGTGATGGTATACTAGAAAAACTGCCAGTGTGCAACTACTACAAATTGAGAAGTTCTGTTACTCTGTACTGGAGCGTGTGGGAATTAAACCCAAGATAGTAAACCCATTAGGTTGCAGTGCTAACCACTGGGCCACCATACCTGTTCTACAATTACAACTTTTAAAATTAATCAGTGACAGTTTTTTCCTTGATTTGTTGTGTTGTTGAATTTAATGCACCATCTCTTTTAATAATGTAGTTTAAGCACATATTTTAAATTTGTTATCTGCTCCATAGTAAAAGGCACTGCATAATTGAATGTATGTTAAAGATTACTTTTAAACAAATATATTTTCAAATATTCAACACTTGTCTTATCTTGTCTTGTTAATGTAGAAGTATAGAGAAGGCCAGAAGGAGTTACATTGTGTCTTTGTGGACCTGGAGAAAGCATATGAAAGGGTGCCTCGAGAAGAGTTGTGGTATTGTATTAGGAAGTCAGGAGTGGCAGAGAAGTACATAAGAGTTGTACAGGATATGTACGAGGGAAGTGTGACAGTGGTGAGGTTTGCGGTAGGAGCGACGAATGCATTCAACGTGGAGGTGGGATTACATCAGGGATCAGCTCTGAGCCCTTTCTTATTTGCAATGGTGATGGACAGGTTGACAGACGAACTTAGATAGGAGTCCCCGTGGACTATGATGTTTGCTGATGACATTGTGATCTGTAGCAATTAGTAGGGAGCAGGTTGAGGAGACCCTGGAGAGGTGGAGATATGCTCTAAAGAGGAAAGGAATGAAGGTCAGTAGGAACAAGACAGAATACATGTGTGTAAATGAGAGGGAGGTTAGTGGAATGGTGACGATGCAGGGAGTAGAGTTGGCAAAGGTGGATGAGTTTAAATACTTGGGATCAACAGTACAGAGTAATGGGGATTGTGGAAGAGAGGTGAAGAAGAGAGCAGGTAGGGTGGAATGGGTGAAGAAGAGTGTAAGGAGTAATTTGTGACAGACGGCTATCAGCAAGAGTGAAAGGGAAGGTCTACAGGATGGTAGTGAGACCAGCTATGTTATATGGGTTGGAGACGGTGGCGCTGACCAGAAAGCAGGAGACAGAACTGGAGGTGGCAGAGTTAAAGATTCTAAGATTTGCTTTGGGTGTGACGAGGATGGACATGATTAGAAATGAGTACATTAGAGGGTCAGCCCAAGTTGGATGGTTAGGAGACAAAGTCAGAGAGGCGAGATTGCATTGGTTTGGACATGTGCAGAGGAGAGATGCTGGGTATATTGGGAAAAGGATGTTAAGGATAGAGCTGCCAGACAAGAGGAAAAGAGGAAGGCCTGAGAGAATATTTATGGAACATGCAGGTGATGGATGTAACAGAGCAAGATGTAGAGGACAGGAAGATATGGAAAAAGATGATCTACTGTGGCAATCCCTAACTGGAGCAGCCAAAAGAAGAAGAACACTTGTCTTCTCTGAAATGTGTTACCTAGTTAGAAATGCTTCAGCACACAAAGGTGCAAGAGTAATTTGTAAATGGTATACTATAAGGCATTAAAAATCTTATTCTAATATTCATGCACTGTATCAGCATGTACTCTAAAGCATTTTCTAATACAGAAATGGGATTGTGTCTTCTGTGTATGAAAAAGTTAGCTGAGGAAGTGAGTCATGTGAAAGTCCTAAAAATGTACTGGGCAAACATTGTGTCATAAAGTATAAAGATAAACATACAGTTTCCTGAAATCAAACTTCTGTTTGCATTAGGCAGTACATAAGTGAACTCAGGCTGTTGAAACAGGAAAATAAAAAAGCACATTGAGGATAGCCACTAAGTCACCTTAACAATAAAAGAAGATTTGAATGAAAGTCGGTAAACACTGATGATAACCTGTAAGTCAGGAACCAAAACAAAGGGTCCCTGCCGGCTGTTGACTGGGTTTTGTTGATGGTTAACACAGTTCCTGGAGAGAGGAGGCCTCCACCAGTTGCCTTTCCTGTGGTCCCTAAATGCTGCATGCACCTGTATTAGGATGCACATTATGCAAATTTAAAAGAAAGTGCGGTTTGTGTTTATCAAACAGCAGAACATCCACAATACCCTAATCTGTAAGTCAAAAAACAAATTATGCATGAGGTGTGTCCTATTTAACCATCCATATCTAATGTGTGGCTTCACACCTATAGTTCAAAAAGCCATGTTAGCCAGGATCAGAAGCAACATCCATTTGCCCTCTCTCTTTGCTGGACGTCATATATTCTTAGCATTGTGGTGCATCTCTAAATGTTTATAATGGTGCTCGACTACAAATAAGAATTATATTGGCAGCATCAAGCATAAGGCAATAAGCAAACCCAAACAGAATTCCCATTACAGGGTACACTTAATTGCACACCCTCATTTGTGGGCAATCACCCATGTATGTCTTAGAAATGCATAATTTCAAAACTGGGTTAGGGGGCAACACAAAATTTCTTAAATGAAATAAAATGCCCATACCTGTTAATAATGAAGTCTCTGACTTATAGCATGGAAAGGTGTCCTTCTGTTACCTCCATTATACTTTTAAAACTGCCAAAGATGTTTTGATTTACCAATTTCCTCTTGGTTAATTTGCTAACATGCTAACACTTCTACTTTTGCAGTTTTATTCACAGTCAAGGATATTCAATTAAAAAGCTTCTTGCTTCCCAGCAGCACAATTCCCTGGCAATGATGATGTCCAACATCATTAGGAACAGAGCAAAACATTTTCCCTGGCCTGTAAGTCTCTTTCTTGCTCAGTGAGCTCATTCTGCTTTTCTGAGATTACCAGTTATTTTATACTGTACCGTCTGAACCTGATTAAGACATACTCACATAAGATCTGTGGACTGATCTGGAACTAAGGCAGGACAATAGCATAAAAATAGAGCCAATCATAACAATGATGAAGAACGAATGGGCAGGTAGTAATGTGAGGAATATTATGAATGTCAGGAAAGAGCATTTGAGTACAGGTAGGACTTAAGATCAGGTTTGGGGAGAAGGTTTAAAATGAGTCATTTGCGAGTGTAGAGGAATGGTGGGAGAAGAATAGCAAAATTGCATTAAGAATAGGTGAAGAGGTGTTGGGTAAGATGACAAGAAGGAGCCCACCTGTGGTCAAAGAGACATGTTGGGGGAATAGAGATGTGCCGGATGTGGTAAAGACTAAGAAGGAGGCAGTGTAGAAGTGGTACCAATCAGGGATGGAGGAAGACAGAGAAATGTTTAAAAAGACAATCAAGAAGGCAAAGAGGGCAGAGGCAAATGCCAAGGCACAAGCTTTGGAGGACATATATGGAAAAATTGGAGAAAAAAGAGGGGGAGAGAAAATGATTTTTAGAATAGTGAAGGCTACTAACAAGGCTGGGAAAGATTTTAGTCAGATAAAGTAGATGAAAGATGAGCAAGGTATGGTCTTATATGAGTATGATAGGGTTAAAAATAGATGGGAGAGGTACTTTGAAAAGCTGTTGAATGAAGAAAACCAATGGGTAGTATTTGGGGATGGATGCCCAGATGAAGGGCTAGTACTAAGAATAAGGTGGGAAGGAGTAAAGGAGGCACTTAAAAGAATAAAAAATGAAAAGGGAACATGACTGGTTGAAATACCAACAGAAGTGTAGAAGAATTTACGAGAAGAGGGAGTAGATATGCTGTGAGATCTAATGCAGAAGATATGTGAACAGGAGAGAATACCAGAGGAGTGAAGGAAGTGTGATTGTACCTATTTATAAGGTGATGGGTGATATTCAGGATTGTGGAAACTACTGAGGGATAAAGCTGATCTCACACAGAATGAAAATTTGGGAAAGGGTTATAGAGAGAAGATATAGGGAAAAGACCACCGTAGGGGAGAAACGGTATGGTTTTATGCCCAGGAGAAGAACAACTGATGCAGTTTTTGCTTTGAGACAGCTGATAAAAATGCATCGAGAAAAACAGAAAAGTCTGCATATGGTGTTTATTGATTTGGAGAAGGCTTATGATAGAGTGACACATCAAGAGGTCTGGAGGTGCATGAGAGAGAAAAGAGTACCAGAAGTATGTGAGCATTGTCCAGGATATGTTTGAGAGAGTGAGGACTTGGGTTAAAAGCACTGTTGGGGTAACAGGCAAGATTCCAGATAGAGAAGGTCTGCACCAGGGATCTTCTTTAAGTCGTTACAAATATTATCTGGTTATGGATGTGTTGACTCATGGGATAAAAGACTAATCCTCCTAGTGCATGCTTTATGCTGATGACATTGTGCTGTGTACTTCTAGAAAAGAATTCCAGAATAAGTTGGATGAATGGAAAAGGGCTTTGTAAGATAAAAGATTGAAGATAAATAGGAAAGAGACAGAATGTATAAGATTTAATGATGATCAGAATTCAGAAGTTAGCCACATTGAGAGCTATTTAAAAGAAATGGATAAATTTAAATATCTAAGATCAGTGGTGGCACAAGATGGAAAATTAGATGCAAAGATAAGCCATAGAGTGCAGTGTGGATGAGATAATTGGAAGGAGGTATCAGGAGTATTGTGTGATCAAATAATTAATACAAAGGTTAAAAGTAAGGTTTTTATGACAATGGGAAGACCAGCAATAATGGATAGAGCTGAGACATGGGCAGAAAAGTGACTGCAGAAGAAGTTAGATGTGGCAGAATTCAGAATGTTGGGATAGATGTGTGGAGTTACAAAAAGGACAGAAAAAGAAAAGAGATAATCAGAGATACAACAAAAGTGATAGAATATCTAAGAATGTACAGGAAAGTAGATTGAAATGGTATGGACATGGACAAAAGACTAATGGGAATGGAATTAGGGAAGAGTGAGCAAAGGAGGCAAAAGCAGAGGTGAACAGATAAAGAAAAAGAAGATATGAAGAAAAAGGTTTTAAATGAGGAGAACGTGCAGGACCAGGCTGTTTGGAGAAGGTTGATCAAGCACATTGACCCAATGTAGAAGTCGAAAAACATGAAGAGGAAGAAGAAGAAGACTTTATGACTAATGGCAAATTATGTGACCATAGTAGCAGGAGAAAAATAGACAGTTAGCATTTCCCAGGGTCAAAACAATACGAAATTGAGTTAGGACTTTAATCTACAACCTTAAAATAAAACAGTCTTGTGTAAAAGACCTTTACCCGCCAGCTGTGTCCTGAGTCTTTCCTCCACCTAGTGTTTTGTTACAGTGTTGTGTTTACTGGATAGTACTGGATTGTCTCCAGGTTTCACTCCACAGTACAAGAACATGCAGTTTGGTGGACTTGCAGCTCCAATTTCTCCCGGAAATGGTCTGTAGAAAAATGTTCATTGCAATGTCTTTGTGTTCCATGCAGGATTTCTTGTGAAACTGGCTGCTCTGTGTCAGTGATGCTAAAAATTATGACTCTTGTAGGGGTAGTGTTTTCTGTAAAAGGAATTTAAAATTCCAGAGAATGTTGAACAACTTGCTAAATCCCCAAAGAACTTACAGTGTGGTTAGCCTACATCAGGGGTCTTCAACACATCACTCACGAGCTACCCCTTTCCAAGTAGCTCGCCAAAGGGTCAATGAATCCTACATAAATTTGAAAACTTGATTAGTCAAATTAGGGGTGGGTGATCTTTCCAAAAAATGATATCACGATCCTTTTAATACAAAATCATGATCCACAATCTGAATTGCAATCTCTTTTCAATGTTGCATACACTAAAGAGAATATTCAGACTCAAACTCATCAAGACCTAAGTAACACTTTATTTTAAATATCAGACAAAATTGAATTCAATTGTTCTCTCATTTGCTAGCTAAGCAGAGTTAAGGAACATGCCCTCAATCTGGCAAGTGAGTGAGGAAGACCCCTCCCTTTGGCCCGTTGTGTGGATCTCAGATTCGCACAAATAAATCGGTACCGCAAACGAACTATGATACATTGAGAAATGAGAGAACTCACAATATCATAATATTATATATTAGTAAACCTTCAAAATAATGTGCAGTTAAAGTCTCAACAGCATTTTCAGCATTTCTGGAGCTTAGTAGAGCCAGATAATTATGAATCTTCACCAAGAAGCTCTGAAAATGTCTGCTTTGTTTGGGTCTACATACCTCTGTGAGTTTGCCTTTTCTGACATGAATGTCATGAAATCAAAGTTCAGAACAAGACTGACAGATGAACATTTAAATGACTCCATAAGAGTGAACCTAAGTGGCAACACTCCACCATACACCTCTCTTGTTGACTCCATGCAGTGCCAGTCATCTCACTAACTAAAAAATACACATGCAACTGGACATGTGAATACTCTTGTGAAGTGAAACAGTGACATGTAACAAAATGACAAATGAATAAATAATATCTGTATATTTGTAATTGCATTGTTTTGTTTGGTTTTGACAACATTCATGTTTTAATTCAATAGTGTGAGATACACTAGAAAATGCATACAGACATACAAAATGCAATTACAGGTGAGCTAAATATTTTTTGTGATGTTTTAATGCAAAATGTGAGTTGTGGACACCAACATTTTGTAAATGTTCAGGCAAAAAAAGCTTATTCAATTTGTTTGGGTTGAAATAAGCTATGAGAATAAACGTTAGAAAACATGAGTAGCCCTCGGCCATTTTCATTTTGTAAAAGTAGCTCTCTGGGGAAAAAAGGTTGCAGGCTCCTGGCCTACATCATGCAGTTATTGTTTTCACACCATTGGCAAGAACAATTCTGCCATCTGCTGGCCATGTTAGGAACACATCAGAAAAAATAATTTAAAGATACATTTTAAAATGGAATATTCTACAATAAAGCAGCTAAAAAATAATCCTGCATTTGCAAAAATGCAATTATCAACTGTGGAATACTATGAATAGCTGAAAATTTTAAAACCTCAAATATACAATTGTAAATGTATGTAGATTAGCACATATCAGTAGAATTTCATATACCTGTTCTAATGACAATAATGACCCTATAAACCTATAAATATTTTATGCTGTTTTCAGCTTATCTGTTATGCAGGTGGATTTGAGAATATTGTGTTATGCTATTACTGGCTATTGTGTAAGTTTGTGTCTAAAGACTTCAAGAAAGTTATTGTATTAGCAATTATATTACAAAATGAGCAGTAATATTAATTAATATAACTACTTACTGTTGGAATTTTGTAAAACATTTGTACTTTAATAACTAAGTATATTTTCACTATTAATTATGCCTGTTGTCTATATATACAATTTTATGTTGTGGTTGGTGGGATGGTCAGATCTGTTGTATACTGTATTTATTTTGTATAAATGTTCCCAAACATTTGTAACACCTTCTCACTACTATTTGCATGTTTTCCTATAACTTAGAAATGCTACAAATATATGTAAAATGTTTAATTCAATTTAGTTATAAATCCATTGTTGAGGGAATGTCCAAAAAAGCCTGGAGTAATCATTATCGCTGGGTTTATTCCATGATATACAATACTCATTCACCTCATTTAAATGCTGGGCACTAACGCAGCACCATTCTCATTTCTCATGTCTCTGTATAAAAACATTTACTAACAACATACTGTATGTAAATAATGGCGTCTTATATCCTGGTTCCATGCAATTTGATATAAAAAGCAAATATTAGATATTTAATGAAAATGTCCTCCCAGTGTCTGGTTGCTTTGAGGTGTCTTGTTTCAACAAATGAAAACAGATGGAAAGAAATAAATCAAAAAAAGAGACAGCAAATTATCTGACATTGGTGTAATCTGATACGTCTAATGAAAGAGTTGCTTGTGCCAATATAATAGAAAAGTAATAATGCACATTTAATAACACAGAATTAATAAGTAAGGCGTCCGTTTTTATCAACTGTAGTTAACGTTTCACAGAATTTTAACAATAATAGTTCAAAAACAGTGGTGTCAGGCAGAAAAACAACTAATTATTAAAAATATTTTTTTAGATATAGGCAGTGTCATGCTACGCCATTCTTTAACACTTGGAGATCTGAAAAAATATGCTGAAGCTTTCATAGTGAATCTTGTTTTATTTTCAGGGGAGGAAGGTAATAGTCGTTGTATGAGGGCAGCACAGTGGATTTGCTATTTATTTGTGGGTTTGTTTGTTTTTATTTAAATTTAGAGTGATTTATGGTGCACTCCTATAGAAAAGAAAGCACACTCACATTTGAATATGTTGTCCATACTGTTGTGGGACTTCTAAGATAGATAAAAAGTTAATTATTTGTCTCAAGGAAAAAATTTTGCTTTTACATAAGCTCCCAAAATATAGACATATTATAGCAAATAACACAATAACACCCCTCAAACACACTCAAGAATTACAAAAAAGTAAAATCTGTGACTTGGTTAATGGCAAGAGAGCAATCTTAACTTTGGCTGCACCAAAGAGCCTCTATGCTCAAGCGCTATTTAGGAAATGGATGAGAGGTGGTATATTTTCACTTGGGGGTCCACATCAATGATGGGTTGAACTGGTCTCATAACACAGATGAACTATAGGAGACAGAAATGTGGGAGATGACATCCTTAACATATCCTATACCTCTGTGATGGCTGGTGCAATTTTCTATGCAGTGGTGTCCTGGACCAGTAACATCACTTCAAGAGAGCCCCACTAAATCAACAAGCTAATTAAAAGTGCAAACGCAGTTATGGGATGTGCTCTGGACCTGCTTGAGGGAGTATCTAAGGAGAGAATAAAGTTGAAACAAATGGCCATTGTGATGCAGATGACTTTAACTCAGGCCAATAGGTTTGCTTACACTCTGGTCTGTGTGTGGATCCTAATGTCTCAGTGAAGCGACAAGGACACTGTACTGTAAAAATTGGCAGCATCCTTTGGTTGAGACATTAAACCAAGGTCCTGACTCCCTGTGGTCATAACATTTTTCAGGGCATCCTTTGTAAAGAGTAGGGTGTATCATCATGTTCAGGCTAAATTGACCATCATGGCCTGGTCATTATGGGCCCTAATCTTTTCCCATCCCTTATTGGCTAACTATGCCTCTCACCCTTTCACTACATAAAAACTAATGTCTGGTGAGCAGAGTGGGGCAAAATAGCTACCATCACATTATTCAGGTAGGTGCTGCGCATTGTTGTAAGTAGCCCCCCTTTCTCTATGTAAAGTGCTCTGAGTGTCTTGAAAAACTCCATATATATGAAATGTCTTGTACTTTTTTTAGATAAATTCATTATCAAGGGTCACAATTCTTTAATAACATCTTTTATATAAACGTCTACGTGTGGAAGTGTGTGTGTCTGTCCATCCTGGAAGTGAGAGGTGGACTCGGGGTAAGGGCTCCACCTCCAAGGATACACAAGCGAGGCCAGTATGTCGATAAAACAAACCTCCAAAGAAAGAGTCACTCACTTAGCCACTAATACCGAAGCCCGTTGCTAATACACAAGTGAGGCGAGCATGTTGGCAAAACGAAACCTCCTAGGAGAGAGATGCCCAGAGTAGTTCCCTTCAATTATCTGACATCACTACATTTCATTTTTTTCTCCTGATGACTTCAAAAGTTTGTAGGATCCTGTGGTTTTTATAGCACTGGCTTACACAGCTAACATCATATACAGTATATAGTATATGACCAATTAAGAGAAATACAGGTAAAACCAAACATATTTTATTTTTCAACATAATCACTGTGGTCCTTGATACACTTGTTTTAAAGGCCATAAAGTTTTACTACGCTACTCAGATAAAACTCAGATGCTTTGCTTGTGCAACAATTGTTTGTGCAAACTGTATCTGACTTGACTTCTCTTTCATTGACAGTGCACATTCCCTAGAAGTAACTTAAACCTCGGGGGTCAGGTGGTGGGTACATTGGTTATACACACCTTTTCAGGCATGCAATTATTATGGACTACTCCCCTCAAAATCACAAAACATTTTGCAGGTAATCTTGCCACCAATGGCTTGGGGGTTTAAATTTGTTTTGCTCTTGGAGTGATGACATTCTGTCATTGTTTCCATTATTGTTTAGACTCTTCCTATGTTTTATTTCTTCTTAAATTTCTCCCTGTCTGAATTTTCGTTGGAGGACCGAATATAATGTACATCTTTTTTTTCTTCTCTTTTGTTGTTGTTTTTCTATTCACATAGGTTGGTTAATCAAAATGAGGGCAGAAGGCCATCATCTCCGAATTACAAAACTCAGATGATCTGAGAAACGCACCAAAAGAAAAACCAAGTGAAACAGTATTGTTTTCAAGATGCTCAAAGATTGAATGAGTAGGAATTTATCAAAATTATTTCAAAATAAGTTTGTCAGGTTCCACCATTTTGTAAGGGGCTATTTATTTTTCAAATAACTGTCCAAATTGGGTGGGGTTTTATGATTTACTTTATTTTAACTATATCTTTGTACTATTGATTGTATTTTGTATAGAACTGTGCTTTATATATTGTAATGTGATCAATAACATTTTGTATTTGATTGCATGGTTATAATTCTTATTTGCAATTTATATATTTTGAAAATTTTATTTAAAACAATGAGGAACCCTGAAAATCAATTAAATGCCCAAATAAACTTCCCATTTTTGACAGTCAGACATCTAAAAACATTTCTATAGCTTGGTCAAAACTAAACGAGTCTTTCTCAATTAGAAACCTAAAGAATATGCTTTTTTTCCTGTAATTTTTGATTAATACATAATAAAACTAGATTTCAGTAAATAATGTAGCATATTGCAATTAGAAATTAGATTTGTATTCAAGCTGGTAGACTGCATTGTGTATGTTAAACATTAGTAACTAATATTCTAAGATTTCCAGAGTCATAATTCCCATATACAATTTTAGTATTTGGATATACTGCAACTGCTTTCAATAAACAATTATGTAGAAGATCTGAAATTCAGACTTGTACAATGTTAAACCACATCAATGCTTGTTATAAATATGGTTACTGGAGTGTATCTTTATACTTTAAATTAAACCACAAGTAACTGAATTGCATGGTCGAGAGCTTTAACTCTGAGCCAGACTTGCTCTAGACTGGAATTAGATGGTTTTGCAAAATGTCAAAATAATCCATACATGGAAGTTTTAATTTATCACTTTCAAGGATACAGAATGTAAACACAAACTATCCTTCAAGAAGGATTTTACTCTAGACAGGATTATAACTCGATACATAGAAATAAAAGAAATAAACCTTTTAAACAAAATGAGAAAATAGTACTATATGGATGAATACAGGGAGAAAATGAATACTTCCGCTAGGAACAAAAAATGAGCACATTGTGCTGAATATCATGCTATTGTAAATCATACATTTTGACTTCATTCATCCACAGAACTTGTTTCCAAAATGCATTAGGCTTGTTTAGATGTGTATTTTCAAACTTGAGGTACTGAATTTTGAGTCTAGGACGCAGGAAACATTTTCTTCTGCTGACTCTACCACAAAAGTCATAATTGTTCACGTCTCACTGCACAGTAGACCAGTGCACCACCACTCCAGAGTCTGCTAAATTTTCTTGAGGTTTTTTTGCAGACAAACAGGATTTTTTCTTCTATTTTTAAAGACGGTTAAATCAACATGGCTATAGCAAAGAAAGCATGTGATGATTATCGTGGACTTTCTAGCAATCCAAAGAGCAGTTCTTTCAGAAAGTTTTCTTGGTCTTCCAGACCACAACTTTATCTCTGTTAACTATTCCTGTTAACTGCCATTTCCTAATAGCATTGCGAACTGAAGAAACAAGTACCTGAAAACGCTTTGCTATCTTCTTGTAGCCTTTTCCTGCTTTGTGAGAATCGATTATTTTATTTTTCAGAGTTCTAGGCAGCTGCCTAGAGGAGCCCATGGCTGCTGATTGTTGGGACAAGGCTTTAGGAGTCAGAAAATGTATACAGCTTTCTAATTTGCATCACCTGGAGTTTCCTAATGAGGACTGTGAACAAGCCATAGCCCTAACAAGCTAATTAAAGATCGAGACCTTGGTCAAAGTTATCTGAGACCTCAGATATCTTGGGGAGCCCAAACTTTTACATGGTATTCCTTTCATTTTTTCACCGTACAATTGTACAAAACAAAAACAATACACTAATCTTGCTTAAAATACTGAAAAGAAATGTGCCATTTTTAACTTTATGCCTTTTGGTGATCAGTTCATCTTCTGCTCACTTAACTATTGACAGTAATAAACATTTTAAGTAAAGGTGCCCACTGCACAGCATAACGATTAGCACTGCTGCCTTACAGCTCCAGGGATATGGGTACAAACTATGACCAGGTCACTGTCTTTATGAAGTTGAAATATTTTCCCCATTGTCCATCAGAGCTTTTTTCCAGGTATCTTGGTGTCCTCCCACTTTCCAAAATGCTGAAAATTTGGTCAATGTTAAGTGGTCTGTTGGGTGCCCTAGTAGGGGCAAACATTGCAGACTGTTATGGGTAGTGCAGGACAAGTGCAGAGGCCATAAAGAGATATGCAGAGTTACACTCTTGAAAAAAAAAGCAACTGCCATAGGGGAATCATTTTTGGTTCCCAGAAGACCACATCCACTCTTATCATATTCTTTTATTGCTTGTTTATACAATTCCAGTATATTAGTAAAACACAATCTTCCTCATCTGAACCCATTTTGATTATTTGCTAATACACCTGTTCTAGAGATATGCTGCTCAATATTTTCCTTAACTGTTGCTTTACAGTTGGAAGGTGACGTGGCTGAAGTGTTACAGGAGGATAAGAGGTGGAGATACTCAGGAGGTAAGAGCGAAAGTAGAGGAAAATTCAGAATCCCCCCTTTGTCTAGCCAGAGCCAGTCAATTATTCATGCAATATAGACTGCCACCTAGGTACCATCATCTGAGGGGCACCATTTATGAAAGTAAAAGGGTGCATGCTCCAAACACCGAGGAGGAACCCACCCCCACCCCCCTGGTCATCAAAATCTCATGATACAGAGTGGGTACTGTTACCTTCTGGATGCTGTTTATGAAAGTAAAAGTGCACACGCTCCATACACCAAGGAGTGTGTGCTCCTTAAAGGCTGAGTTATATACATAAAGGGGTGCCGTTTATGCTACTGAATGGGGTGCATTCTAGACACTAAGGGGGATCCCTACCCACATGTTGTTGATGTCTTATAATACCAAATACCTGTTATGGCCAAGACTAATTCTTCCCGCTGCAGTTGCACAATGTGCTTCAAAATTCAGCCTTCTTTGAAGCCCTGGTGAAGGTGTACACTCTGTACGTCTATTTACTATATCATTTATTATGACTATTGAAAACAAATGTGGTAATGCATAAATGTATCAAACATATTTCTTAAATTTAAATGAAACCTCAGTAAATTTAACTTGAATTTCCTGTTAACATGAATTTTGACTAGAGAAAATTGAAAGATTTGTAACGAAATGATAGATGGATGGAGTAATGGATAAAATAAACTAAAATAATCTAAATCTCTTGGTCCTTAGCTTCAAACAACTCCTGCCCCTTTAACGTTATTAAAAGAAAAATGTTTTACAGAGCAAGATTTAAGACACATAAGCACAATGTATATTAGCTGATATACAATATTCTCCAAAATGTACTGCATTTTCTTTTAAATAATTGTAATTTACTGACTAGGTTGTTTTTAATTTCATCCCTGCAGATGCTCATTTGAATACAGTTGTGAGAGCCTGAGATATATTAAGCAATCCATTTGCATCCACAGATGGTACATTTTCATGGGCTTTTTTACTCTGCAACATAATGGTGCCATCAGTAATTCAAATAGCCAAAGCAGTCGGAATCAGTGTTTATGTAACCGGTCCACGATAATCATCACATGCTTTCTTTGCTATAGCCATGTTGATATAACCGTCTTTAAAAACAGATCTATAAATATGTTAGTGAGCACTTAGCAAAGCAAAGCACCCTGTCCATCAACGTAACAAGTACCAAGCAGGTTAACATCTGCAGTTCAGGGTAAATCTCTATTTAAATTATCATTTGGTTCACAATTCTCTGTATAAGTATATATATTTTTATGCACCAGCAGAAGTATCCATCATTGTCTGGGTGCTTTGTAGAATTTAATACAGTATATCTGTTAGAAGTTAGATAAAGACAGTATAAAAAGGTTTTTAATGATGTTTTACTTGCCTTAATATATATATATATATATATATGATACTAATTTATTTTTTACTCACAGTACCTTTTGGTTAGGGAAAAAAGTTTTGCATTAAATGGAGTAATGTTTACTTTTTGTGGTTACTGTTTTCTGCATTACTGTTTGTGTTTGTCTAAAGGGGAAAATAAAGTAACTATCTCTGTTGTAATCCAGTTCTGCTATTCCTCACTCTCAGAGGTCAAAATATGAAAAAATCAAATTCTCAGTTAGAGGATCTGTACAAAATTTTTTCAAAACCTGGCAGGATCTAATCAATATATATTTTAGAATAAGAGAAATAACTATTACCGCATTTAATTCCCTTCTACATTTCTTATTTACCTATATATTTATTTCTCCCTTTCTTTTGTTTATTGTTGCCTTATTAAAAAGCCCTAAGCAATTCTCCTTTGGCTAAGCTCTCCTTCTCAGGGGTGGGGGTTGATTTGTCTTCAATTTTGTTTGGTTATAAATTGATCTATTTGTATAGAATGATTACAATAAAAATTAATAAATAAAGAAAAATATGAAAAAAACTGGTTACATTTATGACCACTTTAAAGTCACATAACGGTGGCAAATGCATTTTAAACTTGAATATGTAGTCTGTTTGTATGACGGGTACAAGGGTAAAAAAATATTTTTCAAGTTTTCTACTTGTAATAGTTATGTCAAAAGATTTCAGATTATCAGTCTTATGCTATTACAACGTATTGCTAGGTTTAAAGTTTTAACTGATGGCTGCCCAAAATAATGTTCTTTGGCTGTTGTTTCACTGTTGCTGTATATTTGTAATATCTAGCATATATTTGTCCGTTAAATGTCTTAATGATGAGTCTGAATTCGATGTTTTAAAGAAATAAACAGCCTTCTGACAGTAGGTGAATACTAAGTGAAAGGTGTTTCAGAGTTTTTTAAGGAATGCTACCCTGCTAAAACAGCTGTTTTATGATATTCCAAGCATTATGTAGGTGGCAGGTTGTTTGGACTTTTGGGGTGCAGGTTCGAGACAGTCTAAGATTTACTTGTAACTGGCTATACAGGAGTGTTTCGCTGTGGTCCCCAACCTCAACGAATTTGAAACTGCCACTTCTGGCATGGTTTTGAAGTACCGTTCCTGAATGCTAAGCGGCCATTTTGATACTCTCGTTCTGTGACATCAGAAGTGTGAATTTAGTTCTGCGAGCACCAAGTATCAGAGCAAAGGATAGGTCAAATTTATGAGCTTTTGTAAGAAAAACAGGTTTTAGAAACATGAGCACCCCTGCAGGAATAAAGCTTGGAGGATTAAAGAAAGGAAATAAACGGGACAGATGGACTAGGAAGAAAATTGTATCAATTTAGATAGTGAGCTGGCTAGTTAGAGAGCAGCCCTGACTCAGAGAGAGCAGACAGGAATGTGCTAACAAGAGAGAAGGGTTTGTTGTATCTACAATATTAATAGCTGCCTGGAAGTCTACACATCTAACACCATCATGATGTACAGTTTGAATAGCCACCTCTTTATTGGCTTTTGTTTATAGCATCAGTTGTAATATTTGAGGATAAAAACTTATTAAGCCTGCTTGTCTGTGTATGTGTTGTTTTTTTTCCAATGAAAGTTGGGAAAACAAGTCCTTTATTCAGCCAGGTCAATCAAGGATGTAAGAAATAAGCTACATTGACAGTCATACCTTGGAGTCTTAAGGCGATGACCTATAGTCCTGAGTGCAAGTGTATTGCAATTGTGAACTGTGTATCTCTAAAGGTTGGTAAGTGTAAGAATAGACAAATGTGAGTAGCAACATAGGTGTAACTTATTACTGTATTCTACAAGAAAGGAATCTGTTCTGTAAGAGTCATTTGTTAGTTAATATAGTTGTTAAATTGATAGAAGTATTTTCTTAGTTATGTTAAAATGTTTGTCTACATATATTAGAATATAGTGTCACACACGTGCGCATGGGAGGCAGCTAAAGGACTTGAGTGACAGCAGTTCTGAAACAGGCCAGGAGGTGGCAGAGTGCACTGACTCTTTTTCTCTCTTCCCTGCAGACCATTCCCGGGAGATCCCATCTGCCTCTCTTGACGTCACTTCTGGGACCGAACCAATGGAAGGAGACCTTACTGGCTCCGGCCCCTGTGATGTCACGTCCGGGCTCGAACCAATGGCTAACGAGTATGGGCTCGATCCTTATGACCTCGCCTCCTATCTTCCCCTTTAAAAGCCTTCCCCTTTCCCCTGTTTGTCAGTCTTGTTTTGGACTCAGTTGTGTGCACATCAGTGCTGTCATTGACTAAGAAAACGACTTTGCAGCCAGGATACCAGAATATACGGGTGGCTGCCCCAAACCTTTTTCTGTGTATGTCTCAGTTTTGTGACAATAGACAATGGGAGGTTCTATTATAACCACCACAAGCTAAACTATAAAGGAAATATTTTAATTAATTCTTGTCCCTCTGACTACAGATTAGTCCCAGTTTATGATCTGCTTTGCAGTTGGTAAGGCATGGAGAGCAAACAGTTTCAAACTATACTATATCCAAGTGAAGTCTATGAAAGTTTTCCACAGCAAAATAACACAACTTGGCATTAATTGAAATTTAACAAGAAAAAGCGAAGATTGTAGGATAAACCTTTATTTTCTCTTTTTGCCTTTTATCCTGCGTGTGTAATAACTTTTTTTTAAATATTTGTGATTTGTTCCTTTTTTAAATTTTCACTAAACCTTTAAAACAAACTTTACTGGACTAAGAAATTTCTTTTGTTACGCGTTTGACTTATGCTGAATCCTACCTTGCCAACTCAGTAGCTCCTTGATTTTGGGAACCTGGAAAAGATGCAGCTACATGTGCATTTGATAAAAGGGGGTTTATGTTTTAAGAAAATGTGTCTCCCAAGAGCTTTTTCGTTGATAATGCAGTCACTATACAACACTGCTTTTAAAAACATAATAAATGCCCCAATTTTTAACTTAATGATATTTTGTAGCAAGGTGTTTTTGTCCATCAGGAGGAGGAAGAGTGTAGGAGCACATGCTGATACAGCGCATTGCCACACCCACCACATGACAAATCAACTCAGGATCCCCAGATTAGGACCCAAGTGCAGCCAATGTAATGTGTGACATCTCAGCACCACACTAGTTCAGATGGAATGGAGCAGTGTGAGGTTTTTTTATGGTGGCTGGAGTACCAATTCTGCTACCAAACTCCAAGTTTTCCCTGCAGGTTGGAGGGCCTACATGTAGAGGCTGGATGCAGATTAACGGCATACCCAGGACAAAGCAATTGTAGATTAAGGGCCTTGCTCAGGGGCCCATCCATACATATTCCAAACCTGCTTATTCAGAGTAGGGTCATGGGGAAGCTACTGCCTATCGTAGCAAGCATCAGGCACAAGGCAGGAGCAATCCCTTAATGTGGCAACAGTCCAGTGTATGGTGTCTTTGTCATGAAACTCAATACCATCGGATTTGTATTCTCTTATGAAGTACCAGAATATTTCTAAATTTGGTAAGATATACTGACTAAATATAATTTTGCAACTTTGAATCGAAGACTTACATCTTAGAAAATTCACATGTGAGATTTTCAAAAAATAAGATTCAATACTACTGTATAAAAGTAAAGTAATTGTGAAATTTAATGCATTTTTACCTGATGATTTACTTTGAGGATGAAATGTTATTTTCATATTAAGATTAAAGGGGTGCAGTGGGTAGTGCTGGTGCCACACAACTGCCAAGTCCTGGGTTTAAATCCCAGGCCAGGGCACATTCTCCTGTGATTGTGTGCTGCGGTTTTCATTCCCAATCCCTAAGGCCTTTGGTTGACTGCTGTTTAAAAGTGTGGGTGGGTACAGGAGTGTGCCTTAAGATGGAATTTCTGTCTCTGGCTGATTCTTACCTTGTACCTAGCACTACAACATTCAGTCGCTGTGTTTATATTAAGGGATAATTTTTGTTAGACTCAAGCTTTCATGAATTTCCCTGATACTTATTTTGTTTGATTTTGTTACTTATTTTTTGTAAACCGGCTCAAAAAGCATAACCCTGCTAGTTTGTGTTTCTATCCAATAGTTCGTGCTACAGAACTGAAGATATAGAATTCGGTCACATCCTTCAGGATTCACAGGGAACCACTAGGAGAGGGACACAAGTACAATGCAGAATAGCATATGGAAATCAGAAGCTGGAATCCAACATTGTTTTCCTTGTCCATAACTACAGTACTTAATTGAACCAGGTAGTAGCCTAAACAGTGGGGCTTATGGTCCCTAAACATCTTATATTTTTATAATAAAGAAGAACAGTAAAAATATAAAACTTTACACCCTTGTGTTTTTTTTTTTTTTGATATTTTCATCAAGAAACTTTATAAGACAGAAATACCAAATATGAAAATATTCTCAATTCATATTGCTTTACATTAATATTATTGCCTCTTATTTTATGAAAATCTGCCATTTATTAGATTTTATGATGTCACAGTCTTTTATATAAGGAACAAAAAAAAAAACAACTAAAATTTAGTACAAAAGGAAGAATAACAATATATTTATAATGTGATAAACGAGAAAGAAACTGTTCCATATCAAACAGAATCTTTGAAGTGTTTTCTTGAGTTACTTCAAAATATTCTTCAATTTAAAACATGAGCTCGAGAATATGACTTTCAAAAAGCAAAACAACAAAAAGCAATCAATAATTTTGTTAAAGAACTTTGCACTGTGATGCTTCATCCTTCATCTCATCAAAGTGTCAATTTCTCAGTAATCTATCTGCAGAAACTGCTTCATTCAGGCATTATTAAAGGTTGCTATGCAGTGATGTGCATAATCGAATACTTTATTTTAAACAGGCTTGAAGAATGATGGAAAACAAAAGCAGAATGAGCATTCAAAAAAAGGTTAAAAGTATCAGGCAAGTTCAAAGTCTACAGGCAAAGCAGAGGTAGTTAGCTTTAAGCTTCTTGGCGTTAACCCCTAGCATGAGTCGGGCTCAGAAGTCTATGTAAGTACCGTTAAGCCCGAGTCAGATTCACAGTAACAGTAATAAACTCTTGGGGCAATATTCTGCTGCCATCTAGTGGAAAAAATAACATCATTTAGCAAAAAATCATATAATATTTCTATACATTTGCCACTTTATTGTAACTCATCAATATTCAAGAGTGGGGCAGAGCCTTTACTCAAACAACAATGGTATGTAAACGACAATCTCTAAAGTCAGTTTCAAAACAAACAATCAGAACGATTTGTTGAATCAAGCAATCAATTCACACAATGTGTATTGGTCATCCGATGTTGACATGAATGTATGACTGAATAACCATGATAATCCTGGTGACATCAGTCATGTAACACTGCAGCAGGGTGCAGAATCTATGTGGCAAAAAGGTAAAATAATTGTGATGAAGTAGAAATACAAGATGGACATTAAGCTCCTAAACACTGTTCAGAAAGCAGCAACTGTCATTTGTGTCAAGGGAAATGTGGAAATCGCTAAGCCTTGTACTGTGATAGCAACAAAAAAATATTATAAGAAAGTGTGCAAATCAACATGCTTCTACTGTCCTGATTGTGATGTCGGGCTGTACATTGGTGACTGTTTCAAAACATGTTACACAAGGGACATGTACTATATCTGCACCAGTACCACTGCAGCAATTAATTCTCCAAATTTAAACATGTAGTTTTTTATTCCTGTAGCTCTTGGAAAAGCAATCATATTTTGCCAGATGGTAATATATTTATTGAAAGTGTAACATTGAAATATTTAATGACAAAAAGCATGTCATCCATAAGGATTTTAATCTCTTCAGGGTCTTTTTTTTCTTCCTGGCAAGGTCAATTTGATTCTCTCTTGATTTGCAAATAGCTCACTAATACTTTAGACTATAAAATTCTCACTGCTTCATTTTCTGTGCTAAATATTTTTTTTTTAATTAATCAAATTTCCACTCACTCCATGTTTACCTGGTGGAAAATTCTCATTTAATTTTTGCATTAGAGCAAACTTTGCACACATCTCCATGGCTGAATATGTCTAACAGTTTTACCTGCCTACCTGTAGCATTGCTTTTGTCTGTTGATTTTATTGAGCCATTTTTGCCTGAATGTCAAATTGAACTTTTTTTGTAAAGCTAAACTTACTCTTTCTGTTTAGTTTTGCTAACTAACTTGCTAGCTTGTTTATTTGCAGAACAGAGCATGATAATAATTTTTGACTTGCCAGTCATTACAGAGAAAAAAAAAGAATCACTCTCTATATGTGATTCATGTACAACATTGGCAAACTGACCAAAATACAGCATCTTACTTTCCGGACTTATTTCTGTACAACCTGAAATTGTTCTGTGCTGACCCTGTGTCATATACTGGTTCAAAGTTATGTGTATTTTATGTTTTATTGTTGTTTTGTTAATTTGAGTTGTTATTTTTGAAGTCTTTATGTTATTTCTGCTGATTCCATTTAGTTATTCTTTAACTATTGTGAAGGTCAGCCCTGACACAGACAGAAATAGAACATGGGTTAAAAGCACACAAGTGTTTTATTTTCTTTTTCTTCACTTTTGGGCAATGCCTTCTTCGTTCCCGCAAGCATAACACATTCTTAAACACAAACACACCTTAAACAAATCCTTTTCCTTTTCCTTCCCTTTCTCTTTCTTTCTCCTTCACTCTCCCTCCGGCAAGCCTTGTCCTCCTCTTTCCAACTCTGGCTCCCAGAGTAATGACTGCTAGCTCATTTTATAACACCCCCAGAAGTGCTCCAGGTGTTCGTTGACCTACTTCTGGCGGCACTTCCGGGTGTGGCGGAAGAACCACCCAAGAGGGCTCAGCAGCTGTTGCAGCACCCCCTGGCTGCAACCCTTGGATCCCAACAGTGCTCTAACCAACTCCAGTTCCCATGAAGCCCTGCGGGAGTCCGAGGCACCGCTGCAACCCAGGGGGGCTGCCACCAAGTGGTCCGGGGAAGGTAACATTCTGGATACATTGGCTCCAGATAGTAGGTCTGGCCATCCGTCACACTGTTTCCTTAAATATTTTGCTGCTCCTTGCTCTTTGTAGATGGCGTCCAAGGAAGTGGGGCCACCTTGATGCCACTATTGCTGTGCCCTCACCCATGCTATCTAAGAGAACTGATAAGGCTTAAGAACAGAAGATCATTCGTTTTCTGCGGAGATTCGGAAGTACTGCTTTCTGTGTGGATTTCTGGGCATTATTTTTTGCTTATGATTAAGGATCCTACTTTTTGCTTTTTGTATTGGCACTTTCTTGCTTAGGGATGCCTTTTCAGCTAACTTCTTGTCCACCATTTTGCTTTGATGAGCTTTTCTTTGTTCTTTGATCTTTTTGTAAATATATCCTTGTTTTATAAATATTCCTGTTTGCCCTTTTTGCACAAATTGGAAGTTTATTATTATCCTTCTCTTTTTGGGGCTTTTTTGACATATTTTGATACATTTTGTGTTATTTTTGCCAACTCCCATTTTTGGATATGTTCTGGTTGAACCCTTGTATTTAGGGCCTGTTGGACAGACTAGAAAGGATTCTGACCTGCTCCCTAGCTTGTTTTTTAGAGGCCTGACCCAAATTTCATTTTGGAAAATGGCCATATAATAACACCCTGCACCTGCTCCGCATGTTAGAAGGAACATCAGTCACTCTTGATTGGTTTTAATGTTGCCCTTGAGGTTTAAATTAAAACATTCCTCACTTCTATTCACTTCTGATTGACTGGAATGATACCAATTTAGATTTCAGAAACTGTTGTCTAATATCATTGGTTGAGACACCTGACAACCACAGTGGGCAAACAATTCTCTGAAAAATGCCATGCAAAAACCTAAGACCCTTATTGATATAATTAGCAATTACTGTTGATTTAAGCTGTCCCTGTAGAGTACTTGGCCACACATGACCAGCTTTCCACCTTGCACAGAAGATTTTGATCAGATTGACAAATGCTTCAAAGAAGAGTAGAGGGTAAGGCAGGGCTAACAGTAACTTTATCAAAGAGAAAAAATAATGTCAAAACTGAAGAATCAAGGTGAAAAATAACAGCAGATGTTCAACAAAGCAAAGTTAGTTTTTGGTTATTCCCCTTCACTCCAGAAGGAGCATAGGGCCTTCTCTGTAAGTTTCCATCTCTCTCTATTTTAGGCAACCACTTCTCCTCTCCCCAGGATAGACCGGTTGTCTTGAGTTCTGACTGTAGGGTTCTTCTTTGTGTCAGGACTGGTCTTCCTCTTTTCCCTAGTCCCTGGGGGTTCCATTCCAAGGAATGGATTGGAATGTTTACCTGCTCCTTGCATAGGTTATGCACAATCCATTTCCATTACCTTGACTAGATCAGCGCTTCCCGATTGGGGGTGCTGCAACTGTTGCCAAGCAATGAAGCTGCTTTACGAGTCCAGTTCACTCGAAACCTTTTGGTGCAGTGTTCAAACTGGGTATTCAACTCTTGCAAAAAGAGCATTGAAAGTCCTTGTCCCATTTGCCACCACTTGGCTATGTGAATCGGGATTTTCATCTCTACTGTACATCAAGAATAAATATCGTAATGCACTGAACTCCAAAAATGACCTACGCATTTCATTACCACATAAAGAACCATGTTTTGAAGAGATAATTACAAAGAAGAGGCAGGAGAAAAGTCAAAGAACCTAAATAACATAAAATTCTCAAACTATTTATTCCTTCTATAAATTTCTTTATAAAGAACATCGTTTCATACATTTATTTTGTGTGGTTGAGGTGTAGAAGGCTGCTCGTTCCACCCTCTTGTTAGCTGTGAATAAAGTATCCATTATTCATAAAGCTTCAATTGGTGATCTGTTTTTCTGCGTTAACCTCATATTTTTTCATACTTCTTCTCAAACCAAGGGGGTGCAAAATCGGCCTCGTCCGTCACAGGGGGTAAAATGAATCGGGAAGCGCTGGACTAGATGGTACAGATGATAAGCAGCTGCCAGGTTCTCTGTCAGAGCTCATGGATGGAAATCAGCTCTGGCCACTGCACAGGAGCTGTCATAGGCAGGTGTTATTGAAGACTTGTAACTTGCGGTCAAGGCGCTTGGTCCATCTTCAGATCTCTGTCCCATACAGTAGCATGGACTTAACATTTGTGTTAAACACTCTCAACTTGGTATGAAGACTAAGGTTCTTATTCCTCCATATTGGTTTCAGAGCAGCATAGTGCTGGTGTGCTTCATTGATCGAGGTGCTTACATCTTTGTCTAAAGCAAGCAGAAAATGAGAATAAAAAAGAACTTCAGAAAATGAGTAAATGAAACCTTAGATGAAGCTGATGCATCAGTCAGTGTTGTCAAGTTCAAGGAGTGTACTGTAGTTTGATGTCACTGGAAGTAATGGGACAAAGGCAATGCCAAAACTAAACATAGAGATGAAATACTTTATGAGGCAAGTAAATACAGATCAAAACATTGTTTATTCAGACAACGTAATTAGGTTATTTTTGTGCAATCACAGCAAACTTATTCAATTGGCCTAGACATAAAATTCTACAAAGGAAACATTCTGTGTAAATATTATACGGTCAAAAAAGTGAACCTTGTGGAACTCCAGTGGTAGAGCTCATTAAGTGTGAACTTTCCTTCATATCTACATTTTAAACATGTCTAACCCTTCTTGTTTCTTTCTTTGTTTTGTAGGTGCCCCAGAGGAAGGACAGGCATCCTGCCCAGGACAGAAGAGGATTCCTTACCCTAATATAGTAGAATAGTAAAGTGTCCCAGCTGGGTTTTGCCAGCACTTCTTCCATCCCTCCGTTATGGCATCCCAGCCAGGACACTTTGCAATTCCTGTCCTGATTGGGATGCCCAAAGACTACAGAAACTGGCAGGGGAGCAGTCCATCCCCCACCATTCTAGGTGGCAGTATCCCTCATACAGAGTCCGAGTCTGGACACCTGCAGGCCTGCAGGGAAGTTGGAGTCCAGTAGTGCAGGCCTGTAATAATCTCTGGGGTACAATAGATGGAGCTGCTGGGGGAGGACCTCCAAGGCTTGGGTATAACCCAAAAGTACTTCAACAGGCCACGTCGCGTCACTGGAAGTGCTCCTGGGTTCTCAGCAGAGGTAGAGAAGTAGGAAAAATTGTGGAATATTGAATATTTATTGTATACTTGTGGTTTGCTGTTGGGAGAGGAGTGGATAAAAAGTGCCTGGAAGGAGAATAAAAATGTATTATTTTATTTTACTTACGTGTGCTGTATTACTGGATCTGTGGTCTGGGGCTCTCTGGTGCCCTCATGTGGTCACAATTTATAAATTCCATACCTCTAGCTATCTCACTGCTGCATTGGTAATGAGAATTCTTACTCTGAAGATCTTCTTAAAATCTGTAAAGCATTTGAACAAGTCCCACATTGAACTTCACTCTTCTGTCATACAAAATCCTCATTACTGCTTTACTTTGCCAGACTGTTAAACAGAGTCTTGTGTATCACCTTGAAGTCTAGGAGGTATCAGGTTGAGTGCACAAAAGTAATTTTCTTTCAGGATTTCCACACAGTACAGTATGTGTCACTTTTTAGCATCTGTTTTAGGAACACACTGATGTGTTAGTTGGTTAGGTAAGCAGAAGCTGAATAGAAAAAACCTAAAACACATTATTGTCAGTGAGTGATAAGTTTAAAAAGGCACCTTGAAGAAGAAACAACAGAAACTACTAAATACAGTAAATTAACTATTAAAAAGACAAGGTTATTGTCCTTTAATAATGCTACTAATTGGCAAATGGACAGATTTTGACATCACAATTACTAGGGTAATGGCACCATGGGCAGGGAGGGCATGATTTGACTTTGGAGCCGGAAAATTATCTTGAACAATGTTTAGCTTCAATAAGAAAGTTTAACACTATTAGTCCAAAATGTTTCCTGACTCTTGGATCAAGCCATTATTGCTTAACTGGTGACATTGTTTTAAACTGTTATCAGTTGCAATATTCATATTTGATCTTTAGCTTTAATTACCTGCACAGTGTGTCAGAGTTGGGCCTTGGCTTCACCCTTGGCTTCCTCACAACCTTTTTTGGTTTTGGCTTAGCTTTCAGTTGTCTAAAAGGCTAATTTGTTTCCGCTCATCGTAAATATTTACTAATTTTGGCAATTATGTTCTGCCTCTAGAGATGCTCAATCCTCTTTCTCTAAGCCCTTATCAAGTAAGTCTAATATCAATTAATTCTGAAGAATTAGGAAAGAGAGTGAGATTCATTTCTGTAGGTCAGCAGTCTCAGGTTTCTTGAGTGAATGTTCTTACCATTTAGCTTTGGTCCCTTTTAGGATTTCAAATGATTCATTTTGTGCTGGATTAAGATTCTTGTTCTGGATTAGAAATTTTATTCTATTTCTGTTTCTCAGTGTTATTTTTCTTTAGTTTCTCTCGGGTTCAATTTAGTTTGCAAGTTTTCTCCTTTTGTTTTTTATGAGTCTTAAAGAATTGTTTCTGTTTTTCTCTTTGGCCTTTTTAGACATATAGGTTTGGTTGCTCCTAGTTTTGTTTCGTATTATAAATGGGGTACCTTTCTATGTCAACTATATCATTGACAGGGGCCATTGGATTCTGCAGGGGCTTGTGAGGCTTACTGCCAGGAGAACAATGAGCTTCAAACCAGCAAAATGAAAATATTTGGTGTTGAAGAGGGGCAAGGATAAAGATGCATTTTGCATTTAAATCAATCAAACACCAGTTCCATTGGTCACAAGGAAATCAGTGAAGATCTTTGGAAAAGTGTTTCACTGTAGCTTTAAAGATATAGCTTCAATCCAGGCAACCCACCATAACCTTGAATCTTGGTTGGCAGTGGTGACTAAGTCAGGTCTGCCCAGCAAGTTTAAACCTGGGGTTTGTCAGTATGGAATTTCACCACAAATCATCTGGCCACTGTTGATATACAGTAAGACAATCATAACAATGTGTGGTAATATATCTTATAAAAACAACACAAAGGAAATGTAAAAAAAGTGTTAGGATTCTACACTGGGGAAAAAAACACTTTATTGCAGGGGAGATGATAATAAGAGAAATGAAGTTAAATAGAGAAAGCACTGAAACATCCACCAGTTCATTTTTCAGAAGCAATCACTGCGACCCTGTTAGTGGTAGTGTAGTCTTTTATATCCTGGGGTTCAAGAGAAGGTGGAGTAGCTGTTTCTTATCCAGGTTAGGATCTCCTAAAACTTAAACCTTTCTCCTGCGTTATGAGTAGTTTAGTCCTGTGAGTCCCCAGGAGGTGTTGCATTCAAGACAATATTTAATTTTTGCTAATATTACCATTATATAAGCATTACATTGCTTAGACAAATATCTGATAGTGAAACTGAGGAAGCTTTTCTTTCTTTCCTGCTAATATTACCTGTTATCAGAGTCTACAGTTTGTCTCTTGTTTCTGAGAGACATTTTATTTCTGAGCTAGCATTTCAATTAGCTGTGGGTCTGCTTAACATCTGCTGTTCAGTGGCCAAAAATAACATGTGCACCCAGAATTAGAATATTGACTTTGTTGTCACATGTGTTCTTTTCAGAAGGAAGAGAGCAATTTACATACTTGGTTTAATTACTTAGGAATTATGTCAAATAATTATTCTACTGGATGCTTTACCTTGGAATGTGATTATGGATACCAACCAGTTGTCATTTCCGAGAGATCAATTCTGTAGCCAGATGTAAAGAAAATGCAATAATCAATAATTAACATTTGACTGTGGTATACTAGTATTCATGTGAGGACTTCATACACATACAGTACATGCTGATTTAACATATTTATGTGGGTAGACATATTTTTGGCTAACTAAAGGTGCAAAAGTATAATAGACAGTATAATTTTTTAGCAGCCTTAGTATTAAATAAAGGCAGATGTGACACATGACAAGGGCATGAAGGTACTGGAGTTTGAAAAGTAAGAAAAAATGAAACAGGGGCTTTCCACTTAACAGTAGTGCTTGAAATTTTTCACTAAACATGTTTTTGAGGTACATGTCACATAGGAGACATTAATCTGTAGAACAGCTACTGACATTGTTGGGAGGGAGTAAGCTTACAGTGGAGACAGGATGGCCACAAGTTAAGTGCTAATATATCTTCCACAGAATTAGCGTGCTGTTTGCTAATATCTTTATATTGCATTGATTAGTGAGTGTGGTTATTAGTTAAGCATTTATGCCTTCTGCAAAGATGGCTCTATTCCTCAATACCATTTTTATTATGTTAGGCTATTATTTTGCGCTATTCCTCACAACGGTTCCATGTTTTTAATGTCTTATTGTGGAAGCCCAATTTATTTGATCTTCTCTCACAATTCAGCAAACACATTTAGTTTTTTACACATTTTGCAATAGATTGCAATGATGCTGTGAGATGGTAGGGAACGTGTCAAATATGTGCTTGCACTTGTGACAACATACAATAGCAGTCACATTTGTATGCAAAAAATGTGTGCATTTTGTTTTCAAATAAAGGAAGTTTCAAGTGAAAGACTGTTGGTTTCTTGAGCAATTTCTTTCTAACGTTTTCAGTTTTACTCTTGTTTTTTTTATATTTGTTTTATTCAGACCTTTTAATCTGGTGACTGAATACAAATCTGTGGCAATAATAATAACTGTCCTAAGTACTCTCTGTCTTAATAACTTTTAAGCACAACAATTCTGATGTTTTTTTATGGAAAGTCTGAAAGAGTTTAGGAAAATTTTGAAAACTCATTCAACTGTCTTTTATTAACAATTCAGATTGTGGCAGATCAAAGAGGGATCCCTGCTGACACATTGATGGTTTATTAACGTCCTCTTTCAAGACCTACATACTGTATATTATAAACCAGGGGTAGGCAACGTCAGTCCTGGAGGGCTGCAGTGGCTATAGGTATTGGTTCCAACCCAGTTTCTTAATGAGAAGTCAATTATTGCTAATGAAACACTTGACATTTTTCTGCTTCATTTTACTGGTTTCACTTGTTAAGGTTCCCCACCCTTAATTGCTTATTTCAGTCATAAACAGCTGCATTCAGTGTTTTTAATGGTCCCTTATTAGCAATAAGATGCAAATAACAAAAGAGCCAGCAGTTCTCCATTTAACTTGTTTCCATTTACACCTGTGTGGATTCATCATAAATTATTTGGATGAATAAAACATGTGAAAATGTGACAGACTGCAAATTATCCATTTTAGGCTTCAAATCATTTGGATGATTTTATTGGAAAGGAAAAAGTTCTACAATATAAGAACATTACATTGCAGACTAACATGACATAAATGAATAAGGTTTGAGACTGGTTACTACTTAACCAAATTGGGTTGGAATGAAAACATATAGCCACCGTGGCCCTCCAGGAACGACAATGCCTACACCTGCTATAACCAGTCTGTATTAAAGCCAATTTCGCAAACGATATTAAACAAGAAAAATGTAAATAAATTAAAGCTCAAATACAAGAAGTTACAAATCCTCCTGCTTTTTTCTATATATCTTCACCTGACAGGTATCTTACATTTCTTAAAGAGGATATATTTAGCTTGTATCCAAACTCAATCTGTAATTTTAAAGACTCTTAAAATTTTTCATTTACAGCATATACATCAATCAAGTCATTTATTATAGTATTGTTATATTGTGTTTCTATAGACAATAATGACCTATAAGCATAAAAACTGTGTCCTGTAAGAGGCATCTCAGATCCCCAAACCCCAGAGAGAACCACACAGACAAAAGGTCTGAGTTCAAATAAATACATTTATTTAACAAAACACATTAACTCAGGCTTTTCTTTTCTTTTTCCTCCACTGCTTCCAGATGGGCTTGTTTTTTGGTTAGGAAAGCTGTAAAACAAAAAGGAGACTTTGCTGAGAAGTGCATTTTAAGCAGTTAATAAAGCAGATGTTGCTACTTTTTCACTGTTGCAGTGTCCTCACATAAAACAAATACAGATGGTTCAATGTTTCTTACAATTGACTGTATCACCAGGTTATCACCACATTACGCACACGAGCAGCTGCCTGCACATTTATATGTATATATAAACCTAATGTTACAAGATTTCCTGACTCTGGGCAGGTGGAAATATACACCAAACAAAGCTCATTGTATTTAATATTTTAAAAAGTAGCCCAATATAAAAGATATTTATAACTGCTAACCAGAGGTCATCTCAGGGGGCAAGGGGTGGGTTTCAGATTAACAGAAGAAACATCTAGGACAAGGTCAATAATAAAGTAAATGGAGGAATTTGGTCTGCTTTCACATTCAGCTAACACTCATTTTGATTCTTCTATTAAAGCATGGCATTCTGATTGTTTTTCCAGATTCATGCAAAAGTATTTAACTTGCATGATAGGAAGATAAAAGGATATGATAATATACATTATGTGCATGTGTGCAGACATATTGAGTTGAGATTTACTATTAGTCAAATGAGGAAGCTTATGATAAAATTGAGCCTACAATTCAAAAATGGAAATGAAAACAAAAATGCCTTGCTGTTTAAGGATTTGAAAATAGTTTTACATTGGTGACTGTGCACAGTGAGAAATGCATTACTGCTACTGAATGGGAAAATGCAAATTCTAGATGTGTGTGCATTGGGAATGACAATATTTAAGTTTATCTTAACTTCAAGCTTTTTTTATTATTTTGCCAAAATCTACCGCCACTGCTACTACTTTCATTAAAGTTATTAATTATAGGGTAATTGTTATAAGATAATAGATAGGCAACAATTGTCAAGCTGAAGTTGTCTTGGGATAAAGTTATGAGATTTTTGAGCTCTTTTGAGACCCTCCGCAACGGTGTTGCACGCCAAAATGTGATTGATGCATCTGTCGACAGTTGCTTGTCCATTGTGGAGGCACATGCAGGTTCGCAGAGCCACCAAGGCAACTGCAAGTTCACAGCCTCCCTGCGTAACACATCTGTTGCCTAGTGGGTGATACAGGGAATATTATAACCCAGCCACTGAACTGGCCCTGTCCCTGCTCATTTGTTGTGTCTGCCTGTGTTGTAGTTGTAGCTCCCATTTGAGTAAATTCCCTAACTGTTCCTGTTTTGATTGGAATAAAGTTGGTTTTCTTGAAGCATTTGGACTCAACGTCATCTCTCTCGGGTGCAAGACAGTGATTCATGCATCACTATGTAAATTATGCAACCCTTCTACAACATTTTATAAATTCTCCACACCTGTTTTAGTAAAACCTGAGACACCATACTGTTTACATTTAATGGTATTTGATTATCTAGAGCATTTCTAAAATCTGGAATCAGAATGGATGATATGGCAAAACAGCTTGAATAACAGACCTTTGCAATTAATATGCTGTCAAAAGTGAAGAGGTCAGGAGATTTAAATGTATTTCTCAAAAATTCTTTGTATACTTACATAAGTAAGAGTAGAGATGCAATGACTGACCACTTGGATGATCTTGGCTGTCACCTCCACTTCACCCTCAGAGGGATACCCATGTGAAGCACTGGGACAAAATGCACTCTAAACGGTTGTGCTGTATTTTGAACAAACCAAACATAAAATGACAGAATTTCAGTCCCTGAGGGGAAATCCCATTTATTTTAGATCCATTTCATATAAAATTTTACTTAACTTGTATTTACTTAAATACATGCACAGGATATGTTATGGAATGAAATGCTATTTTCTTCAGTCATGGTGGTGACTTATTTGTTTCTGGTTGTTTTCCCTACTGTTCAGGTTTTCAACAGTGTTTAATAGACAAGTAAAAATAAATAAAGGTGTTTCATTACCCTCAGTAATTGCCCGTTGCACCTGGTTATCAATTACTTTACATAGCCTACAGAGACAGCTGGCAGCAGCTTTGTCTGTATATAGACAGACAATGTTTCATATTATCAAACTGTTTACTGGTCACAAGAAAGGCGTAAAATTGTACAGATGACAAAACCTAGAACTGTCTGTTCTATACACAAAAAAGTTTAAATTACTTTGATGACACTAGCAGTAGTACTGTATTTAGCATAGACATTAAAAACTATTAAACACATTTTTACAATACATGCAAACATTTTTTCAATAATCTTCTGTAACCACCAGCTCATAGGAATTGCTTTCTCGGACAATAATTTAAAGGGACATCCTCAAACAGTCTAACATTGTGCTCTATCCTCTCTCATGAAGGATGTCCGAAGTTACTTAAAATCATGAATTTGGATTTTCTACTATTTTTGCAAATAGCAACCAGGTATCTGACCTAGTAATGAACTATAATAAAGTTCTCTCAACAGGTGATTTTAATATATCCCACAGAGAAAGAAACTGACACCTTTAGCAAAAAATTTGACATCACCGTTTAACCATGTTAGGTATGCCCACTGTATAAGTCTGAGCACTTTTATAATAATGTTAGATCAAAATATAATTATTACTTGTGGTTTTGAAATATAAAATGTGATTACCATTAAGCTGCTCAATTAAATTTTTTCTGCTGCTGCAAGTAAATGCACAAGATAACACAAGAACAACGTAACATGTGGATTATAGCAGAACATTAAAAACCTTCATATTATGAGGAAATTGTTTCTAAAGCAATCCTTAGATGTGACTCCTTCCAAAACAAAACAAAAATAATAAGCATAAAGATACCATTATAATGCATAGATATGCTTAAATAAAATGTTAAAAACCAGACGGGAAAGAGAGAACACTAAATTACAGGTCTGCCATTGCCACTGCCACATTAAAAAGTATAAAGAAATTCTTTATATTGCCTACTCTTTGTCATTGTTCAGCCTGTGTTTTATCCTTGGTTCAAGTGTGTTTTCTGTTTATTCAATCATTCTATTGTCTTTAAGTTATTATTTTGTACATATTATTGATTTTGTTTCATTTTTACTCTGTAAGATTTGATGAATATTATTGTGCTTACTGATAATTTCATGTTTGTGAATGAGGTTTGTTTTGTGGTGTATTGCTACTTTAATTTTATTTCTTGTAATCTGTATGTTGAGCCTTGGGACCACCTAATTACTGCAACTGACCACACTGCTACTTAAGAAGAAGTAGCCAGCTTGCATGACCGCTTTGATATTGAGGAGCTTTCCATTAGTTTTTGATTGTGCATTTTGTGATAATTTTTGGATTTCCTGGCCTTTCACCCCCTGCAGTTGATTTAAGGTACTATCTCTGATTTTTGCCTTGGGTTTGTTCACTTCAGGTTTGTGTTTTAGTTGAACCTACAGTGGAACCTCGGTTCACAACCATAATTCATTCCAAAACTCTGGTCGTAAACTGATTTGGTCATGAACCAAAGCAATTTCCCCCATAGGATTGTATGTAAATACAATTAATCCGTTCCAGACCATACAAACTGTATGTAAATATATATTTTTTAAAGATTTTTAAGCACAAATATAGTTAATTGCACCATAGAAAGCACATCGTAATAGTAAACTAAATGTAAAAACATTGAATAACACTGAGAAAACCTTGAACAACAGAGAAAACTAACATTGCAACAGTTTGCGCTATAGCCTTACGACCCAATCGCTGTAAACACTTTTTTTAAATGAGTTTTAAGCACAGGGGAAAAACAAAACGGAACATTTGAACAAATCCGAACTTTATTTAAAAACCAACCACAAGCAACCAAAAAAGTAACATTGCAGGAGTTCACGCCTTACAACCCGATTGCTGTAAACACTTTTTTCAATGAGTTTTAAGCACAGGGAAAAAATGAACATTTGAAAAAAGAGAAAAGTAACATTGCAACAATTCACACTACGAACCAAAAAATGAACATTTGAAAAATCCGTAATACAAAAACTAACCATAAACCATCAAGAAAACTAACCTTGCAGGAGTCGAGTTCTGGCATGAAGTGAGGAGGAACTGGGTGGAGAACAATCCGGTCTCGTCACAGTTGAAGACTTGTTGCAGGATGTAGCCTTCGTCCTCCACTAATTTTGTGAAATTTTTCACGAATTCTTTCGCAGCTTCAGCGTCGGAACTAGCAGCCTCTCCATGCCTTACCACACTATGAATGCCACTTCTCTTGCAAAACTTTTCAAACCATCCCCTACTGGCTTTAAATTCCTCAGCTTTCGCTACACGTAGAAGGATAGTTTCGCAGCAAATCGCCATGAATCTTCCTGGCTTTCTTGCATAACATCGCCTCACTTACGCTATCCCCTGTAAGTTGCTTCTCGTTCAGCCACACTAGCAACAGTTTTTCCACCTCTTCCAGCACTTGAGGCCTCTGCCTGGTTAACACTGTAACTTCCTTTTGCAACATCAGCTGCTTTAATAGATTCTTTCTGCTTTAGAATAGTCGAAATCGTAGAATTTGACTTCTTGTACTCGGCGGCAAGATCAGTAACACGAACACCACGCTCATACTTTTCAATAATTTCTTTCTTTACTTCGATTTCAATTTTCAGCAAAACTTTCTTCTCACAGCTCTTCACTTGCTTAGAAGCCATGGTTAACTGCAAAAGCGCACGAAATACTGTAGAGCACAAAGAGTTCACAGGTAAAGCACGCACGTCTGACTGAGAATAATGAACAGGGAGAGGCTGAACATGTGCTTAAATACAGTAATTGACGCATATGAACTGGAAGGGAAATGAAATAGAGCACAAAGAGTTCACAGCGAAAGCACGCACGTCTGATCGAGAACAATGCAACACGTGCGGAAATCATCGGCGCGCACAAACCAAAAGGGAAACTGGCTTGTTCGTATAAAAAAAGTGTGTGGTCGTGAACCGAGGCAAAAGTTTGGCGAACTTTTTGGTCGTAATCCGATTTGTACGTGTACCGAGATGTTCGTGAACCAAGGTTCCACTGTATTTGGTTTTGTTGATTTTTGCTTTAGCCTCTGTCTTTTCCTTGGAATCATTCTGAATGATTTAATAAATATTTAAATATTTGAAGAATATTGATTTGTTTTTATTTGGCCAAAATTTCTTTATATTTTTTCATCTTTTTTCACATTTGTGAGTTGTAAAGACTTTGCTCCATTTTTTAGCCTGTGGAGACCATAAGCCTACCTCTTGAGTTTGGAACCAGGCTTCAAAGTTGGCGAGGCCTAAACGTTTGGTACAGATTGGTGGAGTTGAAAGTCTGGCTTTTGGTTTGTGAAGCCCACATTCTTTTTTGAGCCTTTGTGTGAGAGGATAGCAACATCGTAAAAAAATTACTGCAACTTTGTGAAAACAGAAGTAGTCATCATATTTTATTTATAAGAGCTTCTATTTAAAAAAAAACTAATGTTAGGTGGAACTTTACATGGTAGTTCAAATAATAATAGGCCAGATAGAATAAGATATCAGATTTCATTCATGTGCAGAGCTATCACTCTCACAGAGCCCCTGAATGATAACTTCCCAAAAGGAAATGCTACTCATAAAGCTGTAGTGCAGTGTGGCATACAGCCCTGTCAAGTGCGACTGGAAGTATGAGCTGTGGTTGGTGTGTACATTGGTACAAACCAAATTGAGGAGGGATGTGTTGTAAATGTTAAACAAAGATTACAGCTAGGATTTCATGCATTGGAAGGTATCAATTTACAAACAAAGGCGTATAAAAAGTACTACAAAGAGGAAGATTCCAAAAAATGTCATATACCATACCAGTGCTTCTTGAACTATTTTCTTCTAATGACCCCTGAGCCAAAACAAAATTTCCTCATGGCCCACTTCCCCTCCCAATAAATTAAACTTAAAGAAAAAACAAAAACAGAATAAAATTCCTTTGGGAATGATAGTCAGTCTTTGGTACCTCCTGGTGCAAAAGTAATCCTATTTGAATAAGGCTGTAAAAAATGAACAAAGTTTAAGGGGAGGCCAGGGTGGTCTGCACCCCCTATCTATGAACTATGTTACCATGTTATGTCTCAAATAATGGGTATTTTTTCCTCACTTTTTTTAGGCAACAGTTAATGTAAATGTGTTATTAATCAACAAATACGCTGCAAAGTAATGCAGTGGTAGTACTGTTGGTTTGTACTAAAGAATCTGAGTGGTAGCACAACAGGTACTCCCTGCATGGAGTTTGCATGTGGGGCAGTGTGGATTTACTCCCACAGTTCAAAGACTTGAAGGTTAGCTGAACAGGTATGGCTAAACTGTCCCTGAAATGAGTGTGTGTGTTTGCCCTGTGGTGGACTGACTCCCTATCCAGGGATTGTTCTTGTATTTGCCTTGCTTGCTTGGATAAGCACCAGTTGCCCCACAACCATGCAGGTGTGAATAATACATGGATTAATGGATATTAATTAATTGTTAATCGTATTTGTGATAATTTTTGTGATTTCATCATTTTAAATGTGTTATTGTGAGATTTAGTTTATATTGCAAATGTACACTACTAACAGGGGCTTTGCTGTGCATATGTAGTAGTACAGTTGAGGCTCTAAAAATGCAATTATTTTTTAATGGTTCATCTGGGCCCCTCCAAGCCTAACTGTCAAACTCCAACCATGGCTATAAACACATTGATTCACTTTTTGTACTGAGACTAAGCTCTGCTTTTAGGAAAACTGAAAAACTAAAGGGCACCTTCACCATGAAAAGTGTGGGAACCATAGAGAGATAAAAAGGAGACACTACTAGGAAATGGGAATAAAGGGTAGCTTGTTCTACCCTTCTAGGAACTCAGGGTCCTCATATCCCTCAAGATTGTCACCTTCAGCTCCTAGAATTTTCAAATCAAGCAACTATTCCGTTGGGTTTCTGCCGGGTTCTGGTGTCAATGTAGATTTATTAGTGGGGTTGTTGTATCAGCTTTGTGTTGGTTTCTGAGTGTTGCCACTTTCTTTCTTGTGGACGTTTCCTGAAGAATTCTTCCATATCACTGCAGAGTCTGATTTTGTGAATGGGCTTTGCATGGCATAATGATCGTTCCTTTGTATGGTAAGTACTGAAATCTCTGTTTCATTTCGTGTGTATGAGGAGAAATTAACAATACAGGTCTGTTGCTCTTTGTTTTTTTGCTATTAACTGTTTAGCTTTCTCTCGCAGTCTATGCAGATTTTTCTTTTTGTTAACAAGGATACTAAAACATTGATTCATGCATCGTTTTATGGCCTCCCGACTAAATATACCAATAAATTACAATATGTTCAGAATTCTGCCGCTCGTCTACTTACACACACTAAAACATCTGCTCACATCACTCCTGTCCTTTATGATTTGCATTGGTTACCAGTCTTTTCAAGAATCAAATATAAAATCATTCTTTTCACCTTTAAATCCCTTCATGGGTTAGTCCCTCATCATCTGTCTGAGCTGCTGCTTCCATCGGACGTTAACTTACTCACTGTACCTAAATACAGGTTAGTAAGTATGGGTGGCAGAGCTTTCAGTGTTATAGCCCCAAAAATTTGGAATGCCCTTCCTCTTAGCCTTCACAAAAAAAAATATATTATTTATTTCAAAGTCCTGTTAAAAACACATCTCTTCAATGAGTATTATTCATTTTCTTGTATGTAATTTCTATTGTCTTGTTAATGTGTTTTTTGAACTGTAAAGTGTCCTTGAGTGTATGTATGAAAGGCGCTACATAAATAAAACATTATTATTATTAAAAAGGAATTTCTGGATACTTTTGTAATATAGATGTAGCTCCTTTACCATATCCTGCATGTTATTTCAAAGGAGCAGGATGAGGTCTTGGATCTCTTCTTTTGTGTTCTTTTTAATGTTATAAAAATTTTTGATTAGGTGGTTTCTTAGCCTTGCAGATGTCCTAGTACAATGTTCCTGTGCAAACCATGTATTATAAGAGTGCATGGTTGGATTCCTTATCAAGATCCCTTTCAGGATAAGATTTTCCTTTTTTTCATTTCATTAAGAAGAAGATATCACTGTCCAGGTGTGCCAGTTTCTTCCACCGGTTCTTCAATTCCATGTAGTAGTGGCACATTTGGGTGTCTTGTGTGTCTGCAGTGGTAGGGTGTTGTACTGTATTAGCCATTGTGGATACATTGAAAAGTCAAGCAAAATAACACCTTTTATTGTTTAACTAAAAAGATTACAATATGCAAGCTTTCGAGGCAATTCATGCCCCTTCTTTCAGGCAGTTTGTAACACAGATACTGTATTGGAGTTCCCTGTGTTTCTATAGACACTAGGACAGAGACAGCACTGGAAAACCTTTAAGTGGGTCACCTTCAATGTAAAAAAATCACAGATCTCTTTAGCTTAAGATTCATTTAGCTGCTGAATTTTAGAAGGAGAGGAGAACAATGTATAGTCAAGATCTTTTGATAAGGTAACTGTCCAACAAAGTCTTTTGAAGATTTGGATGAGTTTTCCTTACAATGTTTAACTTTCCATTCCTTTCTTTTTCCTGTGGCTTCTGGAGGTTTGTATGAAGCTAACACATGTGCAAGCTGACAAAGTGCAACAGACATGAGCAGAACACAAAATCCTTAACTGTAACCCGGTTAAGGGTTTGCACGGCCAAATAACTTGGTTACATGTGGAGTACTCGAAACCTATGTCTGTTAACAAGGTTCCTCAGAGACAAATAATTCAGTTTCTCTAACTAGAATAAGGGTTTACATGGCATTTTAGAAGTCATATTTCTGTAAATAGCCAAGTTTGATAGATAAATAGATAGATACTTTATTAATCCCAAGGGGAATTCACATTATTAAAGTGCATGCAACTACACTTAATGTGGTTGGTTAACTGTGGTTCCCTGTTCTAATCCTGAATACTGGAAACATATCAGTAAAATTTGTCAATTGCCAAAAACGTTAGTCCTTCATATGGTGTGAAGTAAATTACATCAGACCTTTTTTTCTTGGTATACAGCTTGTAATATATACAGTATAAGAACATGAAAACTAAGTGTTCATGTGAATTTTTTCAGTAATTAATGTCTAGCTGTATATAAAACTGATCCAGCAATTCATATCTGGGTATCAGCATTCAATAATGTCAATAACAGCACTTGGGGACAATTTTTCAGAGTATACTCTGGAGGAAGCTGTGCTCCTGGAGCCAAAATGCTGCAGCAGATGAAGACATGTAATGGGGTGAACAGCACAACCAATCTCATTTTAAATGGACTGAATCTTACAAAAATGTTTTGCCTTTTTTTTCATTCCTAATGGATCATAGTCATGTTGGACATTGGTATCCTTCACATCTATTTCAAGCTGCAAGACCAGGCTAGATTTTATTTAAAATTTATAAAACTCTCTACACTTTATATATCATGATTGTGAAGACATAACTTCTTATTTAAGTTCTTTGGTATAGATTATATAATCAACGATACTTTCTGCTCCTATGCCTTTAGCTCAGTGCGTGAAGAGTCGAGCCCTTCCAAGGGTGGAAATATAGTTGTTAATACAGAGGTCTAGAAGCATTTACAGGATTCCCTGTTGTTCTGGGCTTTCCCTCCTCCATATTTTCTGAGAGCTCCAAGTTGTATTGCTGGATAATTTCCTCTCCTACCATTTATAACACTCATCACTATCACCTTTGTGCCTTTGTTTATCACAGCTTCCAGAAAACTTTGTGACAAGTTGAAGAACATCTCCTTCTCACTGGTACAAAGAATCTCCTATTGGAGCATTTTCTTGAAACATACTGAGCTTCTCTTCTAGCTTGCCGACTAACTGTATTATCTTGGAACTAACAGATTCACACTTGGTGACATTTTTTTGTCCAAATTCTTTTGTCATAACAAATGCTTCTTACTCCTTTGCCCATCCTATACTGGAATACTTTAACATGTCTCTTTCTAAGATTCACTGTTCCTTCTTAATTTGAGACAGACTTGGAAGTTCCAGTTTATATATTTCAAATTGTTCCACTACTTTACTTCTTCATCTGCCACAAGCATTATATTCAATAAACCAAATTTTATGTCTAATGCTCATCAATTTTTGTCAGTTCATCACTCCTGTTCCAAGGAGACTATCTTTACACTGAGTCTTTTTTATACTATGCATGTATGTGATTAGTCCAAATGGCAGACACCCCAATGGTTTCCTTAACTGCCTCTGGATCTGCATGTTTTCTAGCTTGGCTAAGTGTAGTAATTATTGCTCTGGCAACTTGTCCTCACATCATCTAATTAGCTACACCAAGTCTCTCACTCATACTGCATTTCCTCCAAATCATACTAATAAACTGAGGAAAATTAAAACAGTTCATTTTAAACATAGAAGCTTCTATTACAGATACCGTTTTAGAAAAACTAATCGAAAATAGAAAAGTAACTTAAATTACAACTCTGTGATCCTTAATTGTCACTGGTTTAAAAACAATAGCCACTCCAATGTCTTTTATAAGGCAAATGTGCAATAATCAGGTTACTTTTATATACAGAAAGCTGGAGGCATGCAGTTTGTTTATAGAAAACTCACTGTGCTACCAGTCTAAGAAGGATTGAAATCCAAGATTGCAGAACACCATCTATTCGTATATATTTTGTAATATACAGTATGTAGTAATAAAATGCACTGCATTTTTTATTCCAACAGATGGTGCATCACAAACATTGGCACTGCTTTTACAAATCCCATTCCAAATGGTATATAACAGAGACAAATCAACTGGATGAACACAAAGACACTCTTGCTTTTATTAAGATGGTGTAACAAGGCACTATATAAGCGCCAGACCCGACACAGATTTGATTTTATACGTGCCTCCCGTGTCCAAATACTTTTTATTTCTCTTCACCTGTGGGGCACATCTTCCCCGTAATCCCCACAGGCACAACACAGTCCCAAACAACACACAAACGTATATCACCACACTCCCCTCTTCTACCACCACTCATCCACAAGCTTTGTCCTCCACCTCCCAACTCTGGCCGTTGAGTGGTGGATTGCTTGCTCCTTATATGGCCTACCCAGAAGTGCTCCAAGTGCTTGATCACGTTTCCGGTTGCACTCCCTGGTAGGGCTGAAGATTCGTCCAGTTGGGCTCAGGAGCCCATGTAGCGCCCCCTGGCGGCCACCCCAGAATCCAACAGGGCTGTGGAGAACTCCATCTCCCATGGAGCCCTGTGGGAGGCTAAAGCACCACTCCAACCCAGGGGGGCAGCCATCCAGCCTCCAGGGGGAGGTATTGCACTGTCCAGGGCTGCTCCCCCTGAATATATAGTGAAGGGGCGTCCCAGCCGGGCATGGGACCCGGCCGTCCACCACAATGGATACAACGGAACTCAAACAAGTAATATTAACATTAATTTTCCAATAAAATAAAAAACAAAAATTGTATTTAATGATATCATTTATTTGTCTGTACACAGTAAACCAGGTTGTCAAACTCAAGGCTTGTGGGCCGTATCTGGCCCTATACTCCTATAGTGTGCATTTCACATAAAGACTAGACAAAGAGCCCGTTTCAACAACGTAAGATGAAACGGGCACGAGTGCAATAGTACTAAGTATAAGCACCACAAACCTGATATAGGTGTATTGAATGAATGCGTAATTAGGCCTCGAGCTGTAGTCAAAATCACCTTTCAGGCCTCTAGAGCTTTAATCGAAGTCGCCTTTCTTTTTGAATTTTTGCGGCCGTAAATCCGCCGCCTCCCGCGATGTAGGGGTTGGATGTCGGTCAAAGTCTCCTTCCTCTTTGAATTTTCTCGGCCGCAATCACCTTTCTCTTTGAATTTTTGCGGCCGTAAATCCGCTGCCTGCCACGATGTCGGTCTCGTAAGGTTTTTTGGGCAGCTGCGCAGAAGGCGACTGCACATTCGGCTTCGGACATGCACAGAAGGCGACGTGCGCAGAAGGCGACTGCACAATCGGCTTCGGATGGATGTGAGTGAGTGAGTGAGGAGACTGGCGAATTATGTATTAAGATAAAAGAATTGAGAAAGCACATATACATAAGTATTCACAGCCTTTGCCATGAAGCTCAAAATTAAGCTCAGGTGCATCCTGTTTCCCCTGATCATCCTTGAGATGTTTCTGCAGCTTAATTGGAGTCCACCTGTGGTAAATTCAGTTGATTGGACATGATTTGGAAAGGCACACACCTGTCTATATAAGGTCCCACAGTTGACAGTTCATGTCAGAGCACAAACCAAGCATGAAGTCAAAGGAATTGTCTGTAGACCTCTGAGACAGGATTGTCTCAAGGCACAAATCTGGGGAAGGTTATAGAAAAAATTCTGCTGATTTGAAGGTCCCAATGAGCACAGTGGCCTCCATCATCCGTAAGTGGAAGAAGTTTGAAACCACCAGGACTCTTCCTAGAGCTAACCGGCCATCTAAACTGAGCGATCGGGGGGAGAAGGGCCTTAGTCAGGGAGGTGACCAAGAACCCGATGGTCACTCTGTGAGAGCTCCAGAGGTCCTCTGTGGAGAGAGGAGAACCGTCCAGAAGGACAACCATCTCTGCAGCAATCCACCAATCAGGCCTGTATGGTAGAGTGGCCAGACGGAAGCCACTCCTTAGTAAAAGGCACATGGCAGCCTGCCTGGAGTTTGCCAAAAGGCACCTGAAGGACTCTCAGACCATGAGAAAGAAAATTCTCTGGTCTGATGAGTCAAAGACTGAACTCTTTGGTGTGAATGCCAGGCGTCACGTTTGCAGGAAACCAGGCACCGCTCATCACCAGGCCAATACCAACCTTACAGTGAAGCATGGTGGTGGCAGCATCATGCTGTGGGGATGTTTTTCAGCGGCAGGGACTGGGAGACTTGTCAGGATAAAGGGAAAGATGACTGCAGCAATGTACAGAGACATCCTGGATGAAAACCTGCTCCAGAGCGCTCTTGACCTCAGACTGGGGCGACGCTTCATCTTTCAGCAGGACAACGACCCAAAGCACACAGCCAAGATATCAAAGGAGTGGCTTCAGGACAACTCTGTGAATGTCCTTGAGTGGCCCAGCCAGAGCCCAGACTTGAATCCTATTGAACATCTCTGGAGAGATCTTAAAATGGCTGTGCACCGACGCTTCCCATCCAACCTGATGGAACTTGAGAGGTGCTGCAAAGAGGAATGGGCGAAACTGGCCAAGGATAGGTGTGCCAAGCTTGTGGCATCATATTCAAAAAGACTTGAGGCTGTAATTGCTGCCAAAGGTGCATCGACAAAGTATTGAGCAAAGGCTGTGAATACTTATGTACATGTGATTTCTCAGTTTTTTTATTTTTAATAAATTTGCAAAAACCTCAAGTAAACTTTTTTCACGTTGTCATTATGGGGTGTTGTGTGTAGAATTCTGAGGAAAAAAATTAATTTAATCCATTTTGGAATAAGGCTGTAACAACAAAATGTGGAAAAAGTGATGTGCTGTGAGTACTTTCCGGATGCACTGTATGTCTATATTCCAGTGGGTTACAACTACATTCTCATCTGAAAGGACCGTTCAATCATCTGCCCTGACTGCGACTCTATGAGAATCAGATTTGGATGTACATAATGCTTCGATTACTCTGCAAGTACCTGTAGAACATGGGTCACTTGGTCACAGACTCCTCTAACAAACACCTCCTTACCTGTCCTCAGAGTCCTTGCAGCCATCATTCTCAGTTCCTGGTACAGACCAGAATTGCCATCAAGTTGTGCGTTGTAACAGCTCTCAATGATATCCAGGATGCCCTGCCAGATGAAACACCTCCTCCTGGGAACACCGGCAACAACAACACAACCCGTAACAACCTTCAGGGTCTTGTCATGGAAGGTTTCCCACATCACATTAGGATTAGCAGTCTCACCCAAGTCTGCAAGTTCCTCACAGAAACTGTGTGCAAACTCATTAGTAACAGCCTAATCTTAAGAGTCTGGCCAGATCCAGTCTCATTCTCGTAGTAGGTGGAAGCTATTGGACCTAAGCTTTATCTTCAGGGTAGAAAAAACAAGTCTGTGGTCAGAATTCACAAACCGGGCACTTCTATAGACCCTGCAGTTCTGTAGGAGCCTCCAGCGTCTGCCCACAAGAATGTGATCATCTCCTTCTCTGCACCTCCAGTATTGGAGTACCAGGTCCAACTCAGGGCACTGCAACCAGGATCCAGCAATCCACAGCTCCTGACCTTTTGCAAAGTCAAGAAACATGGAGCCACTTCACCATGGTCACCAGACCAATGGGGACCAACACAATCCTCATAGCCAGCCCTTTCAGTGCCAATGGTCACACTGAAGTCACCCATGACTAGAGGAGTGTCACCTCATGGACACCCATCAACCATAGAATGAAGCTGCATATAGAATTGTCTCTCACCAAGACATCTTTAATTGCAACTGGAGCAGACACCGAGACAAAAGACAAGGTACCATTACAGTGCCTTAATCTGAGTCTCACAATACGTTCATTGAAAGGATTGACATCGGACACCATTGGAAGGTGCCGATCTGCCACAAGAATGGCTACTGCCAGAGCATGACATAAATCAAGGCGTCCAGACCAATAAAAGGTGTACCCACTTACAGAGATCTGGCTAGTCCCAGGTCTGTGCACCTCAAAGAGTGCTGCCACTGAAATGCCGAGTTTACAAAATCTGTCCTGGGTATGTTGTTAAACTGCATCCGGCCTTGCAAGTTGTCCTCCAACTTGCTGGGAAAACTTGGTGGCTGGCGGCAGGATTGGCACTCCAGCCTCCGTAAACACTTCACACAGCTCCGAAATGGCAGACACGACTCCTTTCTGCTTGCTGTGGGAGTAGCTCTGTTGCATCTGCCCTAATGAAGGCTCCTCGCATTATGAAGTGTTTGAGGGAAAGCCCTCAGGAGAGCTAAAACCACCAGAGAGCCAATGAGGTCAGGCTTGTTGGGGATCGGAACTGGTGTGGTGCTGAGGCATCACCCACTGCACGGCAGCAAGTGGGTCCCAATTTGAGACGGCCCATCCGGGTAGGTGCGTGGAACGTCGTGTCTCTCCAGTATGATGATCATCTTCCTATGCTTTCGGAGGAGCTTCATAAACTTCCGTAAACAATTTGTGAAATTAGTGAAAATTACACAAGATCCCTGATCATACAATGTAGCCATCATGTGTACACTTGTTAATTTAAGATATTTTTTTATGTTTTAAAGCTGGTATTGTTTTTAAAATGGAACTACCATAAATCAACTAACCTACCCATTATGTTATATATTTTTTTTAGTTGCTAAAATGCTAAGTCAAATTTCTATTCATTTACCTAATATCTGTATTAAGCTGCTAGTTTTTTGGCATCATTTATTAAACAAGATGGGGTCATTTACAGTTTTGGCTAGTGCAGCAAAAATGATACAGCTGGTCATGTAGCAGTCATCATTTTTTCCACTTAATGCTGATTTCAGTTCCATGGCCATTGGTATCTTTCCTAACCCACTGCAGTGTAAAAGAAGAATAAAAAAACTGATAAAGAGAGAAGACAGATGTGAGGCACAGTATATGAATGTGACAAACAGAGAGATGTTTGTAAAAAAAAATGTGTTGGGAGTTGTTTGTTGATGTATAGTGGCCTGCGTAGGGTATATGAAGTGTTACTCTTGGCCCTCAATAAAACTGAGTTTAACACCTCTGCATTGCAGTAAAGGAATATTTGAAACACAGCTAAAAACTGTAGTTACTTGGGCACCGTTAAACAATAGGCAATTTACAAATACACAAATAACACTTTTAAGTATTCATACAAGTTCGATTTTTCTAATTTCAAAGAAAGCAACTAATTAACATAGAAAACAAAGATTCTCAGAACAGAGAAGATACAGGATGTTTAGCTTATTAGTCAAAAATGTCATCTGTCCATTTCCAATACCACTTTTTGAATTATGATCCTGTGCTCCTAATGGAAAACCAAAAGAAATGTAGCCAGTTGTATCATAAATATTGAATAAAGGTATTAGACAAATAAATAAATGTTAAGAAAAAATGTTAATGTTACCCTGAAACAATGGAAACAAGATGGGAATCAACCACTGGATGAGATGTTAAATCTTTTGGAATCCACACTAACACACACCCTCTTTTTCTCACAAAGCTAATTTATGATGAACAATTAACTTAGCATGCATGTGTTTGGGATGATACAGGATACCAGAATACACCAAGAAAAACCTAAGCATTCCTAGTCCAGAATTCAGACGATTCTTGGGGTGTGAGACACTACTGCTAATCATTGTGCAAATAAGCTGCCCCTATACATTAAATGCACCAATGAAAAACAGGATATACAAATTAACTTTTAATTTGATGAAGAAATACATGTGAATTCATGTAACAATTTTCACTCACTGTGTGATTGTTAGCAAATCATTTAACTGATCTGTGCTAAAACTGTAAAACACATTTCTGAAGAATTGTGTAGTAATACATTATGCAAATGCTTTAGAAGGTTATTCGACAGAAAACATATTAAAAGGGGGGAAAACTGCAAGCCACAGTAAAGATCATTTTCTCTTCAAGACAAGTACTGTTTATTCTTAAATGGCAGTACCTGAAAGATTATTCCAAAGCCTTAACTGTACAGTAAGGTTAAAAAAATACAAACCTTTTAGTTGAAGAAAAAAAAAACAGTAAATAAAACGCTATTCTACATAAATTGCTCGGCATTTTATGTGCTCTTTATATCAGTTATAGAAACTTAAAATTGGGGGTCCCCAACATTTACACAATAATAATTTACGGTACTAACGTACAGTTGTTTTTTTGGTGTATTGAAAATCGAGAGGAGAATCTTTACTAAGGCTGACTTGTTTCTTTTTTTAAAAAGCAAACAAGAAGTTTATGTTGTTTGCAAAGCGCAGCGTTAAGCGGTTGAACACGAACTCAAATCATGCTAAAATCACACAATTTAAAACTAAAACTACATTAAACTGCGAAAGGAAAGCTTCTAGGAAAGGTGGGCTTATGTGGCAAAATTACTACCATATGGAGAAGGCACGTACGTATTTTAACTAAAAGTACTAGTTCGCCATAAATGCTGCGAACACATTGTTTTTTATTAACACTATCGTCCACACTCAAATTCTGTTGTTACCAATTCCAGAAAATAACTTCGTTTCTTGTTCCGACTATTTTAATCTTTGCATTAAACTCTCACTAGTCATAAAACTCGACTATATCTGCATTTTATCTTACAGTACACTAACGTATGTTCCAGTATCTTCTCTGCAGTGCTATGGAGAAATTGCAGGGCTGTGAAGGAGAATACATCAGACGAACAGTACAATGCACCAATCACTCGTTAATTTAAGGCGGTACTTCCTCCTCTATGCACCAATCCGTGGGCCTCCTAACCCCCAAAAAAGAAATCTTTTTTATATCTTTGGTTGTCAGCAAAGCGAATGAGGGGGAGGGGAAATTGTGATGGCTGTCAATGTACTCATATCTATGTATAGATTGCTTTCTTTTTACAGTTTGTAGTTCTGTGTATTCATCTGAAAGGTAAATAACAGTTCATCTGCCTTGTTTTTTCCACCTTTATGTTGTGCACGGACAATTACTTTTTAACCAGGGTTGCATTTATTTGCAGGACAGTTATGATTTATGTCACAGAAGAAGTAGCTTTTTGAACTTAGTATTCCGCATGAAGTTAACAGTTGCGTCGAGTTTATTGTAGGGATTCTATATATGTCGTCGTATTCTACCGATCCCATAGTAGAATGTTGTATTGCTCTCATTATTCCGCGTGTGAACTTTTCCCCCCGTGCCTTTTAATTCAGATTGGGAGTTGAGAAGGGCTGGGTAGGTAAATGTAACTTACGCAGCGAGTCAGGGGAAGCCATGATCCAATCAGCGGCATTTCCAAAATATAACAAAATAAAAGAAAATCGAAAATGATAGCGAATAGTGTACTGACACATTTTGCTCTCGTTTTAAAGACACGACGACAGAATTTGTAGATGACAACGCATACGTGGTGTAAGCAATCGCCAGCGGCTTGGTAAAGTTTACGGGCGAAGTTTGCAGTGTGGGAAGTGGAGGCCCTGCGGACGGTGTGTTTTTTATTAAAGAAAAATCAGGAAGTCAGGGAACATACAGACATGTTGTGTATCATCATCATGGCACGGTTGAGATGGGGAAACACGAGCTAGAGTGAAAACGTAACGTGATTGTCAGCGAGCTCCTTGTTAGTACAGTGCTGTTGTTGAAGTCTTTTTGGGTCCAAACGTTATTTCCTTATTTATGTAAGGTAAAACAACATATGCTTAAATATCGCGGAGGGGATGGGAAAGAAAGGGGGATTGAAAGGCCTTAAGACAGATGTAATCAGCGTGTCCTTTACCTGGGGAGCGAGGATAAAACAAGCATTTTATTATTGGCGATTACGTGGAAAAGTACAATTCTGGTCATTTATGTCACCGGCTATCTGAAGCCACATGAAAAAGTTAACTCTAATAATCATTATTAGCGATGAAAAAATCAGATTCAGGCAATAATTTAGGTATTTATTCAATTATTTATTTATTTCCAACGTGTTAATCTGCATGGTTCACAGTCCAATGACTCGGGATAGTAAGTACGATAGAAATCACTGTCCAAAAGCATGATCGGTATTGTTATGCAAATTAGAACACGCTTCTCCCCACAGCGATACAGATGGAGCTGCAGGCCTTTGACCCGAGGTGCAATGAGCCTGTCGCAAAAAAAAAAAAGTCTAATTCTTTAGGTCGGAAATACTTGATTTGATTTTCTTTCTTTTTTAGCAAATCGTCTGTACTTATTATTTTTTCTAAGAAAAATAGGTTTCATTTTGTTCATTTAAAAGTATAATCAGCCGATTATGGTAAAAATCAATGACTATTATAATTTTTAGCGATTACCATGTTTTCTGTCATTTATTGTCAGATTAGTCAAAAATATTTCTGTCATTGTAAAACAGCTTGCATATTTTTGTAGAGGAAGTGGGTCAGTACTGTAACTTTTAAGCCGAAACATTAAACCATGATAAATAGACATTATCATTAAAAATCTACTTATGTTTGTACATTCATACATGTATATAATAGATATACATTATACACAGTATGTTTAAACGCCACTATTAATAATATTTTCTTATGTGACTTACATTTGTTTAAAGTTATTAAGTCATATTTTGTATTGTGTGTTAAGTTAGGAGTACAGAATATGTAGTGTTAATGACCTTCTATGTGCTCCCCATTAAGTAATATTTTAGTGTGTAAATAGTGTGTTAGATAAATCTATAGTACATCATATAGTACATTGCTATGTTTAGTATGTAAGTAAATATTTAATTATATATTTAGGCTATATGTTACTGTATGTTGTAAACTATGTTTATAATTCTGTAAGTGCCTTGAGCATGGGAAAGGTGCTATATAAATAACATTTATTATTATTTATTATTATTATTATTATATTAAAACTTCAATTAGGTGTATGTAATATTTTCACCAGTATATGGATTTTATGGTTAAGCATATTTCAGTCTCTATATATTTAATCTGTAATCAAGTGCTGGTGCATGTGAATATATATATGTGTGTGTGTGTGTGCATATATATGAGTACACGAGTATTTTTATTAGGAGTATAAATTTTAGACTGTATATGAAATCTGCAATAATTCGTTTATCCAACCATCCATTTTCTGAAATACTGAAGGGCTACATCAATGCATATTTGGAAGAAGGGGAAAAAAGGTGGTTAGATACACAACCTTGACACATCAAATGAAGGCCATATACATTAGCAGAAAGATTGTATCTCCAACATTCTTTTCTGTTTTCAGAATGGGAAGAACTTTTTCTTTTTCTTTCTATTCTCTGAGATAATCCAGGAAAGCTTCACAGGAATCCTGAAGTTAACCCAACAGCTTTAATCACAAGTTAGGACTCTTTAATATATGTAAAATATTAAAAACTTTATATTAATGCCAAGATTAGCTTTATTAGTATAAATAATGCTAAATGTAAAACATTACTCAAGCACTGTAGTAAGTACAGTTGTAAAGGTTCTTATTGCTGTCACACAGCTCCAGAGTCATGGGTTCAAACTCTAGCTTAACTATTGTGTATGAGTGTTGTGGTTGTCTGCTTTCACTACTCCTGTCTATTTCTTTATATACTTTTTTTTCCCCTTGTATCCCCTATCTGATCAAGTAAATATAAATAGATCACATGTGAGTGAGTTGAGGGTGTGCGTATGCGTGTTCCCTGGTAGATGCTGCCAAGATAGGCATTGGCCAACTAGTAACCCAGAATTGGATTATGCTGTATTGGGAATGGATGCTTGTTTATTAAGTGTTTTAAAAATATGGAGAATAGCAAGTGTATTTGGTATTTTGTTGAAATACTTATTGTATCATATCATTTAATATATCTTGTTTCACAGGGAATACCTATAGCATTTTCGTGTTGTGAGAAGAACTTCATAGAAAGAAAAAATAGTCTACTTATTTAATGCATTTAATGTTTTTTCACAAATGCAAGTTTAAGGTCATTATATCCGATATTATGGCATTGAATAAATTAAAGTCTCCATGTTTCTGTAAAAATAAAAAACACATTGGGAAAAAAAATGGTTTGTAGGAATTAGTTGGTAATTTTTGTTCTAGGTTATAATTCCGTTTTAAATAATGTACGTATAAATTTTAGTTGTAACTTACCAGCAATAACTCTTAGAAGTATTTTAATTTTCGATGTGAAGTATAACTGTAAATACACATTTTACTAATCTTCACCTTTTGTTGTTTACTGTGTTTTGAAATATTTTGTTTAAAATTTGTAATTTTCCTGTTCTCTTCTTTTCAAGGTTGTGAGATACTTGGAATAAATGTCCACTCCAACAGACCCTTCAGGTGGTATGCCTCATCCTGGCCCTTCTCCTGGTCCAGGGCCCTCCCCCGGGCCAATTTTAGGTCCCAGTCCTGGACCAGGCCCTTCACCAGGGTCAGTCCATAGTATGACTGGACCAAGTCCAGGGCCACCCAGCGTTACTCACTCAATGGCAAACCAAGGAACAGGTGAATACTCTCAGGAGAGTATTCACCAAATTCACAAGGTAATTTTTGCAGCTTTTAGCATTTGTGTATTTATGTTGTAAAATAATAATAAAGTATACTTCTCTATGATTTTTTTGGTATTTGGTACACCTGATGATTACATTCTAATTTTTTTTTTCAATGTTTTTGTAATCAAATTCTGGAATCTTTTCGTGTATTTTTTTTTTTTTTTTTCTTTTTTCATGTTTTACCAAGTTTACTGTTTTTTTTTTTTTTTCTTTTTTCCCCTCAGTTGCTTAAATTATTACCATGTGTTATAAAATATTTAACTTTTTCTGCTCTAGCCTATGGATGGCATGCATGAGAAAGGAATGGGAGAAGAAATGCACTTTGGTCAAATGAAGGGAATAGGAATGAGATCACTTCATACTGGAATGGGGCCTCCACAGAGTCCAATGGATCAACATAGTCAAGGTATTGATGCAATTTAATAATAATATTGCATTTTTGCAGGTTGTATTGTTTTGTATACTTTTTTGTATTATGTTGTCTTTGTATTTGATAAGTTAAGGAAAATGTATTAATTTATATGCTGACAGGATTCTTATAGTACTTAAGGCTTTGTATGTGTTGTCATTAGAAAGAAAAATTTAACACAGATGTCAGGAAAATTTTCTTTGTTGGGGTAACTGCATGGGGTCTCCAATGATGAGAATATCAGGATGAATGTCTGCTTGTTTATTGTGTGAGAATATGCTTGTAGTGTATGATTCTCTGTTTGCCCCTCAAGCATACTTCTTCATGAAATCTTAAATCCTGTAAAGAAATTTAATAGTTAATATATAAAAGAATAAAGACAAAGGCAGTGGGTTACAGAATTTAGTGAGTGGAGTTATTCGCTCCAGTATTATATGACTGGGATAATTTACCTATGATTTATTAGTCTACTAAATGTGACTATTAAAAAAATTAGTTATCAAAAAGTAAATATAATTTAAAGTCTTTTGGTGTAACATGGAAGATGACAGCATCTGAGAAATCAATACTGTTGTGAAAACCATACCAAATAATATTGTGGCAAGAAGTGGAGGACATTCTGCAGAGCAGTGTTGTCTAGTGAAAATGTAAGGATTTATAAATTTAGTTGAAGATGACTGGACGGTTCCATGCAGTGAACTGGTCACTTGTCACAGACAGTGCAAGTGTAAGGGGGAGGTGATTGTGGCAATTTTCTGCTTGCATAACTGTAAGTAATCCTTGTAGCATTAGCATCACCCAAAAGCAGATGCATTTCACTCTTTAGCAGGAAATTTGCATCACACAGTGAAAGAAGGTTGAATGACAGTTTCAGAGATTTTTGGGGTGCTGGATATTTTATTATCTGTCCTATATATATATATATATATATATATATATATATATATTACTCTTAGGTTTGATGGGGTGCTTTAAAAAAATTGGCTCTACAACAACATTTATTTATATAGAACATTTTCATACAAAAAAGTAGCTCAAAGTGCTCTAGTGTGTAGTGTGTGTATGTATGTATGTGTGTGTGTGTGGACACTCTGCAATGGACTAGCTGGCACCTTATCCAGGTTTGTCCCTGCGTTGTGCCCTATGCTTGAAGGGATAGGCTGCAGCCCCTCCGTGGCCCTGTTTAGGATTAAGCGGGCTTAGGAAATGGAATGGTACAGTAATATCCTAAGATATATCATGTTTTACTGACAATTTTAAAGATGTCTTCCTATCTTCTGGATATGTTTTAATTGCTGTCTACATTGTCAATGTTAACATGTTCATTTGCATATTTTTAGTAATGTTTACGGGTACAAATTGCAGATAAAACACTCAGAAAATTTGTTTTTTTCATGAACTAGTCTTTTGTCTTTCAAATAGTGGCTTAACCATACCATATTTATTTAAAACATAGGCAAATTGCCTGTGCAAAATCAGTAAATGTGGGTGATTTCATTTTTGGCCATTATTGGCAGATGTTAGTGATAAGGTTAATGTCTCATAAACTACTAATTTAAGTAACTGTTATACTCTGCAAAATATGTGTTCCTTTTACTTACATTGTTTACCTTTATTTTTTTAAGACTGTATGTTATTTCATCATAGGCAATTAACACTTCTGTTACATACTAGTAGATCTTGCTGCATACATTTTTGCTTTGTATAATTCAAGCAAGTACAGGCACCGGCAGAATACTCTTGTTGGTTCAAGCAAGCTTACAATACAAATTTGCTGTTTCCTTACGGTTCTGGTGCAGGATTCCTTTGTACTTCTGTTAGTGCAGATAACAGGTATACTTTGCTTTAATGGTACGTGTAAATCATTTTCATTGATTTTCTTCACATTCTTATGTAATAAGACAGTGATGCCCCTCTTTATATGGTAGGACCTACCTCTCCCTATCTTCTGAAGTATTGGTTGATACTATGGTTGTCCTTGATTTTTTTTTTTTTGTTTTCTTTGAGGCATGCAACAGTCATCTTGTGTAAGTGAATGAGATGTATACAAAACATATTTGAAATGTATTTCTGACTTGGTTACTTATAGAGTAAGAATTTTCGTGATATATTTTAAGATCACTGTAATTTAGAGAACCTGTTTATCTTTCTGACACATTCAGAATATGTTTTTCAAATGATAAGGTAATCAAAGCTCTGGACAAATTTGTATTTTTTTTGGTTTTAGTTTTAAATGAAAAGTCTCTTCAACTTCCTCGATGTATTGTATTTGTTTTAGCTATGGATAAAAGCATTTATCCATCCAAATTTAGAAAAATACATTAGGAAATTTAAAATAACTTAAGTATTTTCAGCATTATTTTTGATTCTCCACTATTTTTGAGCATTAGAAGAATTCACCAAGTCTTTAGTGAAAATACCTGAAACATCCATCCACTTGGCAATACCATATTCCTCTCCTCTGCTCTTAACAGACATTTTTGCTACTAATGCTGGTTTTGCATTACAAGTCATAAATATATTGTCAACAAGTGTGATTTAAAATTTAGAAAACGCTGGGTGGTATGCAGGACTAGATTTTAACCTACCACAACTTCACACAACTTTGTGATTATTACAACTAAATATGCTTAATATATTTTATTGAAGAAAAAAGTACTTTGTTTATTGCTGGAAAATCAGTTAACCTTAGTGTTATACATTTTACTTGTGTTGAAACAACCTTTTATTTGTGAGGTTTTTTTTTTGTTTTGTTTTTGTTTTTTAAAAACTGAAGGTAGTTATTTTCCACCTGTGTGTTGGTTTGAGTAACCATGTCAGACTCTGTGATCTTCTGTCTTTTTATTTAGTTTAAAATGTTTGCCATCTTTTCTTTTTTGAATTGATGATCAATTTGTTTCAGCATCACTGCACATTTGTTTCTGCATCTTGGTAGTGTTTTATTACAAACACAGTTTTAATAGTGTTTGTGCATAGATCTTAGTTGCAGTGACCACATAGCTTAAATTGGAGAAAACACGATAACATCCAAAATTTCTTATATCTTTAAAGTTTATTTCCATACCTATATTTTCAATTATTGTAGAATACTTACCAAATTACTGTTTGGTGAAATCAATATTCGATCCAAAAATAATTAGAAGAGTATATCACAAATCAAGTATATGTTACCCCTCTATAGTTCTATAAATGTATTTATTCTATTTTATATCTTGTAATGTTAACAACCTGTACAGCAATAGTAGTCAATTGTTCAAGTTTTTAAACTGTTTATCCACCAGTAAAAATTTCCTGTTACTTTCTTTGTCTTATTTGGTTTCCTTGTAACAAAAAAAAAAAATAAAATAAATAAAAAATTATATTTTTTATTTCTGAAGGGCTCATTCCTGCAATGTATAAATAATAAAGCATAGCTTACATGAGCACTATATGAGCAATAACTGTATTCTAACTAACTATTCTAACTATAGCAACTCTACTTCTTTATTAACAATACTACAAAAAGAAGTAGAAAAACTTATATGCATTGGTAACTAAATAGTCACTATATGTCCTCTGCAATTATTGTGCCACTGCCATTTTTCATGAAGCTGAGTTTAGCAACTACCTAAACTAGGGCTGGGTGATATGAAAAAAATCTTGTCACAATTTTTCTTCATATCAGTCAATATCAATATACTGTATATCAAAATATAAATCAAATCACTATTTCTGCCAAGCTTAAAGGTTCCTTTTTACTCTTAAGTGAGATGTGAAGGTATCATAAGTTTAATTTTGGTCTAAATGTTATTTATTTTCTCTCAGAAGTTGAACATGACAGACATACTGTAGAACATTATACAACTGTATTTCAAATAAATAAAATAGGTATATATAATAAACTAAAATCTTACTTCTGACCAGTCAAAAGATTTCAAGTTTTATAGGAGAACACACTAAATTTGTTGGTCAGCTCCAAATAAATAAATCAAAATCTTAATTCTAAAATCTTAAATCTAAAACCTGAAATATTGAAAGCTTTAAGTTTTACAGGGGAGCAAAAAGTAAATTCTTTGGTCAGCTCCAAATAAAAAAAGTAGGTATTGATACAAAATAAAATCTCAAAAAAACCTACCTCAATAGTATATCCTTTCCTTTGTGTAGATTCAAAATGTTTTAAATGGTTGGGAAGCAAACCCACAAATAGACATCATTCTGTATATATCAGTACAGATTTCAAGGAGCTTTCAAAAGTAAAGGAAAGAGAACATAAACAAAATTGACATATTCACTCAATTGTGGTCAGCTTATGCTCCAAGTTAGAAGTCTGCACTGCGGGACTCGTGGGACCCAATGCAATTGCTTGTGATGGGGAACTGATTTTCAATATTGCGGTCGACACCCGTGTGCAGGCAGGAGCTAGAGTCTGGGAAATTCAATCTAAAACAGAACATACGTTATATATAGAATTTATGAATTCAGATAGAATTCATATACAGTACTGCAATTCATTTGCCTAAGCAGTTAGGATGCATGCATGTACTGTCTTGTACAGAGCATTCTCAAGATTGCAGATCCCAGAGACAGCCTTGCATCCACAGCAGACAACATTAAAAAAGGAGAGTACAAGACTGTAAAATAAAGTAAAGGTGTCATTGTTATCAATGGCGATGGCAACCAAGTGCCATTTGCTTTCTGTGATAAATGTGCTAACATACAGTGGACACGTCAGGCACCTCAGGTTTAAAACGCCACGTGTGTGCAGTAGCGAAAGGTCAAACTACACTGACATTCTTGCCAAACTTGTCAAAAGTAACCACTAATGCCTAAAAGTGAAGCGCAGGATACATGTGTGTCATAAAGCGGTATATCCTTGCAAACAAAATCCAGAGTGTCTGGTGAGGGCTATATATAACTTGAGGAGTACCTGGTCGATATGGCAGCCAAAATCAGAAACTCTGAAGTTTAAAGAGACACTGCCCCATCTGACGACTGTATCGCAGTATATGGTAGAAAAAGCCAAAAACTGAGAAAGGATATTGCATATGACATTGTAGAGACCGTTAATAATTATGGGTGTGCTGTCACAACTGGTATTTGAACTAAAAACTTCTTTCATATCTTCTGCCATCCATTATATTAATGAGCGCTATAATCAAGGGTGTTTTTTTGCTACCCCGTTTGAAGCAGGCACTATTAAAATGGTGAAAGGCCAGCCCTGGCAAAGACAGGCATAGGACACAAATTCAAAGCACACAGAGCTTTTATTTTTTCTTTTCCCTTGTGGGAAATGTCTTCCACAAGCACAGCAACACAGTCCCAAACACAAGCACAATAACCAAACAGAATTCTTTTCCTTTTTCTTTTTTCTTCTTTTTCTCCTCCACTCCTCCTGGCAAGCTTCATCTCACTCCTCCCGACTCTGGTTCCCGGAGTAGTGGCTGCTGGCTCCTTTTAAAACGTACGCAGAAGTGCTCCAGGTGCCTGATGACCTATTTCCAGCAGCACTTCTGGGTGTGACGGAAGAGCTGCTCTGTAGGGCTGAGCAACAGCTACAGCACCCACTGGCAGCACCCACGGATCCCAACAGAGCTGCACCAAACTCCACCTCCCATGAAGCCCTGCGTCCTAGGCACCACTTCAACCTAGGGGGGCTGCCATCTAGTGCAGTGGGGATGTAACGCTCTGGATAGGCTGGCTCCCCTGGTCCTCCCAGTGTGGAGGTGTCCCGGTCGGGCAAGAGCCCAGGCCGTCTGCCACAATGGGTGAAAACATTTGCGCTTTACTATTTGAAAAACTTGAGTTTTCAGAATTGACTATTACTGACTGAGGAAAAAACACAATCTTGGCCTTAATTGACTACATCAGATCTAAACTGTGGTACCCACATTATTAACATGATTCTCTTAAGTGCTTTTACACCAGCAGTGATGGACAAAGCACCCATTGTTGCACAGTTTCTGACTAGTGTAAAAAGACAGATATTTTAAACATACTGGACAACAAGGCTATCTTACAAGGTCACTCAAACAGGTCTGTGGAGAGATGATATTTGCAATAACTACAATTTAATGCAATTGCACTAAATCACAGAGGTCAATGAAGTTCACTGGTCAGTTGTTAGTAATGCCCTTTTTCATCTCGGAGCTTGCAAGCAGACAAGGAGATGCCTGTACGTTTCACAGTGCTTTGTTTGGTTACAGTGTGCTTATAGTGATAAGCAAAACATATTGTGAGAAAGTGGGGAGTGTTTGTTAAGCAACCAATAATATGCTGACTAGATAAGCATATGTTTTAAGCTTAAACTTGTATGCGCAACTTGTATGTAGACATCACCTATGTTCTGTGTCCATTCCGCATTGTTTTGGATTAAATAGTAATTATTAACATAGATCGTAGTTTATTTCAATATAGAATAGTAATTGGTTACCTACTTACAAAGCTTTAAACAAGACATGTTGCATACACAGCTCTCTTTTCTTTTCTTATCCTTTCTGTGAACAAGATTTGCAAACTTGTGCTCAGAAATTATTTAAGTCCCATCGGAAGATCTGTATTAAATACAGATGAAGCAGAATTATTGCAAAAAAAAAATGAGAAGGACAACTGGGCCAAAGAGGGGAAACCTTCAGCCACTTCCTTGTACAATATCATGTTAAACAGGGTTACCAGCCAATGATTATTTTTTTCCTTCCTTCCATCCATCCATCCATTTTCCAACCCGCTGCATCCGAAACACACGGGGGTCTGCTGGAGCCAATCCCAGCCAACACAAGGCGCAAGGCAGGAACCAATCCTGGGCAGGGCGCCAACCCACCACAGGACAGACACACACACACACCCACACATCAAGCACACACTAGGGCCAGTTTAGAATCGCCAATCCACCTAACCTGCATGTCTTTGAACTATGGGAGGAAACCCATGCAGACACGGGGAGAACATGCAAACTCCACGCTGGGAGGACCCGGGAAGCAAACTCGGGTCTCCTTACTGTGAGACAGCAGTGCTACTACTGTGACACCGTGCCGCCCCACTTTTTTCCTTAATAGAAGCAATTTGTTTCTGCAGGCAGGACTGGGACAAATCCAGCCAAGTGTATGTGAGAGTGGGCGGGCGTGGGATGGTGTACTGCAGGAGCAGGCAGACACAGGTTTAAAAAACTCAGTCCCGTAGAGACCTCTACTCCATAGCAAAAAAAAAAAAAGGAAAGAAAGGCATAAGAAATCCCTATTAGTGCAGCACTTGCTTGACTCTGGGACTGTAAAGTCTTACATAGTGCATGCTCTAGCACAGGTGTCGAACTCCAGTCCTCGAGGGCCGCAGTGGCTGCAGGTTTTCATTCTAACCATCTTCTTCATTAGTGAGTCGTTTTTACTGCTAATTAACTTCTTTTGCTTTAGTTTTAATTAACATGTCTCAGGCCCCTTAGTTGACTCTTTTTCCTTAATTAGTAGCCAAACAATAATGAGACAAACAAGCCACCATATGACCAGCTCACCTGTGCCCATCACACATATCTGAAAATAAAGAAAGGTGAAGGTCTCAGTAAGGTTGGTCTCTCAGGTCACCAAAACATTTTGATGGTGTTCTTAGAAAAAACAGAAAAATCAACAAATTTGGAAATATCTGCTGTGGCAGAATGAGAGCAGCAACAAGCCATTGAATTAAATAACAGGCTTAATTAACATCAAGAATCAACTTCTCATTAAGAGACTGTTTGGAGTGAAATTGGTTGGAGTTTGAAATCCCAGTTTAGCTGGTCATCTGTTTGCTCGTTTCACATCTCATTTCTGTTTGGCTGCCATTTAATGAAGAAACAAATCAATTCAGAGGACTGACTCCTTAAAAACAGGGCTATTGAAATGAGGGGAAAGGAATTAATTAGCAGTGAAAACTACTCACTGATTAGGAAAAGGGTTAGAATGAAAACCTGTAGCCACTGCGGCCCTCCAGGCCTGGAGTTCGACACCCATTGGCTTCTTTTCAGGTGTTTAATGTATTTTGTCTTATTAAACACTTTTTGCCATTTAAATGTGTATTTCAAAATGTACAGAAGAAAGTCATCCGTTTGTGAATTGGAAGTAAAATGTGTATCCTTTAAGTCCATAATGATTATTTTTCAGGTCTAGTAATATTAATATCAATAAGTGATATGATTAACAACTTCTTAAGATATATTTGAATTCTGACCCAAGATTTTGTTTATGTAAATAAAATGTCTGGAAGTTTATTTCTGGTGTTTTTTTGTTTTTTTTTTTTTTAAATGAAATCCTGCTCACTATAGAGTGGCTTAGAACTTTTTGTCATTTAAAAATACGTAGTTCATTGATTTATCATTTAATGCTATTACACTTGAAAAATGTAGCAGTCGCTACAATAATTTAAAATTCTTAAAATGTTCTTTTTACAATTTTAACTTTGGATGTTAAATGTTTCACATCTCAGCTATTAAATAAATGGAAATTTATTTTAATCAGTTACAAATTGCTTGTTTTACTGTGTCTTTAATCTTATCTGTAGTTTCATCAGAGTACGTTATCCATCCATCTATCCATCCATTTTCTTAGCCTGTTTATCCAAGGCAGGGTCGTGGGGCAGCCAGAGCAGCAGTCATTGGGCACAAGTTAGGAGTAACACCTTGACATGGCACCAGACCATCACAAGATGAACACACACACTCACTAGGGCCAATTTAGCAACACCAGTTCACCTAACCTGCATATCTTTGGACTGTGAGAGGAAACTGGTACACCTGGAGAAAACTACATGGTGAAAATATGCAAACAGCTCGCAGGAAGCATTCTGACTACTTCATAACCCAGTTTTCTAGTTTTTAAGTCAAAACTTATACAGTAATCCCTCCTTGATCGCGGGGGTTGCGTTCCAGAACCCCCCACGAAAGGTGAAAATCCGCGAAGTAAAAAACATATGATCATATGGTTATTTTTATATATTTTAAGCCCTTATAAACTCTCCCACACTATTACAAACATTTCCCACAGCATAAACCCTTTGTATTCTCTTAGATATTAGGTAAGATTCGTTAAAATTATGCACGAATGTAAATACACTGTTTATATACAGTAAAACCTAAATATTATTTTAAAGATATTGAGTGTCTCCGATATCACATATGTTACAGCCATTACGACAGACAGGCCACCAGCAACAAATACGTACAATGCAAGAAAAATTGTATACAGTAAAATGTGTGCACGGTGACACTAAACTATGTACATGTAATAAGTACTGTATGTAGAAAATTAATTATGGTTACTCACCAACAATGACACGACGACTTGTCCGATAACGATGAGTTTAATTTCACTGCACAACAAAGGAGAGCATTACAGCTCTTCTAAAGGAGCCTCTTCAGGCGATTGTGTAGCAACACCGTTGTTCTTCTTCCGGCAGTCTTCAATCCAAATCCCTAAAGCAGATTCCATCCGGACTACCGCCTTATTACATACACTTACAACTCGTTTTGCGCCCTGGTTAAAGGACACTGCGGCCGTAGATCTTATATGCTTTTCCTCCTTTTTAAATAAAAAGAATTGTGGACTCATTGATGCCGTAATGGCATCCTACAGCGGTGTAGCTGTTCCCTGCCTTCAACATATCCAAAACTTTTACCTTTTTGGCAATCGTTAGCATCTTCCGTTTGTGTTTGGGCATGGCCCCTGAAGCAGTAGTAGGAGCAGATTGTTTTGGAGCCATAACGAAGGGCTTGACTAAGCACAAAGATAAAGAAAAAAGAGCACAAAAGTTAACTCTTTACACAGCGAAACACTTTGATGCCGAATGAGTGAGACGAGACTTCCTGGTTAACGCAGCGGAATCGAATTCGGCGGTCTGTCGCTGAGCCAATCAGCACAAAGGAACTTAAGTGCATGCTCTGATTGGGTAGCTTCTCAGCCATCCCCCAATAGCATCCCTTGTATGAAATCAACTGGGCAAACCAACTGAGGAAGCATGTACCAGAAGTAAAAAGACCCATTGTCTGCAGAAACACGCGAAGCAGCGAAAAATCAATTTAGATATGCTTACATATAAAATCTGCGATAGAGTGAAGCCGTGAAAGTCGAAGCGCGGTACAGCAAGGGATTACTGTACTGAAAACGTCTGTTTAATGGAAATATCAGAAAAAGTACTTCTATTGCATATTTTGCAGAAAAACAATGAAACTTAAATAAAATAATAATGAATCAAAATTACAAACTTATAGTTTGGACCATGGGTATATTTAGTTTCTGATATTGATACATAACCTCATAAAGTTGAATAAAGTGTAATGATGATTGAAAATGACACCATTTATTGACGATTGATCCCTCAGCAGAGACAAGTTGTCTCCAGGCTAAAGTCAAAGTGAATTTAAAAGAGAGACCTGTGTAGTGACTGGTAAAGGTTGGGCTGAAGATGGACAGAGTTTGAAGAAAGGTCAAGTGAGAGAAAAGACAAGTATCATCAGAACAACCAAACAGCAGGGAAGCAGGAAGGAATGGCACTGAAGTAAACTGAAGTACTACTGGGGTCCTAAAGTTTGCACCCAGATATCCACAGTGACTTCAAGTTTTAGTTCCAGCTGAATTTCTTAGTCAGAAGTGAGTGGTTGCTAATATTGGAACTTGCTAATTAATTTCCTGGCTTGTTAATACTGTCATTTTGCCACATTAAATCACATTTACTCTGTAAAGTTCTCTTTTCTGAGAATATCATAGAAATGATTTGTGAACCAGAGTTGATTAGTACTCCTTGGTCTTTTTTTCTTTTCCATTTCTTTCTAAATATCTTATTGTTCCTCTATACATTGGACTTTGAACAAACACTATTACATACCTAGGCTCTTTATAGACCCTGTATATGTATGTGGAAAAAGCTATTTCAGTGATATGTGCTATTTCACTCTGTGTAGCTCTTCACTTTCAACCTCCTCTTTATTTTGTCTGAGCTCTGCCTCTCCTAAAATGCCCTGTCCAGAACATTCTGGATCCGATGACATCAGAAGTATCAGTCTGCACTGCCTTATTCTAGTGTTCATTGCTTGTCTTCCTGATGTATGCCTGTGTGTCTCTCTATGACATGTCATTTTCAGTTAATGACATTGACTTTTTTAAAGCCTTCCTGTATTGATAAATGTCTGTGACATTTCTTTTGTTAACCCTTAACTCATAAATACCTAAATAATAAACAATAAGATATAAATGCAGGTGTAATGACACCGTCTGTGTTTTTTTTTTTTTTTTTTTTTCCCCCCACTGTTGGAAGCTGTTACAAGTGATGTGGCTTGTGCTGATTCACTCTTTGCAGCTGCTACAGTTGCCTGCTAACCTTCACATTTAGCTTCCTCTTCCTTGTCTCTTCTCTGCCCTTCTTTAATTTTCTGCCCAGAGCATTCAGGATCTGATGGCAGTATCTCTTTGCACCTCTTCACTCTGGTGTTCATTGTTCGTCTTCATGCTTCTTGACACTGATTCTTTCTCTGACTTTTACTCTGCTGTCAATGACAGGACATTTTCAAGAGCTTACTGTTCTGGTACTCATCACTATGTTTGTCTTTCTCTTAACTCTCTAAATTTGTAAATACCTAAATAATAAGGAACAAGATTGAAATGCAGATATGCAGTAATGAACATACATAGATATGAAGAAATCCTGAAAACAGTAGGTTTTGTTCAAGTTCTGTTTACAAACGCAGCACTTAATATGTGCATGTAAAAATACTGACACTACCGCATTTGAGGTTGCTACTGACCCTATATATTTTAGGATAATAAACGATCCTAACAATAACTATTTTGGCATATTCTTGGTAGTAAATTGTTGTTAAGCAAACTTGGGGAATAGTATACGTAGTAATAGCATACACCGCATAATTATGTATTGATGGGTGAACACTTCCTGAAAGACACAGTTGTCCAAATGGGGTTGGTTTTGAGGATACGACTGTAGGTGAATGAAAAGATGGAACTCTGGAGAGGGAAACATACAATACAGCGTTTTACACGCTGCATACAGCGATTCACATCGAAGCATAGACACTGCTAAAACCATGGGATACCCCTCGCACACCGTTTTACATGCTGCATACAGCGTTTCACATTTGCGACAAATATGATTCTTCTTAGATGGTCCTGTCGCGTCCACCCTCGCTCTTGAAGCATACACACTGCCTGGTCATGTGCCCGCTCGCAAGAGCAACTAACAGAGACCCGCCCACCAACTGTAAGACCATGGGATACCCCTCGCAAACGGTTTTACACGCCGCATACAGCAATTCACATCCGCGACCAATATGCTTCTTATGGGGTGGGTTTGAGGAATCGACTGTAAGGGAATTCTGGAGAGAGCAACATACAATTGTCTGTGACTGAAAACTGGAGGACCGCCGCCGTGCCCCCACCTCCCAGAGCGAGGGACGGGGCTGGATGGCAGTCGCGCATGGAGGTCGGAATGGGGTGTGAGGGGAAGGATGCCCAGTGAGGACGACGTATTGATGGGTGAACAGTCATCTCTTAGTCATCATTCAGTACGCACTGCCTACTCATGTGTCCGCCCCCAACTCCTCACCTGAATTGCTTTCATCTGTGTACAGTCCACATGCACTTGTGAGTCACGTTGACTATTCATTTTCCAAACACCGCCCCAGTTGGTTTCGCATCTGCTACAGTCCACATGCACCTCTGAGCCATGTTGACTTTTCATTGTTCTGTTTGTCCGGGCCGGGTGAGGTTTCCCGTGTTGAGTCTAATTAAGCCAAAGGCTCCACACCTAGTGGTGCCCTTCCGTCAATTCCTTTAAGTTTCAGCTTTGCAACCATACTCCCCCCGGAACCCAAAGACTTTGGTTGCCCGGCGGATCATGGGAATAACGCTGCTGGATCGCCAGTCAGCATCGTTTATGGTCGGAACTACGACGGTATGTGATCGTCTTCGAACCTCCGACTTTCGTTCTTGATTAATGAAAACATTCTTGGCAAATGCTTTTGCTCTCTCGCGAATTGTTAGTGGGCAGGGCTCTGACGTGCGTGTGCCATGGTTGGTTGCTTAGTGAATTGTTGGTGGGCAGGGCTCTGTGAGTTGGCGTGCATGGCTCCGTCATGCGTATCACACGGTCTGTCCTGTGTTCTGCTTCTTTTGTGCCCTGGTCGACAAACAAACTGTTTTACACGCTGCATACAGCAATTCACATCCACGACAAACATGCCAGCTGCCCGGCGGGTCATGGGAATAATGCTGCTGGATCGCCAGTCGGCATCATTTATGGTCGGAATTACGATGGTATGTGATCGTCTTCAAACCTGCGACTTTCGTTCTTGATTAATGAAAACATTCTTGGCAAATGCTTTTGCCCTCGCGCGAATTGTTGGTGGACAGGGCTCTGTCGTGCGTGTGCCATGGAGATGAAAGCGACTTTCATGGTGTTTGTTGCCTGGAGAGCAAGGATGGACGCAGGCCGGGGAATAAGGAGTATTGTGTAGACAAATGTTTTCCGTGTTCCTGCAGGACCATCTAAGAAGAAGCATGTTTGTCGCAGATGCGAATTGCTGTATGTAGCGTGTAAAACAGTTTTCGATGGTGGATGCAGTCGTGCGTCGTAACCGAAAAGTCAACGTGGTTCAGAGGTGCATGTGGACTGACTGTAGCAGAGATAAACGTGAATGATGCAGTGTTTTGTGAGTTGCTGCGTCCGAGTAGGTGGGCGTGGCTCTGCGAGTTGTCGTCGTATCCAAAGGTCTTAGAGTTGGTGGGCGTGGCTGCATCCTCCGTGCTCCATGGGTGTCTTGCTCGCTGGCAGCTTAGTGAATTATATATATAGATTACATTGCACCCATATTCTTACAAATTAGGCTTTACCTTCCAGGTCCTTGTAGAGAACTATTAAGAATCATAAAATAGATAGTTTCTCAGTTTTAATATTTAATGTATTGTTTATCTGAATGTTTGGTCTAATGTGATGCAACAGTCATTCAAGTAAACCTCTTTTCCATAGCAAGGCCACTTTTTCTGTCCTGCATCATTCCTCCCTCCCTCTTGTGAGTGGTCTTCTCATAAGTGGAGCTGATGTAAAGTTCAATAGAGAAGTTTCAATTATAAAAGCATAGAGAAACTCGCAGATATTAGATGCCTAATGTTTTCAGGTTGTTCAGTACTCTTGCCGGCAGGAAAAAGAAATCTTCAGGTTGATTTTAAAATACAATAGTTTACCTGGATTATATAATTACAAGTATCTATACTCTCATACTGTCCCAAATCTTTTGTGACAGTTGGACTTTGGTTTGTTGCAGCAGTTAAAAATATTGGGCTAAAATAAACATTTTTTTGTCCTCTTGGAAAAAGTTTTGTATGATTTATTTAAAAGAAAGATATTAACATCAAAGTTCATATTTCAATGCACACATGTATTTAGGTGATACTTAAGTTTTGCTCATCTTAATTGTGCATACAATAATTTAAAAGCCAGCCTTGTATATCTGTGGATAGATGCAAGAACAATGTTACATTAATAGCATATGAAACTATGCCTGCTTCAATTGGCTGCCCTGTTTCCATGTTTAGAGTGAATAGATATTTTATCATTGCCTATTCCAACACGTTGCATTGTGATTTCTTTTGATATGTATGCTTCTCTATAAATGTTCAATGCAAAAAAGAAATTGCAGGCACCTTCTAAGTCAATTCTAAATGACACGGGTGACCAATGTAGTGACATCAAAAATGCAGAGATGTGCTCGGATTTTCTTTTCCTAGTTAAGATTTCCACATCTGCATTCTGCATTAGTTGCAATCAATTGATATCTTTTTTGGGTAGTCCTGAGAGGAGTGCATTACAGTAATCTAGTTGACTAAAAACAAAAGTGTGAACTAATTTTTCAGCATCTTGCAAAGTTATAAGGGGTCTCATTTTTGCTATATTTCTTAAGTGAAAAAATACTGTCCTAGTAATCTGATTAATATGTGATTTAAAATTTAGGTCAGAGACAATAATAATCCCTAAATTCTTTCCCTCTGTCTTAACTTTCAAGCCTAATGGATCAAGTTTATTTCTAATACCCTCATTTTATCCATTTTTGACAATCACTAAGATTTCTGATTTCTCCTTACCACCCTACATGTAAAAGAAAATTAATGTTTGAATTAGCCAAAACAAAAATATCTACTGCCATTTATAATATCTGGAGAAAAATGATTTAGCATTTACTTAGCCTGAATTGTTTTTCTATGTAAAATTGTCACAGAGTTGTGACACCTGCAGTCTTTTAGCTTGAGTATACTTTATACTATGACTTTTAAAAGCACAATATGCAAGAAATTTTTTTTTGTTTTGTTTGCATAATGCCCCACCCTACCCTGCAGCATCTCATCACACTGTGTGTCCTTTGTAGTGAGCACTCTACTAAGCTAGGGGATAATGAAACTGCCTGCTGCTTAACCTTGACATGGTATTGTTTCACATTTCAGTTGTTTGTACAACTGTAACAGAAAAGTTTAATCTTTTTTGATAACTATTTGTTTATGTGACTTCTGTAAATTTATTGCAACTTTGTCCCACCAGAAGGTGGGTTTTCTTTTTTTTTTTTTTTTTTTTTAGTTTTCAAATAAGCACTTTTCAGTATTTTTGTAATATACTGTATTATGTGTTTATTTAAATGTGGCGATGTTTTAAGTTATGGCATTTTTTCTCTGTTTGTATTACCTTGTGCAAATTATATTCTTTGTAGCGTAATATTAATTGCTTCCTGTGGTAATTTGTATTCATACACACTGTAAATATTACTATTTTACATAGGTCCATTCTTTTATTAAATGGGTATATTTTTTAAACACAGTTTTGAATATCAGAGATCACAAGAAGACTGACGGTTAAAACATGCATCTTCATTCTATGGTACAGACACATGTTTTTCAGCAGTGTGAGTTAGAATGAGGACTTGGCATGAATTGTTTATATTAAAACTGAAAGATAATTAGCATGTTTTCAGTCTGGCATCTCTGTGTTATCAAAAGAATTCAACATTTAAATGCTTTATAATGCTGTTTAGTTAAAGTGTTTCTTAATGTCAAAAATCTCAAGATTTATTAGATTTGTTGAGAATGTGTGTGTGTGTGTCATTTATTATCCATTCTACACTTCATATCGATAAACAAATAGTTAAATACATTTTCCATTGTGGAAAGTATGCCATTTCCATATCTATGGAGACCTGGTTGTCTTCAAACAAAAGTGCCAAGACTCCAATCTGCAAATTCGAGTGATACTACTTTCAGAGAACTCATTAAATTCCATACAAATGTTTAATAGTTTATAGACCACTACTTCATTAACTTCTTTATAATTGCAGATTATATTCAAATTAAAAAAGTAAAAGTTTTAAGGAGTCCTACTTTATGTGTGCACATAATTTATTTGGTATACTCACAAACCATGTGAGTTTTTTAAAAACTCTAAGCATACAATAATTGCTTGTTGCTCTATTTATTCAAGAGCTATAGGTCTACAGGATATTAGTTGTGCTAATGTTGTGGGTTATTTATTTTTGTGTTTACTGCTGCTAAGAAGCTGTTTGCTTGTTCTATTTTTGTAAGTTTGTAATTCTGTAGGATTGTATTGTTGTTCATAACTTTACATTATAAATGACTGTTTTATGTCACAATATTCAGAACACTTTATTTATGATGTCTATAAATGCCAGTATAAATTGAATAAGGGCAGGAAGCAACATTGTTTAAATACATTGAACTTAATAAACATGGATCTGACAACTTGCCAGCCAAGGAATGGAGAAAGCACCCTGACAATCTTACTCTGCTAACATACAGTATGCACAGTACATACACCAATCAACCACAACATTAAAACCACTGACAGGTGGGAATGTCACAATACCAGAATTTTTGTATTTGTTACAAATACCATTGAAAATGAATGCTACTCAATACCTTTTGATACCACAGCAAAAAAATAAATCCCATTCAATGGCTTTTTATTAAAGTACTTCCATTTATTGAAGTGAATAGTATTGTGTTTTTTCTGCAATACTGTTAGTGTTTACAGTATATAATATACTGTAACACCAGCTTTAAAATATCCTCTATCAAGTAGTTACCCAACTATCAATTAAGTAAACTAATATTGGCATTCAAACATTTCAAAATACAAGGCTTATAATGTGTGGCAGAGATGGGTATCCCCACAGTACACAGTAACGGAGAGTTTATAATCTTGGTGGTATTTCAGTGTAAGGTTTGTGAAGAATGATGTGTCATGAACTACCTTATTTATCTTAGCATGTACACATACTAAATTTATTCTATGACATTTAAAATCCTTAATAAATATAAAAATTCAAACATTATTATATACGAGGAGAGACACAAAAATAACCAGACTGGTAAAAAAAAAATATATATATTTATTGATGAATTACAGCATTCTAAACATTGTCTATATACTCCCCCTCCTGATCTCTACACTGCTACATACGTATCTTCTATTGATTGAAACAGTGCTGGAAGTCTTCTTGCTTGAGGTGCTTCAACAGGCTTGCTGTTTCTGTCTTCATTTCATCCATTGAAGAAAAACGTGTTCCCTTCAGGACACTTTTTTGATTTTCGGGAACAAGTAAAAATAACAGGGAGCTAAATCGGGTGAATAGGGAGGATGATCGAGGACATGAATGTATTTGTCAGTCAAAAACTGCTTTATGGAAAGGCTCGTGCTGACAGGGCTCTTCACAGGATATACCTAGCCGGTTTGTGGTTTGAGGGGTCGTGTAGGAGGGGATATAGTTCTATGATTCATGTTTGGCCGACCTCCAAACGGTCTGCCCCCCCCCACAAAGCCCAAGCCCAGTCCGGTTATTTTTGTGTCTCACCTCGTATGTACTGTTGAATTAGTGAATTCCAAGATAATTCCAGAGATTTCCATTTACACCAACTCTTTAAAGTTGTTTTTGTAATATACTTTTAAAGTGGGTGGCGCAGTGGTAGCGCAGCTGCCTTGCAGTAAGGAGACCAGTGTCTGTGTGGGTTTCCTCCATGTGCTCGGGTTTCCCCCCACAGTCCAAGGACTTGCAGGTTAGGTTGATTGATGATACTAAATTGGCCCTATTGTGTGGTTGGGTTGAGGGTATGTGGGTGTGTGTTTGTGTGTGTATGGGTGTGTATATATGTTAACCTGCGATGGACTTGCGACTTCTAAAGGGTTTGCTCCTGCCTTGAGATAGAATTGAGATAGAGAGAGGCTCCAGTTTCCCTGGTGACCCTGTTCAGGTTGTGGTTTAGAAAATGACTGACAGAAAATATTTTTTTTAATATTGTCTGGTTTCTCAGGGAACCAAGTGGTTAAGTTTGCAATATTTGCTGTTGTAAGATTTATATTTGAATAATTAGCTGGTTAAAAATATAACCAGTTAATTTAACCGATTAGTCAAATTAATTCAGATTTCAAATGTCAGATACCCATGGTGTTTTGACATTTGTCCCAACTTTAAAGCTTCCTGTGTGAAATGAAACTTGTCTGTTTTACATTTTTCCTGTTAAACAGCCTTTGTTTTAGTGTGAGTGATCAGACTTTATTTCTTATACCTGTGTAAAAATCTAGAATTTGAAAATTTATTGGGCTATCATTACTGGTACTCAATAAATCTGTAGCTGTGAGACAGCCTTGCATTTTTCAATGTACCAGTCAAAAAATAAGATTTGTGCTTTCACTTATTTTTTTTTTTTATACTAATGAAAGGTGGTTTGCCTTCAAAAGCCAAATGAATGACATAAATTTAGTGTTTGAAGATTTGCTTTTAGCAATTAAATATGCTATTTTATTTGTTCTGCTAACTGTATATTTTGGTGATTACACGTCTCTGTTAACATAGTACATATTGTATTAATGGGCGGCATGGTGGCGCAGTGGGTAGCGCTGCTGCCTCACAGTTGGGAGACCTGGGGACCTGGGTTCGCTTCCCGGGTCCTCCCTGCGTGGAGTTTGCATGTTCTCCCCGTGTCTGCGTGTGTTTCCTCCGGGCGCTCTGGTTTCCTCCCACAGTCCAAAGACATGCAGGTTAGGTGGATTGGCGATTCTAAATTGGCCCTAGTGTGTGCTTGGTGTGTTTGTGTGTGTCCTGCGGTGGGTTGGCACCCTGCCTGGGATTGATTCCTGCCTTGTGCCCTGTGTTGGCTGGGATTGGTTCCAGCAGACCCCCGTGACCCTGTGTTCGGATTCAGCGGGTTGGAAAATGGATAGATGGATATTGTATTAATAGGGAAATGTGCCGTCTCCTTAGAAGCATTGAAGCACTATGTAAATCTTATTTTGGTATTAACACATGAAGCAGCTCAACTCTTCACTGGTGTAGACAAGCCAAATAGCCTCTTCATTTGAATCTTGCATTGATGTTTGTTTCTATATCTTGCGACAAAAGTGTTTGGACACACAGTGCATCACAGCTTGCTGCTTATGGTGCTGTGTAGCCACAGACTGGTCAAAGTGCGTATGCTGACCAGTGTCCACCACCAAAAGCACCTATGATGGGCACACGGGCATCAGAAGTGGACCATGGAACAGTGGAAAAATGTGACCCAGTTTGTCAAATCAAGATTTCTTTTAGATCAAGAGATGGCCTGGTGCACGTATGCCGTTTACTTGAGGAAGAGATGGCAGCAGGGTGCACTACTGTATGGGCAGAAAGCAAGCGGCAATGTGAGGCTTTGGGCAATGTTTTGCTGGGAAACCTTGGGCCCCAGCATTCATGTAGTTGTTATTTTGACATGTTACAGCTAGCTAGAGATTCTGTAGACCATTTCACTTCTTCTAAGCAATGGTATTCCCTGATGGCTGTGGCTTTTATCATCTGGATAAAGCACCCTGCCACAGTGCAAAAATGGTTCAGGAATTGTTTGAGGAACAAGGTTTCAAGGCATTGACATGGCCTCCATATTCCCCAGATCATAATCTGGATGAGCATCTGTGGGATGTACAAGAAAAGCAAGTCTGATCCATGGAGGCTCCACCTTGCAACTTACAGGACTTAAAGGATCTACTGATAAGTTTTTGGTGCTAAATCCCACAGGACACCTTCAGAGGTATTGTGGAGCCTATACTTTGATGGGTTAGAGCTGGTTTGGTTACACGAGGTGGACCTACACAATATTAGACATGTGAAAAGTTCCATCAGTCTGGGGATGAGTTATCAACAGTACAAGCTAGCATGCCATAATTTAAATAAGCTGCTTCAAAGTCAACTGCTGGTATGCCTTTAAAAATGGAAAGCCTGCCAAAGTCAAATATCAATTCCAACTAGGGCAGTACCAGCGAGCTGTCCTTCTAAGAACCATTAGCTTCCTAATAGAGAGATGTAAGGAGGAAGACATTTGGTTTCCGCTGTCAAAGAATAGTTTTGCACCTCAATAGTTTATATATTTTATAAATATATGGTGAAAATTCATTGAATTTCAATAGATCTTTTAATATTTTTATTGCAATTATAACTGCTAGTTAATCGAAGTGTTTTGACACAGAGGAACATGATTCATTTAAACTGATATGAAAGATTGTTCACTGGGGTAAAATACATTCATATTCAGGTTAATTCTGTATCAGAATTAGAATCAGAATAGGAATCACATTTATTGGCTAAGTATGTACACAATTGATAAGTACACATCTAAAGAAAATATAAAACAAGAAGTGTAAACATATGCCCACATAGTTCAATGCAGTATACAACATAGTAAATGAATACTCTGTTAACTCTAGAATCTTGTATAACCCCTTTGATAAATTCAGTGTCTCTTGCAGGAATAAATATGAATCAGTAGTATAAAGCACCATATCGTCATCAACATAATTAACATGTTTTTAAATTCCTGTCCTTTTGCTTATAATCCCGTTAATCTCTTCCTGTTTGCAGTGGCGGATAGTCAGTGATTCAGCAGCAATGGCAGAAAGCATTGGTGATAAAGGATAGTCTTGTCTACAGTATTTCTGTGTTATGGAATAATAATACTGTAATATTTTTGGGTTAGAGTGTAATAATTTAATCCATGCACATATGCTGATGTAAACCTAAATTTGCATAATGTAATGTGAATAGTTACCTCATTTCATATCTATCAAATGATTTTTTTTGCCTTCAGAGATATCAAGACATGTGGAAGCTCAGGTACTTTAGGAAAATATGTAATAACAGATACACATCTTTAACTAATGCACTTTGTTTTTGTTTTTTCATTTAATAATAGTATCTTGGATTTCAGAGACCCTCGGTAGTTTAAGTATATAAAAGTGCACTACTGTTGTTTTATCCAGGAAATCATTATCATGACCCTGACTTTAAGCGCACTATGATGTATAAAGTCTGATTTATGTTAGTTATATGTTCCTAATTTATATTAGTTACTAGCGACTTGGCGCGTGCTACGCTGCGCGTTGGATGACCACAGTTGAAGGACTCCCTGTTTAAACACGGCTGCCAGTCGTGAACTGGGTCCTTCATCGCACCGCATTTGATTTTTGCATGGGAAACAAAATTTCAAAACAAAACCCATGATTCACGAAGTGTGGGACGCAGACTAATCAGAATCTTATACGTTGTGTAAATGGTTGTGAGGAAATGGAGGATCATACCGTTGAGGACGTCCTGTGCTTGTCGAGGGGGCATGTAGTGGTACTTCATTCTGAAGAGCAAAGCGATGTAGGTCATTTGAGTGGTCTTCATTAACTTCGTCAGTGACATGCAGCACTGTGTCATCGCGTCCGTCACCTTCATTGCACATAGTAATGTCTGGAGTCACACAATCCCATGGCATTCGAGTGGACAGAGTCGAGTACTTCTTGGTAAACAACGTTCTGTGTGAAGTATTTATTAGTATCTTGTAGTAATTTCCCTTGACTTTTGCAAGGCAATATTTTGACTTTCACTTTTGGAAAACCTTTTCCTCTGGAGAAGGCGACATAGAGCTGGCCATGTGTGAAGACAGGCTCCGGTAGGAATATACCTACAAGATCTAGTGTTTGACCCTGCGCCTTATTTATTGTAATAGCATATGCCAGTCGGAGTGGGAATTGCCTTCTGTGCATGTCAAAAGGCAGGTCAGAGTCATCCATAGTATTGATACCTATCCTGTTGATGAAGACGTGTTGACCACAGTGTTTACCAGTGATTATGTTTGCTTCAAGTAAGTGGTCATGCGTAATGTGTCCTCTCTCTCTGTAGGAGTTCGTAAGGACCTGTCGTCGGGTGTCTCATTGGCACGCTTTTGCCTCTTTCTTTCGCGATCACGGCGTAATCTGTCTTCTCTCTCTGTAGGGGTTTCAGTTGCCTTTTGTTGTGCGGCAGAGACGCGTCGTTGAGCTAATCTGTGTGAATGCTGAGTGTCCGTTTCTTGCGAGCGACTGGCACGCCTTTGCCTCTTTGCTTCGTGATCACGCTGTAATGTGTCGTCTCTCGCAGCAGCAGGTTCAGTTGTCTTTCGTTTCAGCATTGTTCTATAAGGTCTCCTCCGTACAAGTGCACATGGGTATCTGAAGACGGAAAGGCAAAGTGGGCCGGAAGGGAGAAAATAGAAAATCGCTGCTTGAAACACATGAATTGGTGAGCAGGGGAACCATCCGACTCAGACGCGGGGCTCGAAATACTCACGTGCACAAAGGGGAAAGAATGGAGGGGGGTAAGCAGGAATTCTGAGAGGGGAAGGACTGGGGCTTTTCTACGGGGGCGGCTATACAGCCAAAAGGAACCCGGACACGGACACGGACACGGCCGCCGCGCTGGGCTTTTATTATATAGATGTTTGTGTTTACTCATTTTTGTTCCCACTTCATTGTGTACTTATATTGTGTTTTAAACCCTTTTCGTATGTATTTGTTGAGCTAAATTGTATTAGCGCTTTCTCTTATAATTTAAGAAGTTGATTCATGAGTAACTGATGCCAAAAAAGAAATATTGTCTTATATATGGGTCAAGAAACCTCCATGGATCCGAACGTTTAAGAATTTGTAGTTGTAGTTTTTGATTACTTAACTTAAGCAGGGTCTTAATTAAATTAAATCTTTACTTCCTTCAGGTCAGTTAGGAAGGTGATAAAGCCAGAAACAATTAGTCAAATGTGCTTTCTTTTCAACCAGTAACACATAAAGAATTCACTATGAGGTTAATTAAAAAACCTTAAGCTGTTTTACTTATAAATAGTGTACTTCTATGTTTTACCAAAAAGACTTTGAAGTGAGATGAGAAACAACTAAAAATCGGTGTGTATAATATATAGTCAATTCTAACTTGGTTTTTCTGTTTTGGATTTATTTGCAAAAAATGAATCCAAACAGGATTTTTAAAATTTTACTGAAGTTTCTTTTTAAAATAATGTATATAAAGATATTTAAATTATAAATAACCACCGGAGTGCTTTTGTTTTAATCGTGTGGTTGTTCTAGATTTTTTTTTTTTCATTTTGCGTAGTGCCATTTGCCAAACTGCTGACATACTTCTGATTTTTTTTTTTATAATACAAAATAATTTTTCTTTTCTTTTCTTTTCTTTTCAGGTTACCTGTCCCCTCATCCATCACCCATGGGTATACCTGAACATGCTTCAAGTCCAATGTCAGGTGGTGGACCTACACCGCCTCATATTCCACCCGTTCAGTCTGGAACTATAATGCCAGTTGATTCACAGGGAATGACCCAACAGAGCCGAGGCCCTTCTCCTTTTAGTCCCGTTCAACTTCAACAACTCAGAGCTCAAATCCTTGCTTACAAAATTTTGGGTAGAGGGCAGCCCTTGCCAGACAATTTGCAACTTGCAGTACAAGGGAAGAGAAGTCTGCCTGCTATACCTCAGCAGCAAGTCAACACAGCATACAACAGAACACCAGGTAAGCTGTTGGATATCTACCATGCTATCTAATTTTCACATATGAGGGAGCCCGCCTTTGACATCAACTTGTTGAATCTGTAAAAAAAAACAAAACAAAACCACATATATACTATGTGTGTGTGCGTGTGTATATGTATATGTGTGTGTGTGTGTATATATATATATATATATATATATATATATATATATATATATATATATATATATATATATATATAATACACCCTGGGGCGCGCCACACGCCAGCCACTTTGCGACTCTGCCACTCGCATTGTGAAGGCGGTGGCTGAACGCATGCCTTGGAGATGCGGACGGATTGCCTGCTTTCTTACTGCTTCTCCTGCTGTGCTGCTTGCTTTGCTTCTTGTGCTGTGCGCCAATCATTTGAAAGCCTGTACAGCAGCTGTCCTCTCTTCACTCACTTACCCCCTCCCCCAAGCCAAAATCCCCTGATGCCCACTGGAAAGTAGTAGTAGTGTGTGTGTATGTATGTATATATAATATATATATATATATATATAATATAATACACACACACACTAGGGGGCTCCGCCCCCTGCTCGCCCACCCCCGGGTTTGGTTTACCAGATATACAATTTAAAGAGATTGTTATTTTCATTTTTACTTTAAAAAGTTTGTAAAAACAACACTTGTCCTTTATTTCCAGCCCCAGGCGTGGTTAACGCTGCTTGCGTTGTGAAGGTGGGGCGGCTGGGCTCACACTAAGGAGATGCCGTTCGTTCAGCTGCTGTCTTTCTGTTCCTGCTGCTGAGCTGCATGTTCTGCTTGTCGCACTGCACATTGATCATTTAAAAGCCTGTACAGGAGCTGTCCTTTTGTCTTGCGGGCAGTTAAAATGTCTCTCGCGGGATGTCGTCCTGATTATTACTTTCCTTATTTTCTGAATTTGCACATAGATTATTATTGTTCTGTTTTGCATCCTTTTTTGCCTTCTCTTCTTTTCAATGCTTTCATGTCTTTTTCAACACGCTGCTCTTTCTTCTTCGCTTAGTCGTTCACATGCCATTTAGAACGTATAACATTTTTAAGAAAACAGGGAGCACTTGAAGTGTGTCTGCCAAAACCATTCCAACAACTTCGTGGTTAGTTAGATGTCCGTGAACTTGTTTTATATTGTTTGTAAGTAGGGCATGACGTGCAAAAGTTACTGTCTCACGGGTCTTGCTTCTTAAGGTTGTAATGTCTAGTCTCGCGTGACGTCAAAGTGTCTCTCCGAAATGATCTCGTCTCGACCCAAGATTTTTTTATATAATAGATTAAGTGTGTGTGTATATGTATGTGTATATATATATATAGTGTGTGTGTGTGTGTGTATGTATATATATGTGTGTATATGTATACTATATAATTTGTAATAAAGACAAGAACAAACTCATAAAGGTTTGGGGTTTTGGGCCCTGTATACTGTAACTCAAACAAGGTCAAATATTTCCACGAAATCATAAGATAAAAAAGGATGGGTGGACGGACAATTTAAAGAGCCGGACCGGAAATTAGGAATGTGGAATGCTGGGAAGGCGTGGTGGTAGATGGTAGTGGACGTCATCAGTGGAGGACCAGAGGAGAGAAAGGGACCCGGAAGTATTGTTCTCTTAGTTGTCCGGGAAGGATTATGGTGGCGGCGCTTTGTCTTTTCTACGGGAAGAGAGAGAGAGAGAGAGAGAGAGTGAGAGAGGTTAGTACCCTGCCATTATCCCCTGGCATGACTTAAGCTGCTCTCCATGCGCTCGTGCGTGACAGTGTGTGTGTGTGTGTATATATATATATATATATATATATATATATATATAATGTGTGTATATATGATATATTTATACAGTATAGTGTACAGTACTGTGCAAAAGTTTTAGGCAGGTGTGAAAAAATGCTGTAAACAAAGAATGCTTTCAAAAATGGAAGTGTTAATCATTTATTTTCATCAATCAACAAAATGCAGTGAATGAACAAACGAGATCTAAATCAAATCAATATTTGGTGTGACCACCCTTTGCCTTCAAAACAGCATCAATTCTTCTAGGTACACTTGCACACAGTTTTTGAAGGAACTCTGCTGGTAGGTTGTTCCAAACATCTTGGAGAACTAACCATAGATCTTCTGTGGATGTAGGCTTCCTCATATCCTTCTGTCTCTTCATGTAATCCCAGACACACTCGATGATTTTGAGATCAGGGCTCTGTGGGGGCCATACCATCACTTCCAGGATGTCTTGTTCTTCTTTACGCTGAAGATAGTTCTTAATGACTTTGGCTGTATGTTTGGGGTCGTAGTCCTGTTGCAGAATAAATTTGGGGCCAATCATACGCCTCCCTGATGGTATTGCATGATGGATAAGTATCTGCCTGTATTTCCCAGCATTGAGAACACCATTAATCCTGACCAAATCTCCAACTCCATTTGCAGAAATGCAACCCCAAATGTTCAAGGAACCTCCACCATGCTTCACTGTTGCCTGCAGACACTCATTATTGTACCGCTCTCCAGCCCTTCGACGAACAAACTGCCTTCTGCTACAGCCAGATATTTCAAATTTTGACTCATCAGTCCAGAGCACCTGCTGCCATTTTTCTGCACCCCAGTTCCTATGTTTTCGTGCATACTTGAGTCGCTTGGCCTTGTTTCCACGTCGGAGGTATGGCTTTTTGGCTGCAACTCTTCCATGAAGACCACTTCTGGCCAGACTTCTCCGGACAGTAGATGGGTGTACCTGGGTCCCACTGGTTTCTGCCAGTTCTGACCTGATGGCACTGCTGGACATCTTCCGATTTCGAAGGGTAATAAGCTTGATGTGTCTTTCATCTGCTGCACTAAGTTTCCTTGGCCGACCACTGCGTCTACGATCCTCAACGTTTCCCGTTTCTTTGTGCTTCTTCAAAAGAGCTTGAACAGCACATCTTGAAACCCCAGTCTGCTTTGAAATCTTTGTCTGGGAGAGACCTTGCTGATGCAGTATAACTACCTTGTTGTCTTGTTGCTGTGCTCAATCTTGCCATGACATGAAACTGTCTTCCACAACCTCACCTTGGTAGCAGAGTTTGGCTGTTCCTCACCCAGTTTTAAGCCTCCTACACAACTGTTTCTGTTTCAGTTAATGACTGTGTTTCAACCTACATGTGACATTGATGATCATTAGCACCTGTTTGGTATAATTGGTTGATCATACACCTGACTATAATCCTACAAAATCCCTGACTTTGTGCAAGTGTACCTGTAAGAATTGATCTGGTTTGAAGGCAAAAGGTAGTGACACCAAATATTGATTTGATTTAGATTTTTCTTTTGTTCGCTCACTTTGAATTTTGTAAATTGATAACAATAAACAATCATTTCAATTTCTGAAAGCATTCTTTGTTTACAGCATTTTTTCACACCTGCCTAAAACTTTTGCACAGTTCTGTATGTGTGTGTATATATATAATATAATATAATATGCAGGGGTGCACATAGCTTTTTCAGTGAGTTACTCAAGTGAGTACCATCAGATGGAGTTTGGTACGCAATTCAATTCAAAGAGCTTTATTGACATGACCATAAACAGTTTTGCCAAAGAAATTGAAAAAATTGAAATAAAACAATTTCTATAACAGATTTAACAGTAAGGTAAAGAATTGGGGTAAAAAATAAATACCAATACAACAACAATAATAATAAAATAAAAATATAGCAGCAGCTTAAAAAGAGGTAAGAATCAGAAATACCTGATCACTCTATACAGAGTAATGTTTTAATAAGTGCAACCTTCCTTGCTGTCTGCCTCACAGTCCTCTACTTCAGCTTTCTGCATGGTAGATGATGATGCTGCAGATGCATCTCCCTCTCACTTGGTTAAGCCTCCGCTTAGCTGTCTCCATCCACAGGTCAACCCCTGGTTTTGGGTCAAATGTCTCTGTGGTCTTCTTTGATTGGTGGATGTGCATTAGGGCCATGAGGCGAGCATGTGACAGACCAGATCTATGCTTGTTTTTTTGTTATGATTTGAGAATCCCCTCTCACAGGCTGCACTGCTCAAAGGCAGTGTAAGAGACAGTTTAACCAATTTGGCAATGTTGGAGTAAAGATTTGGATTGCTTGTATTTATTATCTGGACCAAGTCATACACAGAGGATGCTGTCAAGTGTTTCCCTGTTTGCTTTAAGCGCATCCATTCTGTGACAGCTGTGTCTTTGTCAAGACTCAGTATGGCTTCATAATTCTGAAGAATGGTACAAACTGTTGTGTTGCCAAAACGATGTAAATCTTGTATTTCCTGAGGCCAAGTTGAAGGATCAAATACTAAGAAATTATCACATGACTTCAGTGAGTGATATCTGATTCCAAACTCCTCAATTAACCCCCTGAGTAAGTTTATCTTGGCCCTGTCAGCATCAGCATTAGAAACAGTATATGCTCTGTAGTGGCCTTCAGCATCAAGCAAAAGGGTAAATTTTTTTTTTTCTAAATAAAGCTGCAGCAGTTTGACCACGGAGTGATTAAAGGTCTCACAGTACGGAATGTTGCAATCAGCTAATTTTCCGCAGTTTTCTAGTGTGTGTGCGCTGCACAGAATGTGCACAAGCGAGTCTCCTACTGCAGCTAGTTGCCGTAGTTTCAGAACAATGCCGTTGTATATACCGACGTTAACAGCAGCCCCGTCTGTGCACACGGCGACCAACTTTCTCTTCGTGTTGTCCAAGCCTGCTTCCTGGAAAAGTTTAACGAGTCCGTCTGTTACAGCCTGCGCAGATCGGTCAGCACTCAGTTCGATTAGGCCTAGGAACTCCGTGGTAAACTGTCCGATGTTGGATACAGACACCTCATGCTCAGTTTTAATGATGTCTTCCGATCCATCAAAAATCAGTCCCCAAAATTCAGCACACTTGAACTTTGCTTTCAACTCCACGCTGATAGTGCGCGCGATGGTCTGCATTATCTGCGTGACCGTCTCACGTGAATGATACACAGTTCCGCCATTTACTCCTAGCTGCTCCAGTAAAGGAATATCTTCAGCATAGGAAGATAGGGGATGAGCGTGTTTAGCTTTATGAAAGGCAAGGCGAAAAATATTACACAGAGCTTGCCATTGTTCTTCATTTACCTTTGTTCGCCATCTAGCTAGAGTGCTTAATGTCTGTTGTTTTTTAGACATATTGGCAACACAAGATAATCCAAACCAAAAGAAAACAACGTATATTAGCAACATGATGTGTCAATGCCCTCTCTGACCGTCAGGTACGCACCGGCGCCGTAGGGACACAGATGACGTTACTCATTTACTATTTTTGTCGCGCACAAAGAGCCCGTTTCGATAACGTAAGATGAAACGGGCACGAGTGGAATAGTAATAAGTATAAGCACCACAAACCTAATATAGGTGTATTGAATGAATGCGTAATTGAATCAGAATGCGTAATTAGGCCTCGAGCTGTAGTTGAAATCGCCTTTCAGGCCTCTAGAGCTTTAATCGAAGTCGCCTTTCTCTTTAAATTTTTGCGGCCGTAAATCCGCCACCTGCCGCGACGTTGGGGTTGGATGTCGGTCGAAGTCGCCTTTCTCTTTGAATTTTCGGGGCCGTAAATCCGCCGCCTGCCGCGATGTCGGTCTCGTAAGGTTTTTCGGGCAGCTGCGCAGAAGGCGACTGCGCATTCGGCTTCGGACGTGTGAAGAAGGTGACTGCGCATTCGGCTTTGGACAGATGTGAGTGAGCGAGGAGGCTGGCGAATTACAGGTGCTGGTCATAAAATTAGAATATCATGACAAAGTTGATTTATTTTTAGTAATTCCATTCAAAAAGTGAAACTGGTATATTAGATTCATTCATTACACACAGACTGATGTATTTCAAATGTTTATTTCTTTTAATGTTGATGATTATAACCGACAACTAATGAAAGTCCCAAATTCAGTATCTCGGAAAATTAGAATATTGTGAAAAGGTTCAATATTGAAGACACCTGGTGCCACACTCTAATAAGCTAATTAACTCAAAACACCTGCAAAAGCCTTTAAATGGTCTCTCAGTCTAGTTCTGTAGGCTACACAGTCATGGGGAAGACTGCTGACTTGACAGTTGTCCAAAAGACGACCATTGACATCTTGCACAAGGAGGGCAAGACACAAAAGGTGATTGCTAAAGAGGCTGGCTGTTCACAGAGCTCTGTGTCCAAGCACATTAATAGAGAGGCGAAGGGAAGGACAAGATGTGGTAGAAAAAAGTATACAAGCAATAGGGATAACCGCACCCTGGAGAGGATTGTGAAACAAAACCCATTCAAAAATGTGGGGGAGATTCACAAAGAGTGGACTGCAGCTGGAGTCAGTGCTTCAAGAACCACCACTCACAGACGTATGCAAGACATGCGTTTCAGCTGTCGCATTCCTTGTGTCAAGCCACTCTTGAACAAGAGACAGCGTAAGAAGCGTCTCACCTTTGGACTGCTGCTGAGTGGTCCAAAGTTATGTTTTCTGATGAAAGTAAATTTTGCATTTCCTTTGGAAATCAAGGTCCCAGAGTCTGGAGGAAGAGAGGAGAGGCACAGAATCCACATTGCGTGAGGTCCAGTGTAAAGTTTCCACAGTCAGTGATGGTTTGGGGTGCCATGTCATCTGCTGGTGTTGGTCCATTGTGTTTTCTGAGGTCCAAGGTCAACGCAGCCGTCTACCAGGAAGTTTTAGAGCACTTCATGCTTCCTGCTGCTGACGAACTTTATGGAGATGCAGATTTCATTTTCCAACAGGACCTGGCACCTGCACATAGTGCCAAAGCTACCAGTACCTGGTTTAAGGACCATGGTATCCCTGTTCTTGATTGGCCAGCAAACTCACCTGACCTTAACCCCATAGAAAATCTATGGGGTATTGTGAAGAGGAAGATGCAATACACCAGACCCAACAATTCAGAAGAGCTGAAGGCCACTATCGGAGCAACATGGGCTCTCATAACACCTGAGCAGTGCCACAGACTGATCGACTCCATGCCATGCCACGTTGCTGCAGTAATCCAGGCCAAAGGAGCCCCAACTAAATATTGAGTGCTGTACATGCTCATACTTTTCATGTTCATACCTTTCAGTTGGCCAACATTTCTAAAAATCCTTTTTTTGCATTGGTCTTAATTGATATTCTAATTTTCCGAGATACTGAATTTGGGACTTTCATTAGTTGTCATTTATAATCATCAACATTAAAAGAAATAAACATTTGAAATACATCCGTCTGTGCGTAATGAATGAATCTAATATACAAGTTTCACTTTTTGAATGGAATTACTGAAATAAGTCAACTTTGTCATGATATTCCAATTTTATGACCATTACCTGTATGTATTAAGATATATATGTGTGTGTGTGTGTGTGTGTGTGTGTATACGTATATACAGTTAGGTCCATAAATATTTGGACAGAGACAACTTTTTTCTAATTTTGGTTCTGTTACATTACCACAATGAATTTTAAATGAAACAACTCCGATGCAGTTGAAGTGCAGACTTTCAACTTTAATTCAGTGGGGTGAACAAAACGATTGCATAAAAATGGGAGGCAACTAAAGCATTTTTTTAACACAATCCCTTCATTTCAGGGGCTCAAAAGTAATTGGACAATTGACTCAAAGGCTATTTCATGGGCAGGTGTGGGCAAGTCCGTCGTTAGGTCATTATCAATTAAGCAGATAAAAGGTCTGGAGTTGATTTGAGGTGTGGTGCTTGCATGTGGAAGATTTTGCTGTGAACAGACAACATGCGGTCAAAGGAGCTATCCATGCAGGTGAAAGAAGCCATCCTTAAGCTGCGATAACAGAAAAAACCCATCCGAGAAATTGCTACAATATTACAAGTGGCAAAATCTACAGTTTGGTACATCCTGAGAAAGAAAGCAAGCACTGGTGAACTCAGCAACGCAGAAAGACCTTGACGTCCAACGGAAGACAACAGTGGTGGATGATCACAGAATCATTCCATGGTGAAGAGAAACCCCTTCACAACAGCCAACCAAGTGAACAACGCTCTCCAGGGGGTAGGCGTATCGATATCCAAGTCTACCATAAAGAGAAGACTGCATGAAAGTAAATACAGTGGGTGCACTGCAAGGTGCAAGCCACTCATAAGCCTCAAGATTAGAAAAGCTAGATTGAACTTTGCTAAAGAACATCTAAAAAAGCCAGCACAGTTCTGGAAAAACATTTTTTGGACAGATGATACCAAGATCAACCTCTACCAGAATGATGGCAAGAAAAAAGTATGGGGAAGGCGTGGAACAGCTCATTATCCAAAGCATACCATATCATCTGTAAAACACAGTGGAGGCAGTTTGATGGCTTGGGCGTGCATGGCTGCCAGTGGCACTGGGACACTAGTGTTTATTGATGATGTGACACAGGACAGAAGCAGCCGAATGAATTCTGAGGTGTTCAGAGACATACTGTCTGCTCAAATCCTGCTAAATGCAGTCAAATTGATTGGATGACGTTTCATGATACAGATGGACAATGACCCAAAACATACAGCCAAAGCAACCCAGGAGTTCATTAAAGCAAAGAAGTGGAAAATTCTTGAATGGCCAAGTCAGTCACCTGATCTTAACCCAATTGAGCATGCATTTCACTTGTTGAAGACTAAACTTCAGACAGACAGGCCTACAAACAAACAGCAACTGAAAGCCGCTGCAGTAAAGGCCTGGCAGAGCATTAAAAAGGAGGAAACCCAGCATCTGGTGATGTCCATGAGTTCAAGACTTCAGGCTGTCATTGCTAGTGAAGGGTTTTCAACCAAGTATTAGAAATGAACATTTTATTTCCAGTTATTTAATTTGTCCAATTACGTTTGAGCCCCTGAAATGAAGGGATTGTATTAAAAAATGCTTTAGTTGCCTCACATTTTTATGCAATTGTTTTGTTCACCCCACTGAATTAAAGATGAAAATCTGCACTTCAACTGCATCTGAGTTGTTTAATTTAAAATTCATTGTGGTAATATACAGAACCAAAATTAGAAAAAAGTTGTCTCTGTCCAAATATTTATGGACCTAACTGTATATGTTTATGTATGTGTACAGTTTGAGAATCACTGAGCAGTAACATCCCCATCCAGCATTGGCTGCTACAGCTCTGTGACATTACACTAGCCTTACAAAGCATCATTCGGTGCTGAAAAAAAGTCTTTATCTTTGTGAGTGTGCCTTTGGTAGAAGGTAAATATACAAATGAAAGGCTTTTTTGCAAGCATTTATTATAATGGCAGAATTCATTCGGCTATGTGTAACTGTGACGATGCGGGTTCTGCTCATGCTCCCATCTTCTGTCTGTGTGCCCTTGAACCCTACACCTTTGGTAATGTTACCGATGAGCTAGACAGTGAGGCAATAACAATGGAGCAAGGGGATGGTACAAAGGTGCAAAAGTGCTTTTATTAAAAACCAATTAACAAAACAAAAAAGAAACAAGTGTTCAAAATAAAGTGCAGTGGTTCCCAAAAGTCTTCATTAAATAAATAAACCATTAAAAGACAATGAGGTTAAAAAACGTTGCTGGAATCAGTCCTTTAAAACAATTACCCAAGACCGGTGCTTCTTTTACACTAGCGTCTCACCAGCTTCTCTCGTTTGGGCCCTGCAGCAGGCGAGACGCTCTCTCTGCAGCTGATCTTTTTTCAATCACACAGGTCTGGAGGCCTCCCGATTCTAGCTTCGGTCGCGCTCTCATCCCAGACCGGGACTTAGCTTCTCTCCAACAGCCAGGACTCCCACACTGGAGATTACATGCCTAAGTCTCCCAACTCCCGCTGTCTTCCACGGCGAGTCACCTTCCTCACTAGTCACTCCCGCTCTTCTTCAAACGCTCAGGAGGAGCGACTACAATCACCTGCCCTAGGTGTTAGCTAAACACCTCGCTAGGGCCCACAGTCCAGCTGCACTTGAGCATGCTCTCGCTCGTTCGCCTTCGCGCTCTCTCTCTCTCTCTCTCTCATCGGCTTTCTCCTTTCTTCCTTCCAGCAACCTCCGTCTTTTTCTCTTTCCGTTCATCTTATTTTTCTGTTCTTTCCCCGACTCGCGCTTCTATATATGTTGAGAGGGCAAAGCAGCTACGACAAATTAGCATCCCCAGGAACAATCACGGATGTGGGCAGTCTCTCACCTGTGCACTTAGGTGAGAAACGCCCCCTCACTAAGCCGTGAGCGCAATTATTTATTTATCTAAAAACTGGCCTTTGCTGAGAGCTGTGGATCCGCTATACCACAGTAACCTACAGAAGAAAAAAAAAATATATATATACAGTGCATCTGGAAAGTATTCACAGCGCATCACTTTTTCCACATTTTGTTATGTTACAGCCTTATTCCAAAATGGATTAAATTCATTTTTTTCCACAGAATTCTACACACAACACCCCATAATGACAACGTGAAAAAAGTTTACTTGAGGTTTTTGCAAATTTATTAAAAATAAAAAAAATTGAGAAAGCACATGTACATAAGTATTCACAGCCTTTGCCAGGAAGCTCAAAATTGAGCTCAGGTGCATCCAGTTTCCTCTGATCATCCTTGAGATGTTTCTGCAGCTTAACACTAGAATTACCAGAGCCTACGAAAAAACTCGTAGATCCGTCCCACCTTAAATCGCTTCTTAAATCCTTTCGCACCTCTCCGCCATCGTCTTGTGTCATCTAAATGTACAAGCTGCAAGTAGCCGGCTATTCAAGTAGCCAGGTGTCATGTTTGGAGGAAACCAGGCACCGCTCATCATCAGGCCAATGCCATCCCTACAGTGGAGCATGGTGGTGGCAGCATCATGCTGTGGGGATGTTTTTCAGCGGCAGGGACTGGGAGACTAGTCAAGATAAAGGGAAAGATGACTGCAGCAATGTACAGAGACATCCTGGATGAAAACCTGCTCCAGAGCGCTCTTGACCTCAGACTGGGGCGGCTGTTCATCTTTCAGCAGGACAACGACCCTAAGCACACAGCCAAGATATCAAAAGAGTGGCTTCAGGACAACTCTGTGAATGTCCTTGAGTGGCCCAGCCAGAGCCCAGACTTGAATCCGATTGAACAGCTCTGGAGAGATCTTAAAATGGCTGTGCACCGACGCTTCCCATCCAACCTGATGGAGCTTGAGAGGTGCTGCAAAGAGGAATGGGCGAAACTGGCCAAGGATAAGTGTGCCAAGCTTGTGGCATCATATATAAAAAGACTTGAGGCTGTAATTGCTGGCAAAGGTGCATCGAGAAAGTATTGAGCAAAGGCTGTGAATACTTATGTACATGTGATTTCTCAGTTTTTTTTATTTTTAATAAATTTGCAAAAACCTCAAGTAAATTTTTTTCACGTTGTCATTATGGGGTGTTGTGTGCAGAATTCTGAGGAAAAAAATGAATTTAATCCATTTTGGAATAAGGCTGTAACATAACACAATGTGGAAAAAGTGATGCGCTGTGAATACTTTCTGGATGCACTGTAATATATGTATAGATAGTGCTGGGTGGTATACTGGTTCATACAGAAAACCGTTTATTTTTTTTTATGATATGGATTTTTCTTATACCGCAACACCAGTTTAAATTGCCTAAACGACGTTCAGAACGTGGCGCAGCGGGAAACTGTTCAGGTGGGGACCTTTTTTCACTGCTACACCGCTAAACACAGATTTGTTGCACTAGGGCTCTTTTTCACTGCTACACCACCAAATAGTGGGCGGTAGCATAGGTGTATGGAGGACTATTTTGGACAAAATTAAATAAATAAATAAATGCGCAAATAAATTAAAGTTCTGTGAAATGTGAAAAATGGACAGAGAGCATTCCGAAACTGAAGCCGACGATAAAGTTGAACATGATGAACAGAAGAACTTTTGCCGAAAAAAAGGAGTCCCGTCCGTCGCCTGGAGATACTTTAGTTTTAAAAGGTCAGATGTGTAAATACTGTTTCTATACTATTGGATAATACTGCAAGCCAAGTTGTACTTGTTTTTGTACTTGCTAGTGTATGTTTTGCTTGTATTCATCCTGCGATGTGCTGGCGACTCGTTCAGAGATGGGCGCAACTCTGAATGGATGGCATAATTAAACATGTATAACGAAGATGTTTTTAAAGTTCTGAACACTCCGTCGGCTAAGTTAATAACTAGTTTTAATTTCACAAAGACGTTTATCGTGTGGTGATTGGTAATGTGGAGAAAGAAAAAGGAAGGATAGGACCTGGGGTTTTGGTAGAGAGCAGGAATATCATGAAGTGAATGGATTCTGTGCGGTGATTGCTGCAGGCGCCTGCTCTTAGTGCGGAGGAAGTCAGTTTAAAAAGCGTAGTGATTACGACTGGGTCGGGGAACACTTAACACACAGTATTTGTGCTGCATTAACTTATGACGGGGTTTGAGAAAATCTAGTAAATTAAACATTGATTTTAGGATGAAGTTTTAGTTTACAACATTCTACTTTAATTATAAAATAAACTATGAGAATAAAGTGGAAATGTTGACTTTAATCTTGACATAAGCGTCAACATTAAAGTGGAAATGTCGAGAATAAAGTCAACATGTCGAATTTATTCTCGACATATAGTTTGTTTTTTTCTTCGTGTCCATATTTTTTTTTTCTTCACAGTGGCCCTAATGCGCTTCCATAGGTCTATACCACAAACAGCATTATAAATGCAAATTGCAGTTTTATTATTTATGTATATAGCTTAGCTTGAAGCAAGGTCCATATTAATGCAGTTTGCCTAAATGATGGTACAGTTGGTAAGATGTCATCACCAAGTTGCACTTGTTTTATTTTATTTTAATTTGGTGAATACCATGTGATGCACCTGGGCTTGAAGCCTTGAAGTAATGGTGCAACTATCAGTAATACTATTATGTATTTTATTGTTATTATTTATTAGTTTAAATATTATGCAGTTTAATGATGGTAAAATTGTTTAAAAAGTCACTTTAACGTGTCAGTGGACAGAGATTGTTAACATTAACAGAAAGTGTAGTTAGTTTACAAAAAATATTTACTATTTATTCCTTTTCTAAGACGTGATCAGTGCAATCCAACTTTTGACAAACACCTCTGGATATTTTACTAAGTCTAAATGCCTCTTTGGATGGTTGAAAATGTGTTGTCAAAATCATAGTTTAAGCTTTTGCAAAATTTGTTCAATTAAAAGGTTCTATATTTTGACTGCATCTGTCATGCAATGTGATTCCTTCTCTTTAATGCCACCCCCTTGAAAACTATCACTTTATGGGGCCATGCAAACCTGGATTAATACTTGTGTGCACATTAAAATGTCTTTTTGTATGATGTACAATTCTCATAACAGTCAAATAGGTTATTCTTAGCCAGTCTACTGCAGTAATTGCAGTGGAAAATGTGGTTAACATCCACTCATGCATGGGGAAAAAAATACCGTCTAATACCGTGAAACCGGCAGAATTTAGAAAAATACCGTAATATAGAATTTTGGTCATACCGCCCACCTCTATATATAATATATATATGCACATATATAATATACACGTGTTCATATTCTGCACAAAATATGGTGGAGGAATTCTCCATTTATCATTGTGTTTCACCCATGCAAAATAATTCACAAATAAATTGCAGTTGAGGATGTTGTCAGTTTTCCTTTAAAAGGGGGAAAATAAGCCCTTTAGTGAATTTAAAATGATTCTTTAATTATTTTTGATAATAACTTTTTTTGATAATAAAAACTTTGATAACTTTTTTTTTGATAATAACCCCACCTTTAACCGCCACCTTATCGTGGTGGAGGGGTTTGCGTGTCCCAATGATCCTAGGAGCTCTGTTGTCCGGGGCTTTATGCCCCTGGTAGGGTCACCCAAGGCAAACTGGTCCTAGGTGAGGGATGAGACAAAGAGCGGTTCAAACCTCCTATGATGAAAGAAAACTTTGGACTGCGTTTTCCCTTGCCCGGACGCGGGTCACCGGGGCCCCCCTCTGGAGCCAGGCCTGGAGGTGGGGCTCGATGGCGAGCGCCTGGTGGCCGGGCCTGCACCCATGGGGCTCGGCCGGGCACAGCCCGAAGAGGCAACGTGGGTCCCCCTTCCCATGGGCTCACCACCTATGAGAGGGGCCAATTAGGTCGTGTGCAGTGTGAGTTGGGTGGTGGCCGAAGGCGGGGTCCTTGGAGGTACGATCCTTGGCTACAGAAGCTAGCTCTTGGGATGTTGAATGTCACCTCTCTGAAGGGGAAGGAGCCTGAGCTAGTGCACGAGGTTGAGAGGTTTCAGCTAGATATAGTCGGACTCACCTCAACGCACAGCTTGGACTCTGGAACCAATCTCCTTGAGAGGGGCTGGACTCTCTACCACTCTGGAGTTGCCCCCGGTGAGAGGCGGCGAGCGGGTGTGGGTATACTTATTGCCCCCCGACTTGGAGCCTGTTCATTGGGGTTTACCCCGGTAGACGAGAGGGTAGCCTCCCTCCGCCTTCGGGTGGGGGGGGGTGGGTCCTAACTGTTGTTTGTGCATATGCACTGAAAAGCAGTTTGAAATACCCACCCTTTTTGGAGTCCCTGGAGGGGGTGCTAGAGGGCATACCTTTGGGGGCTCCCTCGTTCTGCTGGGAGACTTCAATGCTCACGTGGGCAATGACAGTGAGACCTGGAAGGGCGTGATTAGGAGGAATGGCCCCCCCCCGATCTGAACCCGAGCGGTGTTTTGTTATTGAACTTCTGTGCTAGTCACGGATTGTCCATAACGAACACCATGTTCAAGCATAGGGGTGTTCATATGTGCACTTGGCACCAGGACACCCTAGGCCTCAGTTCGATGATCGACTTTGTGGTCGTGTCATCAGACTTGCGGCCACATGTCTTGGACACTCGGGTGAAGAGAGGGGCGGAGCTGTCAACTGATCACCACCTGGTGGTGAGTTGGTTTCGATGGTGGGGGAGGATGCCGGTCAGGCCTGGTAGGCCCAAACGTGTTGTGAGGGTCTGCTGGAAACGTCTGGCAGAGCCCCCTGTCAGAAGTAGCTTCAACTCCCACCTCCGGCAGAACTTCGACCACGTCCCGAGGGAGGTGGGGGACATTGAGTCCGAATGGGCCATGTTCCGTGCCTCTATTGTTGAGGCAGCTGACCGGAGCCATGGCCGTAAGGTGGTCAGTGCCTGTCGTGGCAGCAATCCCCAAACCCGTTGGTGGACATCGGCGGTGAGGGATGCTGTCAAGCTGAAGGAGTCCTACAGGACCCTTTTGTCCTGTGGGACTCTGGAGGCAGCTGATAGGTACCGGCAGGCCAAGCGAAATGCGGCTTTGGTGGTTGCTGAGGCAAAAACTTGGGCGTGGGAGGAGTTTGGGGAGGCCATGGAGAATGACTTTTTGACGGCTTCGAGGAGATTCTGGTCCGGCGTCTCAGGAGGGGGAAGCAGTGCAGTGTCAACACTGTATATGGTGGTGATGGTGCGCTGCTGACCTTGACTCGGGACGTTGTGGGTCAGTGGGGGGAGAACTTCGAAGACCTCCTCAATCCCACTAACATGCCTTCCAATGTGGAAGCAGAGCCTGGGGACTCAGAGGTGGGCTCCTCCATCTCTGGGACTGAAGTCACCGAGGTGGTCAAAAAACTCCTTGGTGGCAGGGCCGCGGGGGTGGATGAGATACGCCCCCTCTTTAAGAAAGGGGACCGGAGGGTGTGTTCCAACTACAGAGGGATCACACTCCTCAGCCTCCCTGGAAAAGTCTATTCGGGGGTCCTGGAGAGGAGGGTCCGTCGGATAGTCGAGCCTCGGATTCAGGAGGAACAGTGTGGTTTTCGTCCTGGTCGCGGAACAGTGGACCAGCTCTACACCCCTGTTTGCTTCATCAGGCCGTGATCTTCAGCTCTCTCTGGATTGGTTCGCAGCCGAGTGTGAAGCGGCTGGGATGGGAATCAGCACCTCCAAATCCGAGACCATGGTCCTCAGCCGGAAAAGGGTGGAGTGCCCTCTCAGGGTTGGTAGTGAGATCCTGCCCCAAGTGGAGGAGTTCAAGTATCTCGGGGTCTTGTTCACAAGTGAGGGAAGAATGGAGCGTGAGATCGACAGGCGGATCGGTGCGGCATCTGCAGTAATGCGGGCTCTGCATCGGTCTGTCGTGGTGAAAAAGGAGCTGAGCCGCAAGGTGAAGCTCTCAATTTACCAGTCGATCTATGTTCCTACCCTCACCTATGGTCATGAGCTATGGGTAGTGACCGAAAGAACGAGATCGCTAATACAATCTGCTGAAATGAGTTTCCTCCGCAGGGTGTCTGGGCTTTCCCTTAAAGATAGGGTGAGAAGCTCGGTCATCCGGGAGGGGCTCAGAGTAGAGCCGCTGCTCCTGCGCATTGAGAGGAGTCAGATGAGGTGGCTTGGGCATCTGATCAGGATGCCTCCTGGACGCCTCCCTGGTGAGGTGTTCCGGGCACGTCTAACCGGGACGAGGCCCCGGGGAAGTCCCAGGACACGCTGGAGGGACTATATCTCTCGTCTGGCCTGGGAACGCTTTGGGATTCTCCCGGAAGAGCTACAAGAAGTGGCCGGGGAGAGGGAAGTCTGGGCATCTCTGCTCAAGCTGCTGCCCCTGCGACCCGATCTCGGATAAGCGGAAGAGGATGGATGGATGGATGGATTATTTTTGAGCTCTGTTGTGTATCTTTTTCACACTCAAGGCTTTGTACATTAATGAGAATGAACAGTTTATTTAGGGATAAAAAATAAGTTACATTCTTAAGAGAAGTGATAATTTTATTAACTGTAAACTGAATGTTTTGTATGTCTTCTGAATTAATGGTATAGTATAGAATAGTTTGAATCAGTAGATTACTAGTTTATTTCTACCTTTTAGGCATTATGAAAGGTGTTCTGTACATGATGCTGGCCCTGCTAAAAGTGTGCTAGCATTTTCAGTGAAAGTTTTTTTTTTTTTTTTTTTCTTTATATATATATATATATATATATATATATATATATATATATATATATATATATATATATATAGATATATAGATATATATATATATATAGATATATAGATATATAGATATATATATATATATATATAGATATATATATAGATATATAGATATATATATAAATACTGTAAACCTTGAAAAATGTATTGCAGTATAGTGCAGTATTCACATTTAAATCTTTCTAGGACTTTATTTACTTTTCTATTTGATTAATATTTTGAAAACGTGTGACGATAACTAGTTTTTTTCCTTTGTTTTAACCTTTAAAGATCAAGTGAGCCATATTGCTCTTTTTATTTTCAGTTAAGTGCAATGACTTAATATTTTGCTATCTGAAGATTAGCGTATTGTAATAAGCCCAACAAGAAAAGGCACAGAGTAGTGAAAGACCTGCACTTGTGTCACTGCTATGTTCATTTTTAGTTGATAAATGGACTAACAATAATCTATATAAAAAATCATACCAATTAGATGGTGCTACCATGTAATAATTTCATCTGAATTGAAGTTTATAGCATATTTGGTCATTTTGTTTGTAGATAAAAATAAACAATGTTAATAAATCAAAACTGGCCTGATATGCTTTCTTAAGTCTCAGTTTGTCTCAATTCTTTATCAGAACTGTGTTTTGCCACCACCAGTAACCACCCTTCACCCAATCATGTGATAAGAGCATATCAATGATTCATTTTGGATAGTAGCAATCATTTTTTCCCTATTTGTACTGATTGCATTTTTGTTTAAAGATTAAAACTAAACCAAATTTTAGTTTTAGGCATCTTTAATTCATTCCATTTGTTTCAATTATTTTCAAAACAAAAGTAATAAAAAACAAATGTATTTTATATGATGAATATACCTGTCTCTTTCATAGTTGATTTCCATTTTCTCAATTAATTCTGTTTGTATAACATCCTGTGATGCACACTGGTGCAGGTCTTACTACTACTGTCACTGTCACTGTGCCTTCAAAGACCTGGAGTCAGTACTGACTTACTGATGTCTTTGCCTACATTTGTTTTCTATGGGAAGTCTGGTTTCCTTTAACATTGTATTATTGTTTTAAATTAAATGGCATGTTTTTATTGTCTCAGAACTGGTGCATATATGAGCATGCCCTATTAGTGATGAGGAAACCCCACTTAATGTGCTTTTGCATCCATTCATCAAAAAAAGTGGAAATGTTTGGGAATTTTGGTGAACTCGGCAAAATGTGTTGAGGAAGGAGAAACTGAACCAGGTTTGAGTTGGTTATAATGGTGCTGTGTCTCTGAGGGGTAGGGAAGCATCTGTCAACTATGCTGGACTGATTATTGGGCCAAAAATGTAACCCAAGCTGTGAGGCAGAAGTGCCGCAATAATCATATATCTCACTCTTCATCTTTTGATCTCCCATCTCTGTGTCTAATTAACACTCACTGAGCTTGCGATGCAAGGGATAATTCAGCAGTGAATATGCAATGAACAATGAGTCTGTGCAGAACATTGAAGTATGTTTGTAATATTATTGTTATGGTCAGCTAATGTACCCCCAAATGAAAATAATGCAATGTTTTTTTTGTTTGTTTTAAATGCACACAACCAATCGGGTAGAGACTTTACACGTATGTATACGTTATAATGCATGATGCAGCACTGCACAAAGTATGCCAAGTGTTTCCGATAGCAAGAAAGCTGTCATGAGAGAGAGCACATTGTTGACGGAGTGAACCATGATTGAATACTGCTCACTTGCAGTGTTTTGCAGCACACCTGATAATATATGCATCTACAAGAATAAACAATCTGTGCTATACAAATAAATGATGTTGTTGTTTTCTTTGCATGTGTTTTCATCATCCAACAGATCATGTATCTGTTCAAAACTTGCGATTGTGTGTGTATGTAATTCAGTGTATGCACCAGCCCACCATTTATTCTGACATTTGTACTTACCGTCATGTCTACTGTGTTTGTGACATCTTTGTGAGTGAGCTGCCATCCTCCACTGCGTTCTTCACTCGCGGTTTGATAGCTCCAGCCACTATGTGCCCCTTTGTATTTTCTCCCTTCCCTCCTCACATTCACTCTGACTGTATACTTCGTATTCTATGACATGTGAAAAACACTGCAATGAAATTTGAAGTTAGTTTTTAGAATTGTTTTTATTTAACAGAAAAAGCTAGTGTTCTGACGATTTTCAGATTTGTGACTGATTGTAACTGAAATTAGTTCATTGATTATTTCATAGTTGACTGCTGAACATTGACAGTAATACCCATCTGGGAAACAATGTTGAGTAATGTTGATAACGGTTGCAGAGGAGAATTTGTCAAGATAAAAAAGATGTGCAAATATAGTCAAGTGGAAGCTGGAGGAGAGAGACTGCAGTTCACACCTGGGTGTTTCTGGCACTTCTAGTCTTAAATTGTTTTCTCTCTACTTCTTAAAAGGGTACCACAGTGCACAGTTTGAGAATCGCTGAGCAGTAACATCTCTATCCAGCATTGGCTGCTACAGCTCTGCGACATCAAACTAGCCTTGCAAAGCATCATTAGGTGCTGAAAAAAAGTCTTTATCTTTGTGAGTGTGCCTTTGGTAGAAGGTAAATATACAAATCAAAAGCTTTTTTTGCAAGCATTTATTATGATGGCAGAATTCATTTGGCTATGTGTAACCTGCAGGAGAATTTTCATATCTTTCATGCAGGTGTGCACTATACAAATATTCCATTACAGGCACTGTGCACTTATTTATTTATTTTAACTTTTTAAAATGTATTTAAAGCATGCAACATTCCATACAATAAAGTCAAACTTAACAAAACTAAATTCAATTCACTGTACACGTTTGATAAAAGTAGAATTATTTATAAGTATTATGATCCCAATTTCCTTATAGCATGCTTAGAACATACTTTTCATTTGCCAAATGAATGAATAATTGTAATGATTTATGTGTGAAGGGCCAAATGTCACGTGCAGCTCACCTCCACCAAGAGAGTAAAGATTTTGAAAGGTTTACACAGGTTCTGCACATTTTATTTGTGTAAAGAAAATACTATGGTGAAGAACAAGATTTGAGTGGTGCGCCCTTTTATGTATGTTAAATATTATTTTTGGCTAGCTTTCCACACAGAGAGATTGCTGGGTTGTCCTGGTATGTGTGAAGAAACAAATTCCAGTCAGTGTTTTAGTTGGTTTATTGAGTATGTAGAACCAAGTGCTTTATAAAATGTGTATTATTTGAAATGTGCCTAACCCAAGAATGGACAGTCTATAAATGGATGACTGATTCTTACCAGCAAAATATCAAGCAGCAAGTAAGCTGGCTGAATTGAGACACAACTGTTTGGAGAGTGCAGTGATATTTATTTCTTCTTTTAACTTTAGTAGAGAAAGCACCCTCATACATAATAATTCTGTCCGCCAAGTGTTTCTTCCTGTGTATAGAGAGGCCTAATTACAAAATAACAGACTGCTGATGCTATAATAAAACACCAAGATGCCCAGTGATCTGTTCCTGTTGCACTGGAAAATTCTGCTTATTTAACAACTTTAAAACTGATTGACTCAATTACATTGATTTGATAATTATTTACATTTTGAAATAATCACCACTATTATATGTCAGTAATAGCTTTTTCTACAAACTTGGAATGACAGACTCATCAAAATTGTTTTGACATTTTAGTTGGCAAAATCATACACTTAAATGCTGAAGGAGGATTATGCATATTATGCGTTTTGCTGTTGCTTGATGCAGATGGTCATTGATAATCTTGTTCATGAAAAATTAAGTGCCTTTACA